>NW_021604591.1:5893596-5902965 GCF_004785775.1 Grammomys surdaster
TCTATCTATCTATCTATCTATCTATCTATCTATCTATCTATCTATCTATCTATCATCTATCTATCTTCTATCTCTCTTCCTACCTATCTATGTTGTCCTACTCACTAGATAGTTATCATGTGATGTGTTTTGATGAAATAAAACCTTCCATCTTGCAGAGAAGCTCTTAAGACAAAGGATGTTCTAAAGGAAAGTGAAACATTACATCCCGAAGGGAAGCTAATTAAACACAGAAAGTAAACAACTAAAGTTGCTTCAGAGCATCCCTGAAACTGACCAGATTTTCAAGGCCCTCTACTTCAGTAGAACTTCTGAGGGACATCCTAGACAGCTTGACTAGAAGACTTTTTGATAAGTCTAGCTTCCTGGAAGAGACAGAGTATACCACTCTTAGCTACTGTGCCATATATACAGCACTATTTTTACTTCTTATCCATTCAGATAGCTCTCTATAAGCCAGAAAACTATCTAGACATGAACTATTCACTGTCATTTATCTTTTGGGAAATGAAATCCCTGTGGGATTTTCTAAATGTGTCAGATGGTAGAGGACTGGTTGGTGTCCTGGGTCAACACAACTCTGAAAAAGCAGAGAAATGGAAGCAGATATTTTGTTCAGGGTACTGAGCACGGAGTTGTATTTTGGGAAAGACCTCCCTAAGAATATTACTATCCATTCTTCTTTCTGTTATTAATATGTAGAGGAAAACTTGAAATGCCTTTAAAATATCACTGTTAGTTCCAAGTACAGAAACATTCACTGGGCACAGGATGCTTATTCTGTCCCTTCCCTCCTTCCTTCCTTCCTTCCTTCCTTCCTTCCTTCCTTCCTTCCTTCCTCCCTCCCTCCCTCCCTCCCTCCCTTTCTTTTTTCCTAATATTTATTATTTATTTATTTATTTATTTATTTATTTTATTTGTGTTCTACAACAGAGGTATGGAGGTTAGAGTATAACTTACAGGAGTGAACTCTTGTCTTCTTTCATAGAGGTTCCTGTGGATCAAACCCAGATCCTCAAGCTAGTCAGCAAGTGCTTCTTCTTGCTGAGCCATCCTGCCAACCTTTCCCACATACTTTCACTTAAAGGAATGGTTTTGTTTTTTTTCACCAAACGAACCAGATCCATGTGATACATCAGAGACTAAATGTAGCATTGGCTGTGAGTCTGTGTGCCTTCTATTGTTGGGATCTTTTCTCTACTCATTTTAAGGGGAAGACACTAGACTCAAAAAGCATATAGAAGCCTTGTGTGAGAGGAAGTTAGGGAATTATGATCTCTTTGTACAAATAGATTCATCTGACAATGAAAACCAGCAGCTGATATGTCAACAATGTTCATTTTTTCTTATTTACTCAAAGCTCTTATGTTTAAAATATAAAGTAAGAGAATAATTTCATAGCTAAAAAATCATGATATTCAACTTCATGTTGACTCAAATATCAAGAAAGCCTTATTAACCACAGACCTCTAGATGTATATGTTATATCATCTCTGAACTCAGGAAATTTGGTTTGCTACAGCAGTAAGACTGTGTTGTACTATGATAAGCAGGGGCCCATGGCATTTTCTCCATTATATGTGAAACAAATTCTTCTAAGATAAAAACCATTGTAACATTCTTTTCTTCTTGACTGACCAATGGCAAAATAAATAAATGCTCAAAAGCCGAATGAATTGTCCAGCTTTGAAAGGATAACTGCAGCATTTGCTCATTTATTCCTGGAGTCTATTCTGTGGGGCAACATGTAATCAATTGAATTTGCAGTTTCAGAGCAGTGATGAGAAGGAGGTCTTGTGCTTTATAGTAATAATGTACAGCACATTAACCACCTGGGTCCCTGTGTGGCTTGTTGTTTCCAGTAGTCAAAACAAAGTGTCCTTAAGTTCCCTTTAATGTAGTTTTGGTATTTTTGTAAATGTGCTTTTAGTACTTTACAAAAGGGTCCCCATGCTCCATCCGTTCTCTCCTGGGCTCCACTTTGAAGCTCAGCAGAACAACACTATTTAAAGATGTTCTCATTAGCATGCCTGGCTACTCATTGGCTGCACTGAAAGCTATACTTTATTTAAAGACAATTTCATGGTGCACAGAATAACAAGAATCTGAAAAAATATGTCCTGCACTTTGGCAGATCTGACTTCTCCGAGTATATGTACAGTTGAACATTAGTTACATGTAAACTTCCTTAGAGAAATATTTTATAAGTATATGAGGCAGGTTAGAGCAGGGAGAAGCATTTCTATGACTAATTGCAGGTCACATTGATTCTTCTGATTTCTGGTTAATCCTATAAAAATGGAGCAGTCCTTGTATCTCATTGCCCTCTGGTAGCACTGAAAGTCCTTTCTAACCATTAAGAAATCCTCTGAGAACACCTATTTCAGAGCATTTAAGCTCAGCCCTGCCCTTACATGTTTTGGAACCATATCCTGCCCTTTTGGTCTTCCAGTTTCCATTCAGAGAGATGTAGGGCACAGGTGAGTACAGTATAGTTTCTAACCAAGGCTCCCAGTCCTATCCTGAGCATTAGGAGGCTATCAAATATCATTGTGTCTTCTGGTTTTCAACAAAACAAAACAAAACAAAACTATCATTTCTCTTTGCCCGTAATATGTTTTTCCTTCCAAAAAATCAGGAAGATATATTTTAAAAAAGAATGAAGTCATTCTTTGAATTATGAGGGTTTGCTGTGTTCGTATTTCAATGACAGAAGTTTGGGAAAGGGAATGCTTTATATTTTGGAAGGCAAAGGTAAATTACAGAGAGTTGTACAGAGCTTCAAAAGTTGCATATTGACTCTCATTACAAAACTTTACATCAGTAATAATTGTATTTGAAATGAGAAAGGAATGTGTCTATGCAGTAAGTATGAGTGCAATGTGAAATGGATTCTTGATAAATTTGATCAGAGACTTTAGAATTTCTACATGAGAATCCAATACTGTTTCCTCCTTTTCTTAAAGCTTTAAACATTACTTATAAGTAGTTGAAGTGTCTGATTGTTCTTAAATTACTGTAGTCTATCATTAGTCTTATTTATTAACTTTTCATGGCCATTGTTCAGATTTCAGTATGAATTCTTTCACTGAAGTCATAAAAAGTTGATTTTCAATTTCCTGAATGACATTTGGATTCTAATTTTCAGAATTAAAGGGTTGTGTCGGGCTATTCAAACCATTTAAAAAGTATCATCGTATAAATCCAAGGAAAAATTCAATACTGCTGAATTGCTTAATGAAGATGGGCATTGCATTTATTGGAAGAGAAATTGATTTAAAATGAATGGCAATTGTTAAGTGAATGTATAACTTTGACTTTAGATCTTTTGGCTAGGTTAGTATGTGCTGAGAATCAAACATGAACATGTAAACAAGTTCAGGGAGTTGGTATTATATTTCAGGAATGTTAATTAAAAGCTAACACAACCTTAACTCATTTATGTTAGAAGGGAAACTTAATTACCCTGTCAGTATATGGGTTGCAGAGATGGGAAAAATCTTCACATCTCAAGGTCAAGAGTCAAACAACATGGGGTCCTGCTTCAAACAAGGTGGGAACTGAAGACTGATACCTGAGATTGTCCTCCAAACTTCACACTTGTGCTATATGCAGACATTAGCATACACGAATGCTTGTATGCTCAGATATGCATGCGTGCACACATACAGACACACACACATGCACACACACACACTATTTTAAGAAGTACCGTATAGTAGAAAAGAATTTCAAGAACTCAGGAGTTGATGAGAGATTCCAAACATTAGAATAAAGGCGTGACTTATTAAGAATTGGTGAAGACAGAAACGTGAAAGGAGAGTTCATGAAAGTTTTCCATCTCAAACAATGCCTGGTAAAGATTTTACACTTTCCCTATTTTCTTTGGAATGTTAAATAACAAATGTGACATAGTCATCTATTCAGTTTGTCAGATCATCAATTACATTTTGTGATGTTTGTTTCAAAATGCCCCAAATAAAACAAAGGAGGTAATGGTGAAAGTGGCACCTATCCTACTTCTATTTTATCAGTGGGCTAAAAGAATGTTGTCATGTAAGATCCACCATTCTTAGAGGTCAGCAATATGGTTCCTTAAGTAAAGGTCTTTGATACCAAGCATGACAGTCTAACATGTATCCCTGAAGTTCACATGGGTGGAAGGGGAGAATCAACTCATGTAAGTTCTCATCTGATCTTCACATATATTTGCAAGTGCCAAAGAACACTGTATAGATTTTTCTTTTATTCCTGCTTTTTTTTATTCAAAGGTTGGAAAGCAGCTAAGTTGTGTACTCATGTTCATTCAAATTTTTCTTTCAAGTCAGCTGTGTGATGTTAGAACAAAATGACCATTTGTAATATTAGTGATTCCTTACCAGAATGTGCTGCTCCCAGGTGTCCTGGAACGTAAGCTAATGGGGAACCACAGGACTTTGAAGATAGGGTTAACTCCATGAAATGGGCTGTGGATTCCACTAGCAATGCTCTCAGCATTCACAAAGGTTTTAGAGTAATAGGATGGATTCATTAACTGGCATTATTGTTTAGACGCTTCTCTTCCAAAGATCTGGTCCCTGATATGGAAAGAATACTGTATCCCCAATGGTTTATTGTAGTCAAATACAGTATATTTGACTTTGATCCTAAGTATTAGAGGAATAAATAGCTATGATAATATTTTAAATCAGGAATGTATTCCTCTTGGGGAAAAAAAGTAGGCTTTCTAAGAACTGCAATGGCATTAAGATGTTTGTCCTCAAACAGAAGACTATGATCATTATTTGAGCCCCATTTCCTTCTTGCAAAAATTCAAACCCTACAGAAGTAACCAAGCAGAGGTGAAATTTATCAGCAAATACAATGGATGCAACTTAATGGACTTTGCTTTGAGCTGGAGAGATAGCTCAGTCATCTAGCACTTGCCTCACAGTGATGAGGATATGAGTTTAATTCTATGAATTGAGCATGGTGTCCCACATTTGAATTCCCAGAACTGGAACAGGAGAATCTCTGGGGATAGACTAACCCAAATTCCAGAACAATGAGGACCATGGGCACCTGAAGATGACCTCTGGCCTTCACAAACATGCACGTGCACAAACACAGGCATGGGAGGGGGAGAGGGAGGGGAAGGGAGAGGGAGAGGGATAGGGAGAGAAGGAGATAACACAGAAAGTCAAAGAGAGATGTGTTAGAAACAGGAGTGACTGCAGAAGTGCAGTTAGCATATTCCTTAGGTTCCCCTTGTGTTTCTCCAGAGAATGGCGACCTGCTCTAGTGTCTAGTGAACTTAGGTGACATTTTATTTGGATTTATATTAAATAATTTATACTACCTTAAGCTCATTTTCTTGACTAATTAGAAGGTAGCATTTGTTCTTTGGAGATAGAGCAGGTGAGTCTCCAGTGTCTCCTCTCTAACTGTGCAGTGGATATCCAGTTAAAGAGAGAAATTCTTTTACAAATGTAAAACTGAAATGAAACTTCTTACATAAGGGAGGTGGTTTTGTAAAACAGAATTTTGTACCCCAGGGTAGAACTTCAGAACCAACTAACAGATGCAGAAGGAAAACCCCAGAAGGATTCAGACATACTGACAGAATGAAATGACTGCTTTGATTCTAGAACCATTAAAAGAAATTTCTAGGAGCCTGGCTGTTTCTAATAGGAGAAATGTTGAGATACAAGTTTAATTATGAAAATAGAAAATGCTCATTTAGAAAATGCAATTATGTTTTATTCTGATTGACTATATTTTAGAACAGCAAGGCAGAATGGTACATAAATAATATCGGTTTTATATTTTAAATGAAATATGTACGGGTCTAAGGTAATGGCTGGATCTCTGCCATAAAGTATATACTATTAAGGTGTAATTATATAAAAGTGAATTTTGTAACATAACTCACTTATTTATGTGTTCATTCATTCACTCACACGACAGATTCTTATCACAAGGATTGGCAAACTCTTTCACAAGTCAGTCTTTCACAAGTCAAGTCTTTCAAATCACACAGAATCTATTGTTAAGTATGGACCTAACTTTTGACTGTGAAAATAGAGATAGGTAAAATGTGGATGAATAAGCAAGGAACCGTTTTTAGTATAACATTACTTAGTGGCATAGTTAGCTTTAACTCTCAACTGGGCATAGGCTAGAATTCTTTGACAAGAAACCTTCAATGGAAGACTATCCATTCATTAGATCAGACAGGACTATGAGCATGTCTGTGGGTATTGTCTTGGTAATTAAGGGATGTAGGAATGGCAAGTTCACTCTGAATAGCATCATACCCTGGGATAGTGGCCCTGGGTGGTATGCTGACTGAGCATGAGTCCAAGTGTAGTGCATGAGACACCAAGAAATATTCCCTGGTTTCTACTTCAAGTTCCTGCCTGGGTTCCTCTCCTGATTTTCTTCTTTGACTATAATCTGGAAGCATAATACAAATAAACACTTTCTTCTCCTAAGTTGTTTTTGGTTAGTGTTTTATTAGAACAATTGGTTGCTAGAATCTTATGGACATGGAATTTTGAGTTTCATTTAAAGTTCATGAATTACATTAGTATATAATCATTTTTAAAAGTAAAAATTATTTAGCATATTTGGGCTTTTTAAAAAATAATCTAGGCATCTAGAGCTATAAAGAAGATCTAGATCTGTAAAGAAGAAAAAAATGAGGCTGGCTTATTCAGGAAGATTATTAATAGCTACATGAGTGAGATGAACCTGGTCCTTCCTGCCTGTCATGGAGACTGAATATTGTAAGTCAAGAGAGCAGAGAGAAAAGAGTTCCCAGCATGTGAGTCCTATGGATTTCCAAGTGAAGACCCAGGTCTTGCCCACAATAAAGCTCACAGTGGCTCCCACACAAAATGCTGGACTCACACAACCTTGGTACTTGGAATTCAGACAGAAAGCTTCAGGTGAGAGCTTGAAAGTCAGCCCTGAGGTCATACTGGATCAAACATACTGTAGCAGGAACAAAGCTGACTGACCTTTGAGTGGACAGCTTAAGGGATGCTCTTAACACAGTGAGCCAGATCCTGAGCTATGATAGCTCCCAACACAGGAGAGAGAACTCTGGTGATTATGTGAAAGAGGTCATTGGGTCCAAAGGTTATTCGATCATAAACACTTGTCTCACCATGGCTTCTTCTTGTGCAGAAGTTAAAAATATGCCTTTTTTCTATTCCTCAATCAAAACTCTGCCTTCTCCTAAGTCTACATCTCGGTATTCACTGTTTTTTTTTTTTTTTTTTTTTGAAAGCATGCTGTCTTTTTCTTCTACATTTTCATTTTCTTTCTTCCTATCACCAGTGGGTTTATGCTAATCTTTTGATCCTCTGTTGAAATGTCATGTTTCTCTCTAACCACCTTATCTAAAATAACATTCCATTCAGATTTACATATATAAGCTACCCTGTTTTAAAAAACCTTGTTTATTTTTTGCATAGCATTTATCGAAGTGTTAAGTATTCTTAGCCTCATTATGTTTCTTGCCAACTTGAGTATATTAACTTAGTCCTATTCATGTTCTTATCATCGATGATATTGCTGTACTGCCATTCTTCCATATATCATCAACTTGGTGATGCACATATCTGGACTGAAGTTAGGACTAATTCAGTTGGGCAAATTTAACAACTATCATTATATATATGTTTTCTAAATAGCTACTTGTAGATGAATTTACTTTACATTGGTGGTGAATTGTCTGCAAATGTTCAGTCAGCTAGAGAATCTACTCCTTTTATTTTTTAAAAGTAATTTAATTTTCTGAGATGGCAGTCATGGCCCACTCTGTTTGGCACTATGGGGAAGAAAGGATATTTCTGTATATTTAAAAGCTAATGAAGTCTCTCTTTGCTGAAAAACACTCAAACTTCCTAATTATTTCTATCAATTGAATACATTTAAAGGAAAGGCAAAAGAATGGACCACCCAAAGTATTACTGAGTAAGAAATAAGAAGATGTAAAAACATATAGAAGATTATGAGAGGACAGCTCAGGAATATTGGGTGAACATATAATAAAAGTCAACACAGTGTGTGGAATTAATCATTTGGTGGCTAATTCCTAGGAATAAAGTGTGTGTGTGTGTGTGTGTGTGTGTGTGTGTGTGTGCACATGCATGCGCTTATGTCTGCAGGAAATAGCTGGATGAGTTCTCTTTCCCCTTCTCGCATCCTCTATAGCAGCCAGAACTCTGTCACTGTCAAGATCACAGACATTTTTTTTCACTTCTCACCATTATATTCCAATAAAACCCATCACTCTCACGTTCTCATATTTCTACAGACCACAGTGCATCAGCATGGTAGACTCCTCTGGACTTTATTTTCTTGAATGAAGCTATATTAAACAGCAAGATATTTTTATTTTCTCAGGGGAAATGGAATAAAACAACAACCATGCATTTCATCATTCTGCCTGTCTTGACCAGCACCGTAATTTAACCTCTTCTAAGCATCTACATGCAATCTACACTATCTCTAGTTCTTTTTCCTTCTTTGTCACATTTCTACTATCCTTATCAAAAATATCACTCTGAGTTGTTAAACTCTAACATCACTTAACTACCTCACTGTTTTCTCTTCTACTACTCTGAAAAAATATCCTGAAAACAGCAACTTAAGAGGGAAAAGTTTATTCTAGCTCATAGTATATTATGGAAGGGAAGTCACTTTGAAGTAGCTGTGAGTATTACAGTGACAACCAGAAATCAGAGAGTGGTGAATATATGATGTTGCTCAATTCTTATTCTTTCTTTATAGAGTCAAACATCTTAGCTAGAGAATAGAGACACCCAGAGAGGGCAGGCTATCCACCTTCAATGAATATAAGCAAGAAAATGTCCATAGGCATGGCAAGAGACCTCTCTTCCTGGTTATTATACTATGTGATAATTTGATAGTATTAACTACCACATTACATTTCATTCTAAACAAATATGTGTAGCTTCTTCTTAATGCCCCAGAGAGTCTGTATATTGGTATGAGGAATTTATGTCATCTACTGTCATGTTCCAATTCTGCATGTGTCTTCTGCATCCTGACTTGTGGAGACTGATCCCCATCTGTGTGTTTATTATAAGTTCCCACTTTCTCATAGCTCTCAACAGAATCTATGCTCTTATTCCAAATTAGATTTTCACACATTTGTGCCACAGTCTTTTAACAAGAAGCCTCTATAGGTACTACTAGGAAAGCTCATAACTTCTAAACTCAGAAAGTAACTAATATTTCACCCTTCCACCAAATTGTGGTTCTTTGTTTTATTATGAAAACTGGTAAGATTTATAGTTGGTGAAATTTGTAACATATATATATATATATATATATATATATATATATATATATATA
>NW_021604591.1:5905965-5935877 GCF_004785775.1 Grammomys surdaster
ACACACACACACACACACACACACACACACACACACACACACACACACTGCAGCTCCAATTAGCTTTAAGACTGAATTCTCCTTTGATCTCCTTGGTTGCTGGTGTTACATAGTTTCTGCACCAAGTCCTCGTTTCATACTTATATTAAGAAAATATATTCTCTGTAATGACTGTGACAGATTCTCTGCAAATATCCCACTAGCAGGATAAGAAGAAAGATCTCCCTGTCATTTCAAAGCCTTTGCTAAAATCGTGATTTCTCTTACCCACAATATTGTAGGGTCTAACTTCAAGGAGAGCAATTACATACTCTGTTCATGTGTTGTAGAATATGGAAGGGATCAAAACTACTGACATTTCATGAAGGTGAGACATGATAATCTTTTTCTTGATGTGTTTTTCACTCCAATTAGACTGAGTGAAAGGGAGTTTGAATAATGATAGGAATTAAACTGTGGAGTGACTTTTACTTTTTAAAGACTTGGTTTTATATAGGTAAGTATTTTCTTTGTATGTCTGTGCACCAAATGTATATAGTGCCCACAAAGGAAAGAAGATGGCATCAAATTCCCTGCAACTGTAGTTACAAGTGGTAGTAAGTTGCCATGAGGGTGCCATAAACTGAATCAGGTCATCTGCATCAGCAGCTAGTGCTCCAAATGGCTGTGATCACTCCCTAGTCCTGATTCCTTTTCTTTAACGGACTCTTGATAATCAACATGTACTTTCCATAACCATGGAGTCCATAAATCATACATTTCAATATCAGACCACAGGGATGGGATGATTATCACTAATATGTCCATAGGATCAGAAGGGTTATAATGCTACTTGGTTTAGTAATTCTTGACTGAGACTCAAGGAGCTCTTCCTTATTTAGACTACATTTATCCTGAAAAACCCCAAAGAAAATGTAACTAGTGTTAAGGCAATTTTCTTATTACCAATCAGATATAAGAGTAAACATATACTCTGGGACATGAAATGATTAATACAGGAGATAAAGTCCATTTTTTGCATACTCTGGTTATCTATTTTTTAATACTTTTATTTTTTTGTTCTTATGTGAACACAGTTTTTTCTGTCAAAAGCATGCAATTGTTAAAGCATAACTTAAACATTGAAATTCAACTGCTCTTGAAGAGGAAATGTTTGTTTTCCAGCAGCAAAGTCTGGTTGCTCACAATTACCTATAACTCTAGGTCAAGGAATTCATCACTCTCTATTGGTCACCACTGACAACTGTCCTCATACCAAATGCTGCTCCCCTACTCCTGCCCCATGTGCACATATATACAGAATTAAAAGACCACACAAACAAAACTCACTAACACTGCAAATTTGTTAAGGTGCTACACCAATATCTTCTGGCACCTTTATCTTTTAGTTCAGACACTTTACAAAGGAGTTTGATTGACATGTGTAACCTCAGGTCTCACCCCAACCTCTCTGAACATAAATAAATCACTTCTATTGTATTCGAGTTTGTGGACCATATCGTTATCCATCAGTTGTTTGAGGATAAACATCTACCTGGATGGCAATGGTATTTATATGTGAGGACAGCCCTGTGTGTCTACACTGTATAGATCAGAACTGCATTAAATCTAAAAGGAGAGACAGCATCAGTGCCTGCAGAAATGGCACTTCCTATGAGCAGCAACACTGAAAACCTGTGAGAAATAATTATCTGATCCCATCTCAGACCCACTGAATAAAATTTCTGGCTCTAAGACTTAGTTATCTATGTATGAACAGGCTCTGTGTGAGTCCCAACTGGTGTAGCTGCAGAGTGGTGTAGACGATAGGACCCAATGAAGTTACCCAAGATGTGGGAAACACACATTCCCAAAAGACTGTTAGATGGTGATTAGATGCTTTCTGTCCATTAGAATGCTGTGCTGTTTTATTACATGTGAAAAGGACTAGGCTGGCTTTACTTTGTTAAACTTTCTATATTCTTGTGCTTCAAAAGTCACAGAAAAATTCTCACTCTTTGTAAGGACCTGTTCCCCAGTGATATAGGAAGGCCCAAGGATAGCCCAGTGACCCTGGGAGACTTTGTCTGTTGTTCTTGGAAGGACAATGCCCCCACAACACCTTGCTTTCAGTGACTTGTCATCAGGTCCATGCTGGTAAATGGAAAGGTTTTTTTCTTTTTATTTTCCTTCTTTTATTTTCCTTCTTTATTTGAGGGAAAGAGAGAGAGGGAGGGAGGGAAGGAGGGAGAGGGAGAGAGGGAGAGAGGGAGAGAGGGAGAGAGGGAGAGAGAGAGAGAGAGAGAGAGAGAGAGAGAGAGAGAGAGAGAGAGAAACTTAAATGGGTATTGGGTCCAAGTTTTGGCTATACTTGTCCTTGAAGTGATCATACAGGAAAAGTCCATGACTTAACTATCTTATATGTGTCTATGGTAGTGCAGCCATATGCTGAAAACTATGAAAATTATGATCAGCACACACATACAGAGAGGGAGAGAGAGAGAGAGAGAGAGAGAGAGAGAGAGAGAGAGAGAGAGATTGTCCACAATAGCTCATATGTCAGTTAGGGTAAAGATCTCACACCATTGCTGTCACTGTGCATCAGGTGGTAATTCCATCTAGACTTATAAAAAGAAAGCTTCAAAACAAATCTGGACACTGAGCCACATGCTTGCTTGAGCCTGCTCCCTATGTAGAATGTGTCTTATCATATTCTTGCTTTTCTGCATCTTTTCAATTCTTCACTCAAGAATCTAAGAATCTGGACATTACATCACACACACACACACACACACACACACACACACACACACACAAAGGTCTCTATCTGTTAGCACCAACTGGAGGGATGTTGCTGTGAAGATCCTTCTCTAGTGCCTGTGTTCATCATGTTGCTTTTTACTTTTCAATAACAGGGACCACTGGAGAATAAGCATATGCTGATGTTAGGTAAGTATCCAACTGGCCTCAGACATCTAGGACTATAATCTGGAACTCATCTGATAGCTACATGAAATGGGCTTCAATTTGTCAAAAAAAATGTTTGAAGTTGCAAAAGTTGATTTCCCACTTTAGAGATCATTTTTTAAAATGAAAAAATAAATGAAGATCATTTTTATGAAAAAGAAGCAGATTTCAGAATATCTTCTTTTGTATATGAAGCACTAGCAAAAGAAATCTACCAACAAAGTCATGGAAGGTCTTTTACTCCCGGTAGTACAATCAAAACATGTGACATAACATAAATTATGTCTCCGTTTTCATGCATTTAAATTTCTAATTGTTTCGTAGTCCCTCAGAGAGCTTTTCTAGGTCAACTAAGAACTCACACTGTGCTGTATGTTTCCAGAGTCCGAGCCAATCTTGAATCTTTAAAGCTCAAATTGAACACTAGCACTGACTCCCATTTGTATAGTAGATAGAGAGAGTTTTGTTTTGTTTTGATGTGAGGGTTTAGTTGTAGTTGTAAATCTTTGCAGCTGTTACATGAATGCCAACAATGATATTCCTAGTCCTTAATGTTTATTTTTCCTTCATAGTATTGTTTCTTATTCAAGTGTTATCCTAAAAATTAAATTTACAAGTAATATGTTAAAATATCAATGGTGATCATAATATTACCAGAAATTTGGGGGAGCCTCATCTGGGGTACCAGCTGCTATCGGGAAATTGGGGTTTATGAGTATGGTTTTTAGCCTCACTAGTGAAAGAATTTTAAGAACAAACTAGGAAGAAATTTGGAGAACAATTTTATTACCACTTAAAAGAAAAAATGTTAATATTGGAAGGTACCCAGAGGATGGGAATGGAGGAGGAGAGCTAACGCTGTTTGTGAGCATCCATGTGGTAGAATAAGACAAGACAGGTTCCCAGTTGAGGAATAAAAAGCACAAGTTACCAGAGAAAGTACACTTAGGCTCTGGACAACATTTGAAAGAGAGACAAACAGACACAAAGAAAACAGAAAAGTAAAGAAACGCTCAAGGAAAGAAACAGAAAGGATGTGAGATTAGTATCACTGGACCAGATCTTTGGAAACATTTAATACAGCAGGAGTCAGGAAACAATAGCTGAAGACAGAAAACAATAGTTGACTCAGAAATACTATGTGATTTAGATCCCACCAAAATTACCTTGCTCGTAAGAGTGAGCAACAGAGGGAAGGAAGGCAGTGCAGAGGACTCCAGTGCAATCACTTTAAAGGCCTTGCTTCCTCAACACAACTACACAATTGCTTGGGGGATCTGAAGCTCAACCTGTCACTTCAAACAGCATTGGCTAGTGAATTCTATTGAAACATAAGACTGTGTGTGATCTCCTGAATCACTGCCAGTTGCTTCAGTTTAAGGCTGTTTTCCCATACACCTGCTGGGAACAGGGGTGAGTCAGACCTCACACAGGCCATCTTCCTCTTAGCATGCACCCTGATTAAAGCCTTCTTTTGTTTCTATTGCTTTGGGAATCTAAATCCATTTTGTCTCACATCAGGACCTGATTCACTTTCACCTTTTGCTTCTGAACAAGAAATAATTGGTGGAAAATTCACCCAATTGATTTTGGGAGAAAGTTATTATGAGATAGTATAAAAATGTTACAGATTTGATCAAATGAAAAGTTTTGATCCTATATTACCATTTCACACTAAAATAAGTAAATCACACACAAATATGTAAAGACATCATGACGCTCTTGCTCTCCTTTTTTTTAAATAGAAGGATACTTTGGGGTTGTGGTTCTGTAGGGTTAGAGCCTGTGATGGCAGAGTGTAGGCAGCAGGGGGCAGCCATGCTGCCGGAGGTGTAGCTGAGAACTCACATATTGAAATGCAAGTTCTTATTGAGTAATGAGATTAAGCTGATATTTAGGCCTTTCTCTACATAACAACATAAGATGAATAATTAACATGTTTTCAGAGTTAGTAGCTCTGTAATCTTTCATTTCATTTAAGTTATGTTTATTATTGGACAATGCTGGTTTCTGATGCTGAATGTAATATTATCTATATACCACACATGAATGACTACCTATTATCATGTTAACATCATTATTGCACGCCTGAAATGATTCATAAAAAAACACTGCAACACAACTAGCCAGCCATTTATTTAGTTAGGACCATATTTCTGTCTTGAGTTTTCTATATTCAGTTCCACAAAAGTTCAATACTGAGAAAATAGAGCTGTAAATGGACCACACAAAAAAACTGTGTTAGTCCCAGCTATCTTGAATACTTTGATTGTAAAATAAATTATTCTGTACTGAACTAATTCAATTCACAGGTAGGCTCATGGAAAAGTCAGCAGCAGATTGATCTCTGAGATATACTGCAGTATTTTGGGCCTTAAATTATATTCTATCCTGCCCAAGTTCCCTAAAGATAGCGTTCACAAGGCTTTGTTGTAATATAGCTATCTCAGTTTTCAAATTACTGATAGTTTACAAAATAAATGATTTGCATGTGGGTCCTCTAAAGACAACTTGCTGCTTAGGTTACCAAAGGAGGAGCTCTGATCACGTAATTGAAAATTCTGATCTTGTGTTGACACTGGCATCTGCTCTGAATAATCTGAATGAAACTCAGGGATAAGAACTTCCTGCATGAATAATTAGCAGGATTTTTAACAACAGACAGATTTTTCAAATGGTCAGAGCCTAATTTTTCTCCTCTAGTTAAGCTTGTGGAAGAATTTATGTGCTAAAATGAATTATTAGAAGATTTTAGCAAAATAAGAAGGTATTAAATTACAATGGTGTAAGTTATAACGTAAACTGTGGTCAATAATTAATTAATGGCTTCAGATAACTTCCTGGGAAAGTAAATTCTGCAACCGTGAGCTTTGGCTGGGGACATCAAAGCAGATGATTTGACACCGTTGGGATTCCTCTGCCATTAATCACATTCTAGATGGTAATCCAGGACACATGGTCACTGCTTATTTAGAAAACATGTTTGCTGTTTGTTTCCTGTTCTAGTTTGCTTCTATGTTGCTGCGACAAAACTCTGAGTAACAAAAATCAGGGAAGAATGGGTTTATATCCTGTAAAACTTCCAATTGACAATCTATCGCAATCCAAGTGACAAGAATAGCCAAGCCTTGAACTTGGAGGTGGAACTGAGTAAATGTCATGAAGAAATGCCATTTACTGCCCTGTTAACCTTAGCTGCTCAACTACATTTCTTATATAGCCCAGTACCATCCGGTCAGGGATGGCACCACCCATATTAGACTGTGTCCTTCTTCTCAATTAGTGATTAAGAAGTCCCCTAAACATATACTAACATATTAATATGGTCAATCTGATAGAACCAATTTCTCCAGAGAGATTCCTCCTTCCCAATTTTGTCAAACTGACAATCATTATGACTTTTTCTCTACTACTAATTCTAAGTTAAAGATGAATTTGTAATACTTTTCTGCATATAATGTCATAAGATGGGTAAACGATTGCCTAGCGTATGTTAAACCTAATCAAAAACCTGTAGCTAGAAGGTCATAGGTTCTCAGAGAAAACCTATTCCTATTATTCTGCTAAATGGAGCTACTGTTAAACAGAATGCTATAACTTATCCATATACTAATAGACCAGTATGACTTTCAGTCCTAATCAGATAAACTTCTATTTACAATAGGTGATAATTGAAACAGAGACAACTGACCAATGTGCAGAAAATAGGGACTGGAGAATTCTCAGACCTAAATAGAGCATCTATAGTTCAGCATGTTGGGGACTTTTTCCAGAAGAAAGGACCAAAAGAGTGTAAGAGCCAGAGGTAGTGGATGACTGGGAAAAAACACTGTCTTTTGCAAACAGCAGGGCAAGCTACTCATGTGACCTCAGCAATTGTGACAAGGACAATACCCAAGCAAACTCTCAAGTCAGACAAAATTTCATCATGGGATGGAGAGCTGAGTATGAAGTCACACCCTTCACTAAGGAACTATTGACAATGAATAGCTAATTGGATAGGAGTCGGTTTTCTCTAAACATGCAGCCCTGGTAAGGTGTATGTACTCTAATGGAAGACCTCACATGCAAGATATTTGAGCAGCACAAATTGGACTTGATGCACTTTAGGAAAATAAAAAGAACCACAAAGTTGGGTGAGTAGAGAAGCAGGTTTGATCTAAAAGGAGTTGGGGAAAGGGGAGTGAAATTGATCAAAACATTATGAAAAATATCAAATAACTAATGAAATATTTATTAAAATTTTAAAGTAAGGAGAAACCTTCCTGTATGCATATTTATATAACTGGGATGAAAATACATAGTGGAAATGAAACTTGCTCAATGTATAGGAAGCTTAATAAATCCCTGTTTGACCCAAAAGCATGGCTTTACATCATCACATTGTTGACTTTATTTTGGTGGATATTAAAAGACAGAGAAGAACCAGATAGAGTTTACAGAGTTGCCTGTGGGTCAACTAGAACCAAAATGAGCCATGGGTAGGATAGCAGTAGGAGTCATCCTGAGCAGTACACTTGGCTGGTTTCTTAACCACATAGACTTGAGCTCCAAGATTCCTGACTGCCTCTAACCTTCCACTATCTTCTGAGTCCAAAAGTGTGACCTGGAAAATGCTCTTAGAAAAGTCCTTGAAACTTTACTTCCATTTCTAGAAAATATGCCTTTAGTGACAGAAAACTTGTAAGGACTTTCTTATTCACAGAACAGTAGAATTTCTTGAGATTTACTTTCCTTCCTTTAGTCTTCATCAACTATCAATATTTCCCCAGCTCACATTGCAGCATCCAGATCTATGCCATGCTAAATGATTAACTGGCTTGATCTTGTGCAGGTCTTCTGCAGGTAACCACAGTGGCTGTGTATTTATGTGTATAAAAGCCATGTCCTGTCCTTTTCCCCAAAGAACCAGCGAAAACAAAGCAGACTTAAATGACTTTTTCCAATTGATTGCTTTCTCTTATAGGTTTGAAAATTGCACAGATTGCATTTATAACAGATGATAGAAGCCAAGGAAGCATAAATGATAAGTCAAAATTTGTCCGATCCACCGAGGATACACAATCAAATTCATCACTATTGCTATATTTTCTACTCCACATTTCATTGCTATAACACTCTAAATTAAAAGTAGCCATCACTGAATTTAGTAAATCTTACAAATCAGTATTGTATAGCTTACTAATTCTTAGGCAGTATCTTCAAATATTCATTATCTTTTCTCCATTTTTGTCTACAGAGGAGCAAAAAGACAAGAAAATGGACAGCAGAGGGATAATTGGGTTTTAGAAGATATCTGGGGGAGACAGATGATCTTAAGCAATTTCTGAATCCTTTGTTTTTTTCTCAAGTACTCTCTTCCAATGTATTTATCTTGTGTCAACAGACTCCTAGATTAATGCAAAGATGTACATTATTTTTCTGGATGACAAACCAAAAATGGCCTGCTTAAAGAGTGAAGCAAAGGCTGGAAAGATAGCTGTGTGGATAAAAAACTGCTTGTTCCAGAAGGTGTGAGTTCAAACACTAGCACCACATGGTAGCAAATATCCATAACTCTATTCCAGGAAATCTAATGGCTTCCTCTGGTCTCGTGGGTGCTGCACACACATGGCTCAGAGACATGTAAGTAGGGAAACCACCCATCCACACATAGTAAAATTAAATATTTAAAAAATTAATGTATGGAAAACTGAAAACCGGATGGTCACAGCACTTTATTGACTGTTTCCTTTTTCTCATGCTGATGAGATTGAAATCAAAGTGATCCTGGTCAGCAAATTACCAATATCATGATTAGCCGAGCACAGTGAAGACTGGTAAAGGGTACAGTTTAACTGCCTTTCATTTTGTGAAACCAATTTCTGACTTTAGTCTGATGATTTGGACGTAAGTCATAGCTATAGGATGTACACAGGAAGGTACTAGAGAAAGCTGTTATCCAAAGCTTGAGAAAGATGAAAGGAAGAAACAGAAAGGAGAGCCAGCATCTATATGCAAAGGACGCAGTGATCTGATGGGTAAAGCTAGGTCTAATCAAAGAAAGATTTAGAAAAATAATACCAATCTGGGAAGCACAGGAGTTGGGTGGGAAAAGTTGACTACAGAGAAATCTCAGTATGTGAATAATCTGGATTTTAAGTGTCCCTAACAGGGTACAAGCTATAAGGATTGCTCCCACAAGGTGACACTAATGGAACCTGAAGGAGCTTATACATGTAGGTCGAGGTATTGGATTTCAGATCATTTAGGATGGAGAGTCTGCCTTCAAAGGGCTATGCCTTTGGAGGGCTGTGTCTTCAAAGTGCCTTCCTCATGTTGATTGCTTAGGTACTCCACCCTTCTCCATTCTGCCTCACCTTTGACTCCAAAGCAAAGAGAAAAATGGATTATAGATTAGACCTTGGACTCCATGGGCCACAGTAACCCTGGTCTTAATGAGTGATTGATCAGATATTTGATGCAGCATACAACTAATGCAAATCCACAATTGTCCTAGGGAGTTCGTTTTTAAAAGATTGTCCTGCAATTAGTGACAATTTCTAGCTCATAATAACATTTGTCTTTTCTATGTCCCTCAGTACTGCTCTATCAAGGATGCTCTGATTGGCTTCCCATTGTGTTGGAACGTTTTACTCAAGTCAGAGTGCAAGCTCATCAGAATGGAAAGCTGATTGTCTACTGAGGCCAGTGTAGGGGAAAAATGTCAATATTGCATGTGTGTTGAAAATGGAAAATGAAAGTTAGAACTGAGCAACAGGAAGATGAGATGCAATTAATGGGAAAACTGAGTAATTTGATAAACTTGGGAACATATTTCTCATTTTGTAAAGACTACAGAATTTATAGGATAAAGATATCAAAGTTGAGTGGAAAACTGTATGTTGTACTCCTCCAAGATATCAGATTCTAACATCAAGGAACTGATTTTGAAAGTATAAAAATGAACTTTTGGGCCTGAAGATAGTACTATTAGTGGTTAACACACTTGTCAAACATGAGGAACAGAGTTTGTAATGTACATAATTGCCAGGTGTTTGTGTGTGATGGTTTGTGTATAGTTCCAGTCTGAGATAGAAGAAATAGGATTTCCGGAGTAGGCTGGCTAGAGAGACTAGCTATAAGGTGAACTCTGACTAAATGAACAGGGTAAAAGAACAACTAAGGATGCTTCCCAATACCAACTGTGAGCCGCATATGCACACACACACACACACACACACACACTCACACATACACACTCACACACACGGAAACATACATACAAGCACATACAAAACATGAATACACATGTGAAAATGGGGAAATGCAATCATATATGTTTTATGACAGTGAATCAATCTTTATTAATGAAAAGTAAGAAAGTACTACTCAGAGTGAGCAGAGGTTTCAGGGAAGGAATTATTTATGATAAGCAACTGCTTACTTAATTTTCTCTATACAAATTCATTTATTTATTTTCAGAAGGAATCTCAGCATATAGAAATAAAAAATGAATTATTGCTTTGTCCCTGTCCACTTTGGCATGTCTATTGATGTCACCCTTGTTCAGTTCACATTTGGCTCATCATGCTGGAGGGATTTTATGGATGTAATATCTGATATTAGTAGTAGTCACAATATTACTGTAAACACTGGCTCATCCTTTGGTTCTTAAATCTTTCCATTCTTTCTTCTGCAATATGCCTCTATACATACACATACATGTACCCATGCAAACACAATTGTTTAAAAAAAAAGCTCTAAATTTTAAGGAGAGCAGCAGGTACATAGGAGGGTTTAGAAGAAAGAAAGGGATGGGAGAAATATTGCAATTGGATTATAACCTGAAAAAATAAAAGACAAAACTTTCTGGGAAAAATCATTTGTATTAGAAAAACATAAAACTATTAGAGGCATATTGTTGAATATGTAAACTATGTGGGAAGTGAAGTTTCTCTTGGAGTTCTTGTAGTACTTAGGAGAGCATTTTCGATCCCGAGTACTGGAATACGGTCATCATTAAAACTGAAGAAGGTCATAGGGCAGTGGGAGAATCTAGTAAATAAATACTCCCAGCACAGTGTGTGAATGAACGTAATTAAGCTAAGTACAGGGTCCTACAGAAATGTCCACAGAGCAGCAATTGACTCTGCCCTCAAGTTAAGACAGAAGAACCTGTGTGTGGGAGCAACGTGTGAGAGTTAGACTCCAGAAGGCATTATCTAATCACATGACCTGCTCTGACTCTCACCATGTATCTCTATTATCAGATATTGTAATTTTCAATATAGAATCAAGACAAACACAATGAGTGAATAACCTGTCTTTAACTCAATCAGAACAAAAATGAGCTTAAACACAAGGTCACATTTTTACTAGTCCTGAAAAGTCAGCAAAAACACAAAGTTTAATGTTCTCTGCTTAACCCATGTGAATACAGCAATGACTGAGATTAATGACATCCAAGGAAAATGGTGAGATAATATCAAAATAAGTGCAGGAAAGCTTATAAAGCAAGATCTGGTTTAAATCAAATTTTATGCTGACTTTTTAAAGGTACCTGCACAAGAGATAAGAGTAGTCATATGATTCTATGAAACCGTCCTTTTATTTTTTTTTTATTTAAAAAAAAGTTTTTTTTTTCCTATGGGCATTTTCCTGTATGTTTTTCTGTGCACCACATTTTATCCAGTGCTCAAGGAGGCCAGAAGAGACTCAAAGTTCCTGGAACTGGAGTTATAAATAATTGTTAGCCAACATGTGGGTGCTGGTAATTCAACCTGGGTATTCTGTGAGAGCTGTGTATATACACTCAGTGCAGAGCCATCTTTCAGTGCCTAATGTCTTTTCTTTTTTTTTAATCTTATTCTCTGCAAACCTCAGAAGAATGACTCTGGGAGTTTGTTTATGGAGAGAGTATCAGCCATTTATAAAATAAAGAAATTTTTTTCCAATATGGATATATAATGTTCCTGTGTGTGACTATGTGCACATAAGAAGGTGCCAAAGGTGGATGATGGATCCTCTGAAGTTAGAAACAGGTGTGAGCCACCCCCATGACTATTGGGAACCAAACACTGTCCTCTTTAAGAGTAGAAAGCATTGTAACCACTAAACCATCCCCCATCTCTGAAAACTCTTAAAAACAAAGATGCTACTATACTAAAAATTTGTGACAATAGTTTTCATTGTTTTTAGGACTTAGTGGTTCATAGGGTTCACCATTTTTCATACACAGCATTTCCATTGGCTCCTGAATGACTGTTGAGAAAGGGATTTTATGTCTTATACTTAAGAGATGAGAAAGCTGTCTTAGAGTGATAATAGTTCTGACTCATTTAAATAGTGAATCGTTGCCATACTGCCTTACTGGTTTGTATTCTATGCTTATTTTTTTAAGAAAAAGTATTATACGTGTGTGTGTGTGTGTGTGTGTATCGAAGTAAGTAACCTTCAAGACCAGAAAACAGTATCAGCTCCCCTGGAGCTGAAGTTACATGCTCTCAGTAGCACTGTTAATTGCTGAGCAGTCTCTCCAAAACTTAATTCCAAGCTTTTTGAATCACAAGGTGATTCTCACTAGAAAATTATGCATATGTTTCAGTAAGAAGAACCAAAGTGTCAAGGAATTTAGACCTGTAATCTCATTACAATTAAGGTTAGTTTTGAAGTTAGGATTAGGTCTCAAGAGCTCTCCTTAAATGCTAGCAGAATTACAGATTGGCTTGCTTGCGGGCGGGCCACTGAGCCAATGAGATTAAGGCAGGAGTCAGGACTGACCACCCTACTTTCTCCAGCCCATACTAGGAGAAATTAAGAGTATAAAGAAGTGTGTATATTATGATAGTATGTTTCCAACACTGTCATATTCATTTCAGCTTTGCCAACTGAAAGTAATACATTATAGATTTCAACAAAAGGTGAAAGACTTTGTTATGACCTGAAAGTAGTTTGTGGGGACCAAGCTGCCCCAATTCTCTCAATAAATAGCCTCCCTCAATCTACATTTGGCTTTGCCATGGTGTGAAGTTGGAAAGCTTTCTATAGGTTCACAAGTTTGATCATGTGTTCTTGAGCCAGTGATGGTAATGTAGAACCTTTAGAAGGTGGAAACTTGCTGGAGAATTGAATTACAGGAGGTGTGAGCCTGGAGGTTTTACAACCTGACCCCAGGTACAGTCTCAGTTTTCTGTTGGTGCAATGTGATCACACACATTCCATTCCTGCCACCATGGCTTTCTCCAATTGTGGACCATATCTGCTCAAACTGGAAAGCAAAAGCAAACAAACAAACAAACAAAAACCAACAATAATAAAAACCCAAAATGAAAAACCCACAAAAATTCACAAAAATCCCACAAAACTCCTTTTTCAAATTGCTTAACTATTTGGGCAGGACAATGAGAACAGAGAAAAGGATACAGATGTATCTTTGCTACACTACTATTGCTGTGACAAAACAACCTGACCAGAGGCAAGGAAGAACATGTTTATTTTATTTGCCTTCACGTTCCAGGTAACAGTCATTTTTTTTTCTTTTAAGGGTGGCCATGATAGGGCCTCAAGCAAATAATCATATCTTGACCACAACCAAGAGCAAAGAGAGATTATTCCTTGTCAGCATTCAGCTCAGTTTCTTTACCCTTATCTATTTCAGGATCCTTTACCTAGGAAATTGTGCCTGCCACACTAGCTGGGTCTTTACATAGGTTAATCATGTCAGTCTTCCACAGGCATTCCCAAAGTCAAGCCCATCTTAGTTATTCCCTCACTCATGCCCTATTCTCAGCTGATTCTAGATCGGGTCAAGTTGACAATTAAACCTAAGCATCACAGAATGAGCATTAGTTTATATGGTATGCAATAAATTCTTAAAATCATTAACCCAAGAGAATGCTATAACGGATAGTTAGTGTGATACTGCAACACTCTATCTGGTACCTGGAATGACCAGTACGTGATTAGGGAACACATGACAACATAGTATAGAGACCTGGAATGGCCAGTATGTGATTAGGGAACACATGACAACATAGTATAGAGACACTGAACAAAGTAGAATGTCGCAATCTGGGAAGGTCTAAAACGAGAGCACTCTCATCTCATCTCTCTGAAAACCATGTGATTTTAAAACAAGGGACTGCTTTATTTGGTTTTATGCATTTCCTATTTTTGCACTGTGCTCAAATACAGGTAACATAATGAGACTATTGTCAAGATTAGTTTCAGTAACTATTCATGGAGGAAAAGACTGTACAGTGTGAGTATAAATCTTAATTATCTTCATTACATATGAATCATGTTATGATTTGAATGCAAAATGTCTTCCCCAGCCACCTGTTTTGAATATTTGTTCCAAGAAAATACAAATGATGGAGGCTAGCAAGAGGAGGTGAGTCTCTGGGAAAATATTAACTCTGGCTGCTTCCTCCCAGTCTCTCTGCTTCCTATCTGCTGTGATATGAATGGCTATTATCTGCTCTGGGCTCCTTCCATCTTGATTTTCTAGTAAAGATCATGGAGTAACTATCATTGGGCCAAAACCCCACTGGAACTGAGCCACAGTCAGCTGATTTCCCTCAGATTGTTTCTTTCAGGTATCTGGTAAGGATCGTATAAAAGTAACCCATGAAGCCAGATGGTAATATGTTCTTCCATTCGTCTGGGAGCCTAGTATGTTTATTGTGCATATCACAAATGTTTTGTGGTTTTGTTTTGTTATCAATAATCTACAAAGAACATGTCAATGTATTCTCTCTGCAAGTTGCCCATCTATTCAAATGATAAACTCAATCCTGTTTTGTATCAGACTCAAACCACCTACATCATGGAGAGAGAACAGCCATGTAAAAGTCTACCAATGATGTCCACATTGATTCATACTCTACACACATCAGCAATGATAGAGTAAGCTGAAGAACAGAGGAGAGAAGATAACACAGTTGGGATTCTCCGTAGGAATTCCACCTCTATATTTTGTACCAACCTCCTGCTGGCTACTCATCTCCTCTCTAGAATAATTATTTCCCTCTTTCAGGAAAAGTATTCTGCAAAGCGTAGCTCAAACAGCATGACTGATGTCAGCCTCCCTAGGAAGCTTTTGCCTTACTTGAGAGGGTATTCAGATGAATATTGAGATTATTTCTTAGGTCCAAAGGCATCCTATTTTATAAAAGAATTTTAACTATTTAGTTCAATATGAGCATGAAATATTAGTTTGTAACACGCTTGCTTGTTCATGCTGTTCCTTATTCATCTTTGAGTATCAGTCACAATCATGACAAAACTCTCCACTTTGTGGGAAAAACTGTTGGCTTGGGGAAACCATATACTAGGTCCTTTGGTTTATGAGTAACAGTTCCAACAGGGTGAAAGTCACATGGAACAAATATATGATATTCCACACCTTTCTCTTTCTTGTTTCCTGACAGGCAGATAATAGAGATTCTTTTACTTTGGGGTGATCCTAATTGTTATCTCTTCATTGTCAGTCTCCATCTGTCTCACTCAGAGACAGAATGCATCTTCCTTCTGATCTGGAAGATCAAGGATTCTCCTGCCTAGATGAACAGTCTGAGGCATGTGCCCTGGGCCAGCTCTGATGGACAAAGTCCTTCTTGCTTATTCTTTCTACTTGATGCATTGTTTTATCTCATTTGAAGGAGTTATTTTCTTCCCTCTGATATTTTGGCTTTCTCTTATAAGTTTTAAAGTTAAAAAAGGAAAAAATCAACAACAACAACAACAACAACAAAACAGTTTCCTAGTGTTAATGAAGAGATACGCTAAGGCTAAATTTCTTCAACTCTGTTCTAGGCTTAGAACATGAAGCCAAGTTATCAAAAAGGTCATCATGTGATTTCTTCCTCTCAAAATACAAAGCCATCATGTCAACTCTGCAGCATCATCCTGGATTGCTTCTATTAATGAGCATTGCTTTACTGGCTCTGAACAAAGACATATTAGGAGCTCTCATCCCTTCAGTGGTGCAGAACACATCCCCACTGTCTACAGCCGTTATCTCAGCAGCACTGAGAGACATCATCTATTTGGAGAAAGAGAGTTCTTAGATCAAATCTACATTCATTAGTAGATTTGAAACAATGGAAGTACTTTGACTGAAAAAAATTGGAAAGCAGTACTTATAGGGTAGTTATCAGAGAATTTATCAGAAAATTTAGAAGGTTAATAGGAGCATCAAACAGATGGTGAGATATAAGTCAAAGAATAAGTTCAGGTGTTTAAGGAAGAAATGGGATACTTCAGCACTAATTCTTTTCAAAGGATAAATCTTTCCTTGCTGTATTTATAGGAAAACATGGTTGGACAGAGGGAGAGTACAGTGGATGCCAGGCACTGCTGAATTGCATATCAAACAGTTTTGAGCTGAAAGGCAAATGATAGGACACAATCATATCATCTACCTTTTAAAAATATGAAACAACATCATGGTGTGAATTGGTAACAGGATCAAACCATAGAACCACACACTCTACAGACACACTGCAGACACAAGCCTTGGATTCCAAACACAGACTCATTTATACTTCCAACACTATTTGACATAGAAAATCAAGTCAAAATATTATCATAAGGTACTTTCTGATTTGGAATATGCTTGAAAACCCCAGAGATTTCTTGAAACAAGAAAAGCACCTTTAGCTTATCATCCATTCAAGTTTCTGTATCAGATCTAAGTCATAAATCTCACTGTGTCCAGTTTTCCTGTTATATTGTTCATTTTCAGAATGTAATTTGGTTTTTGTCTATCTATGAATATAAACCTGGGGCAAACAGAATACTTAAAATATAAATTCCCATATTTAGAGAAATAGTTTTCCTGAGGAATGGAGGCAGAAGAAGACAGAAAGGAGAGAGAGGGAGGGAGGGAGGGAGGGAGGGAGGGAGAGAGAGAGAGAGAGAGAGAGAGAGAGAGAGAGAGAGAGAGAAGCAAGGAGAGAGATTACAATTCTGTATAAGAATTTTGTTATACTATTCAAGCTCCAGTACAATTATGTCCCAGTACTTACCAAGTAGACTAAACCAACATATAATCAAACTAAATAAGTAAATAAACACCACACCTCACAGTACAATAATGAAGTCAGGATAAGGAGATGTTTCAGTGTATACAGTACTTGTTGTATAAGTGTGAATGCCAGAGCACAGATATCCATGATCCACAAAAATTTTGGGCATGTGTAGTAGGTATCCTTCAGTAATCTCAGACCTGTGTAGACAGAGATGAGGGATCTCTACTGCATGCTGTGAGGACTGACTCTACAGTTTGTTTTCTGACATTCAGAAGAATAGCAAGGAACACACACACACACACACACACACACACACACACACACACACACACACTAAGTATTTACTTCATGATAGCAATGGGATATGAGCCCTAAGTGCCTGTGTGTACTTGTGTGAACATGTATGTATGTGGGTAGAGCCCATTTAATTCCACACTTGTGCCAGGATGTAAGTTATACAAAGTCTTCTAGTAACTATCATATAAAAAGATATTCTAACTAGAAAATGCTTTATGAAAAGTAATCCTGATAAAGTTCATCAACAGATAGTTACACATTGGAACCCCCCCCCCATGAATCTGTAATATTCTCTTATTTCCCAAGGGTCCCTCCTTTAGCATATTTTTCTATAAGTTTCCATGACTGATGACTCTTGGTTAGGTTTTATCTTTAAATAAGGATAGTCAGTCTTATTCTTTTGGTGCTGTGCATAGAACACTTAATTCCAGAACCTTAGCCACTGCACAGCTCTCCTACCGGTCTTCCGGTCTTCCATCTCTGGTTGCTCACCATCCTGCTCTTTTCCTGTATTTCATGCCTTGTTTGTGCATTTGTTTGTTTTGGGTGCAAGAATGAGTCTTTCACTGCTCCTTCTTGATAGCAAATGAGACTCTCCATAGACTTCTTACAACTCTGAAAATACTACCTTTTTTTTTTTTTTTTTACTGGTGAGAAAAGTGAGTTTTACTGGTGTTAGAGAATCAAAGGATTCTGATATAATATGTAACTACAAGTTAGTATAGACAAGTAGAGGCCAGGAACACATTGAATGGGGTGGATTGCTCATGTGTAATACAAGGTTTAGAGGCAATACACTTGCCTTAACATCTTTCATGTCTGGATAACTTCGTCTTTAATGTTTCTACCATGAGATGTTGCTGGGTGCTAAAAGTGTGAACCACATATATTGACAAGTAATTATGGTTCTTCAGGGATAGAGACTCTAGAGGAGAAAATGTAAAAGGAAACTAGACTTTGGAATTTGACGATTCTATATCCATGCAATCAACATATGGCAGATCAAAAATTTTAAAATGAACTTGCTAGGTCTGTGGGTGATGTGTTTGCCTAGCACAGCACCCTAGGTCAATCCACAACACTAAATACACTGATCCAGATGGTGATTATCTGTGATTCCAGCCAAGAGAAGGTAGAGACAGGAGGGTCAGAATGTCATCTTCAATTACAAAGTGAATTTGAAGGCAGGCTGGACATTGTAATATGCATATACTTAATATCAAGCATATTGTTCACATATTTCCAGACACTGCTGTACAACTATCTACAAGTGATTAATCTTAGGTATTATATGTAATTACCAATGATTACTAGTCCATTTGGGTGATCATGTTTATACTGTCTATGTGGGGATAGAGAGATAGCTCAGCAGTTTAACATTTATTACTCTTGCAGAGAACCCAGGTTCAATTCCCAGCACTTGCAACTCTCTAATTCCAGCCTCAAGGTATCTACTGTTCTCTTCTGGCCTCTACCATGAATACCAAAAGGCAACTACATTTACTATTTTCTTTTGAACACAGTTTGTCAAGTCTTAGAGAGAAAATGAAACAAGAAAGGAGTTCAGAATTTCCTTGGTTTAAGTGTTTTATTGCTTTATCTTCTTTAAGCCAAGTTGGAATTTGGTGATATCTTCATTATAAACCAGCTCTGAAATTTGGTAAAAGGAATCCCCCAGTAACCTGTAACATTCTTTTTTTTCTTTCTTGCTTTTTGGAAAATGCTTCAGGGTTCTTAGAGCAGGGAGAGAGAAGAAACTGATGTAGATGAAGACTCATAAACTTAGGGACTGTGATCCTTGCAAAGTAACTTCCATTTCACCACAACTGGGTGTGTTAAGATAATCTGCATGGCATTATGAAGAGGATGCTGAGATTTATGAATAACAAAGTTTATACATCTGAGAAGTATGCATGTGCTGCTATAAACCTTTAAAAATTCACAAACAAGACCTACACATCCAACAATATATCAATAGGGCACTATTTCTTCCTAGGACCATAAGGAAAAAAAATCTCTGAAACTTCCAAACTGCTACCATAGGAATATCTATTAACACTTAGAGAGGGTTTAACCCTCTAACAGTATCCATACAGGGATCTATTTAAGCCAATACTGGGCTTTTTTACTAAAGACTGGGGATGGCTCACTAGGGACTAAAAGCTGTCAATGCTTCAGCAGCATCCCTCACAGAGTGGAGAAATCTGGTCTGTTGGAGTGATTGGTGAGGTCAGAGGTGGGTCTGTGTGAAAGGAAACAGAGATTGCTCTGTAAGCTTGATACATTTCCTGGTGATTTATTTTACACTGAAAAGAAAGCAAGAACTATATCTATCCTTAGATTAAAAATAATCCCTACATTAGTGTGAAAGAAGCCGATTCTCAGAGGACGAAAGAGAGCCTTAAGAAGTTTAATGATCCATAGGTTTTTGCTTCCGTAGTCTTTAAAAATGTTGTGAGACTCAATGGGGAGATGGCTCAGTAGGTTACATGCTTGCCATTCAAGCATGAGGACTGGAATTTGATCCCCAGAACACAAGAAGGAAAATAAAATCTGGGCTTGCTGATGTTCACCTTTATTTCCAGTTTCAGAAACTTAGATATGGACAGATCATTAAAACTCATTGGCCTGGCAGCACATGAACAACTACAAAAAAGTCTCCCCCTCCCCCCCCCTCCTCCTCCCCCCTCCCCCTTCCCCCTCCCCCTATCCCCCTCTCCCCTCCCCCATCCATCCCTCTCCCCTACCCCTTCCTTTTTACCTCCTTCCTCTGTCTTATGCACACAAGCATGCACAGTAAAATGGCCTGGGGAGGTAGTTCACTTGGCAATTTGCATGACCTTAGTTTGTTCCCTAGAACTCCTAGAACTCACTTAAGCCAGGGAAAACAATGTACATTTTTAAGTCAAGCATTGAGGGGTTGTAGAGACAGGAGAATCCCGAGGCTCCCTTTCAAGCCACCCTAGCATATGTGGTTAGTTAAATGTGTGGTGAGGTCATTGTAGAATCCCATCTGATAACCAAAACCAAGAGCAGCAGTGTATGCAAGAGGCATGAATTCCTTTTCCCTCTGCTCCTTAAACACACACACACACACACACACACACACACACACACACACACACACACCATCTTGTAAAATATGATGTAAGAAATCACTTTATCTTTAGTCTAGTAAACTGAATGATGATAATTCTCAAAATGTTTGTTAGTTTTGACAGACTACAATTAAATTGGTGTCAAAATCATTATTTTTCTCTTTTTCCCTAATACTTTGTTTTAAAATTTCTTCCCACCTCATTCTAGAGCAGTCTTTTCAATCGAGAATTATTGATGATGGCTTATTTCCTGCCCTTGGTGCCCCTTTGTGCCCATCAGGATCACAGCATCCTCACAGACCATGCCAACAAGACACAGTAGCCCCAAGACCAAGTCTGGAAGCCAGATAATCCTTAGAGAGAAGAAATGCTCTGGCAAGGGGCAAATATGTCCTTAGTTTAAAAGTCACAGAGACAAGAGAGTTAAAATATTGTCCAACTTAAATAATAGTTTACAGAAATTATAGAAGAATTTCATTAATTTAAGAGAAGGTGTGAATTCACCAAAAAGTATTGGCAGATTTCATTAAAACATAAAATTCTTATGCATAAAATATAGAGAGCTGAGCAATTAATAAAATCCGTGGCAGATATAGTGGCAATATATTGAAAACATAGACATGTTATTAAAAGAATATTAAAGTGCACAAACAGATGAATTGTCAATGGGCAGAAAACATGGAAATTTCTTATGGTATAGCCCTCAGGTTAAGGTCCTAGCACCTACACAAGCAAGCATACAACATCCTGTAGCTACAGTTCCAGCTTATTTGAGGCCCAATTCTGGATTCAAGGGACCCAATGCACACTATGAGCATACAAACATGTAGGCTGTCATACATATACCTATCATTAAAATAAAGTATCTTTTTTACAATTTGCATACTTTTGTCATTGACAGTGCAATCTTTGGATTGGATACAAACTGCCTATTAGCTAAGTAGGGCTACTTGACATCAGCATTTCTCCTTGCACTCATGTTTTTATTGTACAAATTTTCAGTAATACAGCAGTACTGATTGCAGCTCACCACGTTGTTCATAAGACATAAGGGATGAGAATGGACCACATGCCTAATATGGCCATACAACCATGTGCTTTACTGAGCACAGGCTTTCATTCTGAGAGCTCGTGGTTTGTTTTGTGATAGGTAGATGGTGACTACCTGATTACTCCCTATTGAAAAGATGGAGTCATTCATGAGCTTTCCTTGCAGACAGAATGTCACATGTGCTACTGCAGTTCATTGCTTCAGAAATAAAGCAAGCCCTGTGCTCTCTTCCAGAGAATTTTTCTCAAAAGTATATGCATATTTCTTTTTTCTCAATTTATTTCACATACTCATCCCTGTGTTGTTTGCTTTGTATTCTCTAAATTCAAGAAATCGTAGTTGTAGGCACATCTAATAGCAGAGTCCTACTGGAGAGACAGAAGGTAGTCTGAGTCATCACTCGAATACAATGGCTTACAGAAATGGCACTCTGTAGTAACAGGCACCCTTTTGGGAAAAGTTTGTTTTGTGTCTTGATAATTGCCTAATGTCAAGATTCATTGCATACACATTTATAAAATTATTTACTACATAAGTATATTCAGAGAGACAGATTGCAAGTGAAGAAAAAAGACACAAACCAGAGAATGAGAAGGAGCCATAAGATCGGAACAGATTGCTAGAATTAGTTTGAAGCCAAACATAACAATTCAGTGAGAAGCTGAGAGAAACCATTTAGAATCAGTCAGCTTGGAGAGGAGTTTTTAGCTGCAAAGCTGAGTAGAACCAGCCAGTCAGTGTTCAGAAAGAACTAGAATGGGTTAAGTCATTCAGCAGTAAGCGTCCTAGATGACAATTTTATTTAGCAGATAAAAGTTACTCTTACATACCATGATTTTTGTGGATCCATAATCCACCACTTATTGCAGTAATTTTCCTTTCTTTCATAAAAATTTTAACATGAACTATTTTCGGGAAGATAGTTGGTGATCAAATATGTCACAATGCATATAATCTATTTGTGGGCCTACAGTAAACTTTCTAATATGTTCCAGAGCACAAAAGTAAATTGTACCAAGAATCAAACAAATTCAGGAGCATAACTACCATATTATTTGTTTACATTTATATAATCTACGTTAAGTTTTAAAAGCCTTTTTTATTTATCCCAGGGCACAAATCACTGAAGTAACAGTGACTCATTTGGATATATACATGTATATATATGTATATATATCTCCAAATATATACATATAAATGTTGGAATACATTCAGTAAGAAATAGCCACATATCTAAGGAAATATGCAGATTCAATTAAGAGTATAAAATAAGAAATAAGATGGAGATTTCTAGATGTGTGAACATATATTAATAATTGAAAATCCCCTATCTAGAGGGTTCGTTAGAGTCCTTGATGTATTTTGTGGAAATGAAAAAAAAAGGCTTGTTTCAGATCTTTATAAATGATTATGAATATTTTCTGTGCAATAAAATAAAATGCAAGACACTGATGACCAACAAATAGATTTTAACAAGCAGTTAAGTGATGAATAAGAATTGTAATGCAAACAGAAGAAAAACCACTCGAGCATGGGTCTTGATTGCCTGAAAATGAGTTCTGTAATAAGGCTCCAATAGTTTCTTCCTGGGGCTACTGTGACAGCTACCACAGTGTTGATGGAAAAAAAAATAGAAATGCTTTGTCTCACAGTTCTAGACTTCAGGAACTGAACATCTGTAACCCTGGGTAAAAATAAAAATGCTAGCCAGGTGTATACTTCTCAACACTCCAGAGGAGAGAGTTCCTTGCTTTTTGTAGCTCTGGGGAGTTGGCATAATTTTTGATGTGTGGCCACACAATTCTCCACCCTCAGCACCTGCATACCTCTATCTCTCTTCATATCCTCTGCTGTTTGTGTTCAAACTTCCCCTGGCATACTCTCTGGAACAGACATTTCATGCTGAATTTCATGCTCATCCTATGTGGATGAGCTAATACCATCTTCCCTTCTCAGAGTCCTTAGTTAACTGTATGTACAGACACTCTTTTCTATATGAAGGTAGCTCAAGCCTTTTCTGGAACTAGGAACTGAAACAATGGCAGATTTTTATTCTGTCCTCCATTGTCAGAATGACACATGCTAATACAGAGTAAGGGGAAATCCAAAATCTAGAACAAAGTAACCACAAATACACACACATATATACAAACTACATACAATACGCACACACACATGTAAATGTACACACATACATAATGTATTTTAAGATAGTTAAAAGCATTATTTTTAAAATATTATTTTACAAGTATAGATATTTGCCTGAAGGTATGTCTGTGCACCACATGTGTGCCTGCCTTTGTGCCATAACAGAGCATTGGAACCTCTGGAACTAGAATTACAGATGGTTGTGAGCCACCATGTGCATTCTGGAACCCAGGTCCCTTCAAAGAGCATCCGGTGCTGTTAACTGCTGAGCCATCTCTCCAGCTAGAATATAAAAGTACTATTGACATTATTTAGACATACAGTTTCATTTTCCTGAAAAGCAAGTCCACATATCCTGAAGGATAGTCAAAGCTCCTTAAATGGTATTGGATGTTTCCTGAATGTTCTATCCCCTACCTCAATGATATGAATATTATGATCAGTGACCTTTTCTCCCTGTATCCTGCTGAAGATTCACAATGCCAAAACTTACTGAAAATATTCTTTTGGGTTCATATTTTTTATTTCAAGTCAGAAAATAAATGACAATATTCTTAGTATAAAGGGATGTCTCCCTCAGTCTCCTTTTCATTGCAGCAGAGACACTTAATTCAAATTATATAAAATCTCAGCCTCCAAGCCAGCTGTGTTTTGTGTTTGTCAGCTGCTCGAAGTGATTTTTCTAACAGCTGAGTTTTTTTCAACCACATTTTACCCCAATTATCTTTCCCCATGATCTTCAAAGCTATTTCAAATGATTTTTCCTCCTGATTCAATACATATGTTTATAGTAAGAAATTTAGAAAACAGAGAATGAAATGACAAAGGAAATCAGAGACATCTGGAGGGCTCTAACTGGTTCAAATAATATTGTTTCTTACAAGAAAAAACCACACTGGTCAGTTTCCCACCGAATTGCAAGCAGTCATGCACACATGGATGTGACATAGTCACATGTGAGCACACACTCACATAGGCACATAGACACAGGCATGCACACCCAGCCTCACACAGCAACTCTTATTTGTAACAGTGTTTTACAGTTTCCAGTTCTGTTAGCCTTTGAGCACAGATGAACTGCTCCCTGCTGTCATCCTCTCTTCAGAGTCCTTGCCATTTTATCACTGTCATCTCTCACAGACGTGGTCTCACCTTCTTCTGTGATTTTTTTCTTTTTCCTTTCAACCAACATCCTATGTTATGAAAGTCTTAGGAACTGATTCTAAAACAGTGTTTCTCAGCTGGTGGATCCTAACCCCCAACTCTTTCACAGAGGTTCCAAAGATCATTAGAAATCAAAGGTATTTACGTTATAATTCACAACAGTAGCAGAATTGCAGTTATAAAGTAGAGACAAAAATAATTTTTTGGTTGGGGTCACTAACATATGAAGAACTGCATTAACAAGGCCAAAACATTAGGAACTTGAGAACCATAGCTCTAAAAGAACCTTAATAAAAATAATCTAATCATTGACACCTACCTAAATCTCTCACTGCCAATCCCTGACCCAGGCAATCAACATTTCTTTTCTAATCCATGACAGCTATCTTCAACCAGGCATCCTTATCAGGGATTGCATGTCAACCTAGACAAGCAGCTCTTCAGAGCATCCAATTTGCCTTAGTTTCTTTTCTGGTTGTTGTGATAAAATACCCAGGAAGAAGCAACTGGAGGGAGAAGAGGTTTATTTAGTTCATAGAACATTCTGTCATGTCAGGTGATTGAGATTGCTGTCAGAAGCAGACAATGTATATTTATTAATTGCTCAGCTTCTTTGCTTGGCGTGTGCAGTCCAGGATCCCAGTCAGAGAATGGTTCCATCTGCAGTTAAGATGAATTTTCCTATATCAATTAAGATAACCAATATAATCTCCAACAGGCACGCCCAAAGCCCTGTCTCTGAGGTGATTCTACATTCTGTGAATTTGATGCATAGCATTAATCTTGTCAAGATCAAATAGAAAGTGAAACCCAAAGCCTACATCCTACTACAATGAAGACCTGGAAGACAAGTTCCCTCCTTTTCCGTCTGACTTGGTCTCCTCTCACCTCTGTTTTCCTCGACTCCAGACCCAGGTACTTCCACAATGAACCTGGAACATGCTGCTGAGGAACTTTGCAGGTTCCATCTTCTCTGCAAATAGCCCTTCCTCATGTGCCCTGGAGCTCAGTTCACACAGCTATTCCCACTCAATTTAGGTCTTGTCCAAATGTCAACACCTCAGGCCCCCTTCCTATCTAAACTCTTCACAAAAGTCATCACTTGTGACTCTTCTTCAATATTCTGCTTAATATTTCTTCACAGCATTTATCACCAACTCATATAGTAGACATTGATCTTCTTGTTTTATTTCTTATATCTCTACAATATACGCTGAATGATAACAGAAATGCTTCCAGTGGTTATCATTGTGTTTCCAACGCTTTGATAATGAGTGACACATGTTAGGCCTTATTAATTTATTTAACTATCTTTCTTTATTAGACAGTTTTTATGTGAGAAGTGGCCTTCTTGATTGTGTCATATGAGTAAACTAGAGGTAAATTACATTATTGAAATGTATAATTTTTTGCAAGACCATCTTTAACGCCAATTTTCATAAGCTATGATTCTCTCAAATTCCTATAAGAGTATTTTCTAACAATTTTATCAACACTGAGCTTTATCATCTCTTTTTGTTTGCCATTAGTTGTTGAAAATAGATGTTTGATTTCCCCATTTTAAGTAGCATTACTTTGAAATCATTTATGTAATAAGCCTGAAACACAGAGAGCTCTCTGTAAAGAAAAGTAACTTTATAAGAAATTCTTAGCATGTTTTTTTGCCAAGAAGTCTTAAAATGTACAAAAAATATGTCAACATATAAAAATCTTTATTTTGGATCCTATTGAAAAGTAATTTCATTTTCTGGCATTCCCCCGTCCCGTACCCCATTATATCAAAGTGTTTACTTTGGTAAGATTACTGGATTCTCAATGAAAACTATGGTTTGGTATCAATGACTAAATGCCATGAACATACTGATTCTCTTTGGATGTGTTTTCAGAAGAAACTAGAATGCATGAGGTTGAGAATCAGTCGATATTCCATAGAACACTTTACAACTTACTATACACATGTACCACTGGCTATGCTGAGATGTTGTGTTCTATTAAGTCATAATGTAACTACTAGACAAAAGTATTAGAAGGAGATTTCTCTGCAGCTAAGAGCCCCTGTTGCTCTTGCAGAGGACAGGGGAATAATTCCCAGCATTCATATGACAACTCAAACCACATGTAACTCTAGTTCTGGATTATTAGACATATTCTTCTGGCTTCCTTGGACAACAAAGCATGTGTATATATTCACACAGTCAAACCACTTATGGATATGCATTAAAATGAATAAGTATAAAATTTTTCAAGCAACTTCATGAGATCCAGTTCAGGTTAATGAAACTGGTTGTAATTCATTTAAAGTCAACATGAAGATGGAAATGTCTGTGATTTGTACATAGTTCTCCCTTCTTTCTACACACTCACTGTTGTTTCAGACACAGATCTAAACTCCATTATGTTATTTATTTCTTCTAATATTTTGCCTCAAAAGGCCTAAAGAAGATGCTTAATTAGAGAGTTTCTGACACATTGTTGAGATCAAATAAATACTACTAGAGTATATACAAGTTTATGTTACCAGGGGTGGAAAATCTCATATTCCTAACATTGCCTCCATGTTCTGTTCATTTTTAGAGTCACTGATAAGGTTTGCAAGGGTCTGTGGGAGAGGAATAGATATTTTGAGGAAAAAACCCACCACCAACAAAACAAAAAAATAGGAGAGTTGACTAAACTACAGTTCAGACTCCACCATGCAGAAGGAAGAACATTGAAGAGCCTAGCATATGCAGAAGACGGCATGTCCGCTGTATATTCAGAGTGGAGAGGTATCCCATCATGTCTCCTATATTGTAAATTTGTCTAATTATGTCCACCTGAAGGGAAACCATATCCCTTCTTGGCTCTCATTTTAGGCTGGATAATCACCTTTGGTTCTGCTGCACATCTGTATAGTACAGTAGATTTACATGTCAATAGAGTTCCATACAATCCTGTTGTTTTCACCCACAGAACTGATGTGTGTATATTACGTGTGTGTGTGTGTGAAAGAATTGTGTGGTATGTGTGTTCCCAGTGAATTCATCTGAGGCAGAACTCTACTTGCATTATTTAACAACTGTGTGAACAATATCCTCAGGCTAATTACTTATCTGTCCTGACTAGCATCATAGAAGTGTTCAGCTGAAATCCAAGTTCACAGTCACTGAGAATCAGCATTCATCCTTTTTGGAAGGAAGGATGTTGTAGGCTACAAAAAAATGGAAAGGCTATGTTTCTTCATTCTTTCTTACCATTCATTGTTTCCATTATCTCTTAATACCCATTTATTTTTTCTTATATTCATCTTCCATTTTCCTTACTCCCATTACCCTAAATAGATTCCATAAGAATTATATTTCACATACTGAGCTTATTTTTCCCATACCAATAAAACATTAAAATAACTTTTACTCCTTTTGATAAATGGAGTTATTTGAACTTCATAAAGCACTAAGGAAAAATTTATAGTGTAACCGCATAATCAACACAGCCAGTGGAAGTCTTGGAGGTCTGGAAGGGAAATGAAACAATGTCCGCCTCCTCCCATCTCGTATATCTAATCCAATTTCCAGATCCAAGATCCATTCTACTCATTTAAACAGCACATAAACTTCTTTGACATTTAATTATATTATGTATATGCCCAGGACGATAGGAGAACTGACAGAATGAAAAGTTCATTGAGTGTTTTCCTGGCTGCTAACCAATGAAATGCTCTCTGAGACAGGGCAGTGGTTAACAAATGCAGATAGGTGTAAGGCCACTAGCACTAAATTCTCCATCCTAAAGAGACTAAGAGAGAAGGACTGGGGCTGGGGGGAGGCGGGGAGCAGGTTGCAGCTTGCTAAACTGTGTCTTCAATTGACAGGGAATTTTTCTTAGGATAGAAATGAGATTGAATAGGCACAGCATGAGCTTGATAAGAGCTTGTATCACCAAGAGACATTTAATTTGGTATAGGTATAATTATTGGCTTCAGGTAGAAGACAAGTTACCTATTTCTCAATACTTGCCTACCATGGGGGCAGGGAGAGACTAGTGGAATGGTGTTTTGCACACACTTATCCTTTTTGTGCCCAGATTGAATGTGGAATAACTGTTTATTTATGAGAATGTGTGTATAGAGGAGTGACTAGAAAAGCCAGAAGAGGACACCAGACCACGCAGAACTAGAGTTACAAGTAGTTGTGAACACAGGTTCTGGGAACTGAACACTGGACCTTTGCAAGAGCTGCAAATGCTCTTAACTGCTGAACCACCTTCCCTACCCTGGGAGATGCATATTGAATTCCAATTGGTGCGTACTTTGCATTTTTAAATATTAAAATAAGGGTTTTCAAGGTTAGAGATAAAGTTGGCACGTCTTTTTGTCATATTCTGAGAGGAGGAATATGCAGACATATTTCATCTAGAAAGGTGTACATGGGGACTCATACCACCAGGGAATTGTTTATGGGGACAATCTTACTTTACTTAAATCATTGTGAGTAGTATAATCTAGCTCCTGTCAGACAAAGCCCATCTCTCAGCCGCTGTCTGTTCCGATGTCTTTTATCAACCCAGGGCTTGCATGCTTTGGCTTATGTCTGAGAAATATGAGTCCGGCCAGCAGACAAGATCAATGACAGAAAATGTCTAAGACAGCCATGTGGAAATCTCCACGGCTTCTCTGTTCTCTATGTCCCAAAGTGTTTCTGTTTTTATCCAGTTATATTTAAAAATAATAATCAATGCAATTTAGATACATGTTGAATTTATGCAAAGTGTAAGAAAAGTCACCCATGGGGAAGATTGGGGGGTTAATTTAGGTGACTCTAACTCCTAGTAGGCTCCTCTTTGTGAGTTATGTTTGGACATTGGGCAACTTGCTTTAAGCTTTCTGACTTCTGCGGGGGGTGGGGGATTGGGTAGAGAGGGAAAAAAGACTTCTTTAAAAGAAACTTTTTGTGAATACCTTCAGACTCATACAAAGACTATCAAAATAGTATAGATCTTATCTATGTCACATATTCAAGTTCATCAATTCTTATTGTTAAGATTTATTTTCCCAGTTTTATTTTAACAGGAAGGGTGATATGTAGGAGGAGCTAAGGTGGGTAGAGTAAGGAAAGGAACAGGAAGAGTAAGGAGAGGAGGAGAAGGAGAGGAGGAGCTAGGGGATAAAAGAGAGAGAGAGAGAGAGAGAGAGAGAGAGAGAGAGAGAGAGAGAGA
>NW_021604591.1:5935887-5944991 GCF_004785775.1 Grammomys surdaster
AGAGAGAGAGAGAGAGAGAGAGAGAGAGAGAGAGAGAGAGAGAGAGAAACATGGAGGCAGATGTTCACATGTCTCTGCCAGTCAAAGATAGTTGGTATATCAAGGTTGGGAATTGGATTATACTTCTGATTGCATGGTATCTTGTTATTGAGCATTACCAAACTTATAAAGCCTTGATTAACATTTTTAAAAAAGTTACTAATAAAAAAAGATTTATTTTCCCTATTTTAGTATATATGCATTTGTGTGAAGAGGTTATGTACATGTGGCTACTGATGCAGAGCCCAGAGGAGGCAATCATGGAGCTACTGGAGCTTGTGAGTTTCCACTCTAAGGTACTAGGGTCTGGAACTGGATCCCTTATAAGAGCAGCATGCACTTCCTGCTGAGTCACCTCTCCAACATCAGCATCACTGAATTTTGCTATCTAATGTTACGAAAGCATGTGCCTCCTGTATCTTCATTTAGTAAAATCAAAAGGCTAAATTTGTTGGTTTTTTTTAAAGCTTCCTCCCTTCCTTCCTTCCTTCCTTCCTTCCTTCCTTCCTTCCTTCCTTCCTTCCTTCCTTCCTTCCTCCCTTCCTTTGTTTTTTGTGTCTTTTTGAGACAGGTCTTTGATTGGCCTGGAACTTCCTATATAGACCTTACAGATACCCACTTGCCTCTGTCCACCGTGAGTTCTATGCTGGTACTAAAGGCAGTGCCCTTGTGCTTCCTACCATTCTGCCTTTACCTCCCAAGTACTGGAATTAAAGGTGTATGTACCCACACCTGACTTATGTACCACTGGGGACGGAACCTAAGGCTTCATTTATGTGAGACAAACGTTCTTATCAATTGAGCTATATCCTCAGCTAGGCTCTCTCTGCTTTTTTATTGATTGCTCATTAATTGTAATATGTACACATTAATATAAGTTAAAAATTTGGCTCACAATATAATCTATATATTAATGTGTACATATTAAAATGTATCACAGTCCTGGACTGAATGAGAAAGAGAAAACAAGCTGAGAGCTGTGTGCCAGCATTCATAGGTCTGTGCTTTCTGACTGTCTGACTGACTGAAATATGAGCAGCTGCCACACTGAGCTGTACTCTCAAACTGACCAAAATAAACTTTTCTTTCTTTAAGTTGCTTTTGTTATTTTTTATTTATTTATTTTTTTTTTTGGTCACAGCCATGAGACAGGTACTAATGAAGCCAAAGAACAGCAATGCATTTTAGTGAAGTGTGTCTGCCTCAGACATACTTCTTCACATGGAAACAGAAGCCAGGTTTAAATCACCTCCCATCACCCATGACAACAACTCCACCTAAAACACAGTTATCCAGCTATATCATGTGGATATCTCCACAAACAATAAGACTACTAACTAAGAAAAGTATGTGTTCACTCACGAATTTTAGTAAAGATTCCAAAGTCAGTGAGTAGATCTTAGGTTGGAAAACAGTGAATTTTACACATAAATAAAAGAAAACAAAGAAATGTGTAAGTATCATATACAGTCCACAGTTTTGGAGGAGGTTGGTAAGCTCTGGCCCTGACAGCATCAGGCCAGTGCTCGCAATGCACCAAGCTGCCTGCAGATAGAACCCCAAAGCAGGTCAAATGATCCCTTGTGATCACCTCTTTGTCTCTTCGTCCTTTTTCTTCCATGTCAGAAGTGGTTTCATCCCTGAAACACTCTATGCTTGGTAATTTCTACATATTGTTTTGAAGTCATTTGTTACACTTGATGGGACACTGTCTCCCAAACAAATATTTGGATGCACTGTCAATCACCTCGTGTTTGAGCTTGGACTTGATGCTGAGTGTCATTTTGCCAGGTAAGTGCTTATAGAATAGTGATTCAATGCTTCCTGTGGGTCCTGTGGAACTCATCAGAGTCTACACAGGGAGATGGATACATAAATAACAAGGATACACTTAAGGGCTAAAGGTTTAACCCCTCTGTGTTTGAATTTTCATGGTGGTATGTGTGCTCTGTAATAACTGTCAATGGAGAAAAACTGATTACTGTGAATTAAACATTAATTGTAGGATTTCACGATCATGGATGTGATTTTTGATCCCTTGGGACTTGTATGTTAGCTACTTTTTCATCCTCTCACACATGCATGTTATCCTCTGTTTCTTGTGTTGCCAGTACTGTGTATTGAGACAACTTAATCGTATAAAATGCTCAATTCTATTTCTTGATCATGTACCTTTCTGAATCATTTTATTTGAAATGAATTTTGGTAGACATTGTTTCTAGAACAGTTTTTTCCAAATGCCCCCTGCTTCTTTTTAATTATAGCTTCAAAATACAAACAATTTTTGAGAATTAATTCTACAACTGGGAATTGGTCTCATAAAAAATAATTCTAATGTGCGCTAAATAAGACAAACCAAGGTACTATTCAGTGTCCTCATGTTTTATATTAGTAAAAGATGATAACTCGAATCGCCACAAAAGAAGTCAGATGCAATAAACTCCAGTATATTCATTATATGAATTTTTTTCATATGAGAATATTTTGTGGGATAATTAATGAAAACATAAAAGATATCATATGAAGTGAAAGAAAACTTAATCAAGTTGCAATTGCATGACTTCAGTACAGTGTTATGGATATAAGAAAATTAAATATTTATGCATACATTTGCATGTTCACATGGAGTAGAAAGACACATAAAAAAGAACAATTGTGGTCAATCATGGGAAGTGATAGAGTGGTAGGGACTATGGAAAAAAGATATATGACTAGATTATAAGTTCATTGTGATCCTTTATTTCTGGATATTCATGCTTTGTGTCATACCGGCACTGTTGTTTTTTTAAGTAAACAAGTAAATAAATTGAGTTTAAAGGTTCTCTTTTAATGAGCCAATGATTCTTCATATAGAAAGATGAAATGAAATGGTCCACACAAAAGATGAATGAAGCAAACATGCACATTTTTGTCTTAATGTGGTACTAATTAATGAATCAAATAAATGTTTGTAATTTGAAAGTAATAGTAACACTCAAAAAGCTTAAGAAAATTGATGACCTTTGGTTAAGTCATACTGAAGAGTCTGACCCTGATCCTGTCAGCTTAGGGGGACACAGTTTCACTTAAAATGTTCTTCATCAGCCCATGAAGAAGGAAGACCAAGTGGGGATGCTTCGGTCCTTCTTAGAAGGAGCAACAAAATACTCAAGGGAGCAAATATGGAGACAAAGTGAGAGACAGAAACTGAAGGAGGGGCTGTCTGGAGACCATTCCACCTGGGTATCCATCCCATGTGCAGTCACCAAAGGTAGATGCTGATGTGGAAGTCAGGACGTGCATGCTGACAGGAGCCTGATATAGCTGTGTCCTTAGAGGTCTGCCAGAGTTTGACATATTCAGAGCAGCAGGCATGGTTGATTCTGTGCCACTGAAGCAAGCAGTTGCAATAGTTAGCTAATTCATTCTAATATGTTACTGACAAACTGAACATTGTAGACAATCAGCTTAGAAATGTGTTCTGCTTGATGGTGAAATATGTCTCTCCGATAAATTAATTGACACAATGATTATGTAGGGAAAATAAAATGAAAGACATAAGTTTGTGCAAAGTGGAGTGGGGATTTAAGAGATATAACACTTATGTTTTAAACCGTGGAAACTGCTGGACACTGAGCAGTAGTTGACTTAATTGTCAAACAAATGCTACTTTCCAATGATGGATAATGGCCTCAGAAGAGTTAAGAAATGTAAACAACAGGGACAAATCTAGGAAATTGATGAGATTAAATTCTATTATTCCAGTTTTGATTTCAGAAGTTTTGTGATTGTCCCAGTCACAGCTAGTAACCACAGGAATGTCTGTACCTACACAAGTTGCCTGAAACTTCCTTAGCTAACTAACTCCTTGGTCTTGTATTAAAATGGAAAGTGTTCTGAAACAGGCTTAAATGGTCTTAAAGCAAGAGATGTTTTTAATCCCTTGCTAAATTTGTGTTAATGAACACTGGGTAGAGCATACTCACCTTGTTTTGTACATCTCATTTTATGTTGAAAGTTTAGATTTTATTCCTTAGGTAGGAAGGCCTGTGATACTTACTTAGCACATTGTCTGACATCATTCATTAAATCTGATCATGCTGGAAATAAAGCTAAATGGTTCATGCTCTCTTAAACTTTGAGTGAGTAGCAATCTGGATTAGGTTCTTTAGGAAAGCTAATGAGGGTGCAGATGGTAAAAGAAGTATTGATGCTGTGGCTTGTAGCTTCTAGTTAAGGAAAGTGAAAAATGAACTAGAAGGTATTTTTCTCTGTAATATGTGTATATAATATGTATACACATTACAGAGAATATATATATATATATATATGTGTGTGTGTGTGTGTGTGTGTGTAAGCTTTGCCTTGTTTCTTCCGCCATTTAATTTTTAAAGTAGAGACTATTACTCATTAACTTGAATGTTTTCTTTCAGAATATTTTGAGACAAAAATAAAAGGATTTCTTTTCCTTTGATTTGTTGGGTTCCTTAGTGAGTGAAGACCATTGTAGCTTTTAATGAGCACAACATGGTCCTTACATGATAATTTTCATTAAAATAAATAAAAGGAGAAAAAGAACAATACAGTAGCTGACAGCAGTGTTTTCCTCTTGACCACAGCCTTCCACACTTTACATTCAACATGGAGATTGAAGAGAAACGGTCCTCACATGCCTTTCCAACAGTATACAAAAGTTAAGGAAAGGAATATACATTGACAGGGATGTGTTTACTAGTATGACTTTTCTCAGTTCCTCATGGATAAAATAGTGACACTTTCTCATGCCATGTTATTCTTAACAGTATCCTTTGTAAGAAAAGTCTCAAAGAATGGGAACCAAAGACTTAGACGTGCATGTGTGTGGGTATTAGACTTACACCATTCTCTTAGACACTACAACCCATATTTGTAGATGGTTATACTTACCTAGCCTTGTACCTAAACCATCAAATGAAAAAAATAGATGATTTGGTTTAGAGTTTTTGTCAAAGATAACAAAATTACTATAATGCCTTCTTGGAGTAGAGGTAGCATGGATCTGGTATCCATGGCCATGTATAAAAATGAGACAAATGGATCTATGGAAGTGGTAATGTTAATGGAGGAGTTGAGACCCTCCTTCTACTACAAGTAGAATGTGAGAGGGTCACAGAGCCCTTACCAGAGACTCTAACCACTATCCCCTCTGTACCTTTCAGCAACAACCGATCTTGCATTATTGGAAGTGGAAAGTCAGCTGAGGAAAGAACTCTATGTTTCAGTCTCCTGCGGTCATTGTTCCTGGTGGGGTGGGACTTTGTGGTGACTCAGCTGTTTTTATGTCACCCAAACTCCTGTCAGTAGCCCCTCTCCAATATTTCTGTGTTTATAAAACTCATGTGTTTAAAAAAGCTGGACATAGGTGAACTGGCTTCTGCAGTTAGTGCCCTATCTCTGGTGAATAACAGTTCATGTTATTCCCTAGGAAATGGTAATTCAATAACAGAAAGTGATGTGTGAAATGCCTTTACACTTCTGTGTTGTATTTTCATTCAAATTCCACATTTACTGTCTTTCTGCCCTTTAACCTTAGTTGTACTCTTATGGGAGACCAATACATGTAGTTTCCATTTCTATGGATATAGTGATTCAACAGACGATCACATTGTGGTCTGAATCTTTAACCCTCTGCCTCCATGGTCATCTGCTGAGTTCTAGGAGTTTTCCTGTTGGCAGTAGGGTCCACTGCAAAAGGAAAGCATCCTCCATCTCCATAGTTACTTCTAATACCCGCCCCATCTCTTTCTTACTTTCTAATCACATTTTAACTTATTTTCAACGTTAACTTAAGCATGCTTCCTTTCTTTCTATTTACCACTGTTTGACACAATCTTTTAATCATTCTACTATACTGAAATCATTATATTTGGTACAATTACTTGTTTTTAACTTAAGCCATGCTTAATTTTTATAAGTTTTCATTTTCCAGCAGTCCTTTTAAGCTCCAGTGACTAATAAATCTTTTTCTCCAGTTACTCTTCTTTGGTTTAAGTCAAGGTCTCATGTAACATGCAGCCCAAACTGGCCTTGAACTTACTACATAGACAAGAGTGACCTTGACTGTCTAATCCTGTTTGTACCTGTTTGTACCTTCTGAGTATGTGGATTACAGGTATGCAGCACCATGAATGCTTTATTTGATAGAGAAGTCCAAACCAAGGCCTCCTGCCTACTAGATAAGAGCTTAATTTTTATTTCTTGCAACTTCATTTCAGAGTTTATTGTCTTCCTTTTTTTCTACTCTGACCCTATGTCCTCAAGCATCTCTCTGCACCAAGTGAGAGGAAATATGAGATAGATTAGATCCAGATCCAAAACAATCTCAGTTGCTTTGAAGGTGAATGAGAAGTTTAAAAAGTACTCCAGACACAATGGAAGGAAGGGAGAAATAAAACAACAGTCTAGGAAGAATCAACTCCATTTTGGTCTTAATCTCTAGGAAGTTGAGTCTATAATATAGTTTTATCGTAAAAACAATGAATCCAATTTTTTATAGGTTAATCTGAAATGGATTCATGTTTCCAAGCACACAAAATTGTGAGAGTGGGGTTTTCTTAAAGAGAGTTTCTGACACATACCAACCAGTGTCATAAAGCTAATAAGGAAATTGAAACTCTTTTATAAAAACAAATAGGGAAGTGAATTTATTTACAAAGCTGGTGGTGTTGATGATAAACACATAATTTGTGGTATGTTCAGTCGTGAGTGCTATTACTGCCCTAGTAAAATGGAAATGCATTGAGGCACAGAAGGAACAGGAGACAGTTGTGACATGTGTGCTTGTCACTTCATTTCATCAGTCTTCTGTTGGCTGTGCCAATTAGGGCAGATGGTTTGGGAACAATTAACATATGTGACATTAACTTTTGCATTAAAATCAAAGTGTTTAAGCATGTCTTAATGGATATATTGATATTTTAAATATATACTTATATATTCAATATATAAAACTCAACATATATGAAAATTCATGTTCATAAATATATAGATAGATATAGATAAAAACAGAATTAGACAGTCAAGATCACCCTTGTCTATGTAGGAAGTTCAAGACCAGTTTGGGCTGCATGAGACCTTGACTTAAACCAAAGAAAAGTAACTGGAGAAAAAAGTTTTTATTCACTGGAGTTTAAAAGGTTTGCTGGAAAATGAAAACTTACAAGCCTTAAACATGGCTTAAACTAAAAAGAAGTAATTGTACCAAATACAATGATTTCAGTATAGTAGAATGATTAAAAGATTGTGTCAGGGGGTGGGTGGAGAGATGGCTCAGCGGTTAAGAGCACTGACTGCTCTTCCAGAGGTCCTGAGTTCAATTCTCAGCAACCACATTGTAGTTCACAACCATCTGTAATGGGATCTGATGCCCTCTCTGGTATGTCTGAAGATGGAGACAGTGTACTCATATGCATTAAATGAATAAATAAATAAATAAATAAATAAATAAATAAATAAATATTGTGTCAAATAGTGGTAAATAGAAAGAAAGGAAGCATGCTTAAGTTACCATTAAAAATAAGTTAAAATGTGATTAGAAAGTAAGAAAGAGATGGGGCGAGTATCAGAAGTAACTGAGAATACAAGATTAGTTTTTGAGACTGTGGTGTGTAACTGGAGTATGAAGAACTGTGGCATATACCTACATGGCAACACATAGTGAAAATCTTCCTGGAATCATGTGTTTAATTTTAAAATAATAACTGTGTTTTGTTTAAACATGTCTCTAAATCTATATTAACAGACTTGAGAAAAACATAAAACATGAGTAGGAAAATCTCCGACTCCGTCTCTGCTGCACTAAATTCCTGCTTAACAGGAAGGATTGTGAATTATCTCCAACCAAGGAAATACCTGGCTCAATTTCTCCTCAAGTCTAATGTAATTACTATAGTTTTTAAGAGGGAAAAGCCCTTCATCATTTTGGAAACATCATGTAGAAAATAATGTTTTTCTTCTTCATGTACATTTTACAGAACTGCACTGAAAAAAGATGCTAGTGTCTGTCATTTCAATGGGACTTGGGAGATGGTGCAATAAAAACATATTATTGACAACACTTTTGAGTGCCTATTGAAGTAATTCCCTCAACTGCTTTGGCTCCTTAACAGGAAGTTCTTTGCATAGAAGCCTTGTAGGAGATATGTTCAGGACACAGACAATGACAACCCCATCCAACTGAGTGGTCACTTTTCTCTGAAATCTATAATATTCCCCTGGTGTAAAAGCAAGACCCAAAGAAATTATTATGGTTTCTTCCAAAAGGGGACATGAAATAAACTCCCCACAAAATTAAAAATTTAAACTTAAATAAAAATAACTCCATAGAGAGTTTAGCCTTCTCCAGTTGCTTCATCTGACCTCCTGGGCCATCTTCACGGTATAGCAGTTTCCAGGGTGCATTAGCCCATAGTCTGATAATTTTTGTTGAGAGGACAACGGCCAAACTAATATATGATGGTTTCCCAAAAGATGGGATTAAATAATTTCATAATTGAGCAAAAATGGAAACACATTTGGCTATAGAAATATTCAAGTAAATTGTGACAATATAAAAATATCACATTTCAGACATGAATAAAAAAGGTCTCTTTGCATGTTCCTCATAGTTCACACATTCCTTTGATAATAGTATGTGCTTTGTGATCTCAGAATTTGTGATAAAATGAAGTCATGATGATGCTAAAGATGAAGGTATGAGATGCCAAAAATTCAGACAATGGGAAGTTTTAATAAAAAGATAGCAGTATATTATATCAGAGGGATAAAAATAAACTAAATCTGCAATGATAGAAAGTCCTCCTGGTGAAGTGAAAATGGAGATTACAATATGAATTGAAACACATTTTCTAATGAATAATGAGTCAGTCTATGAATTTATCATCTACTAAACTGAGAACAAAGAATTAAAAATGAAGAAAACAATGTTTTCTAATGAAATCATTGTTGACATTATAACGGTCACATGTCAATTTGAAGAACTGAAACAGTGCTCACCATGACTGGCTGCATAAACAGAATATGGATGAAATGTGAAAAGAGCTATTAGT
>NW_021604591.1:5945091-5945635 GCF_004785775.1 Grammomys surdaster
GAGGATATAACTTAAGTGACAAAAGCAGGAAGTTATGCTTCTACATGAGGATATAACTTAAGTGACAAAAGCAGGAAGTTATGCTTCTACATGAAATTCTACAAGTGAAGGCTGAACCAGTGCACAGTGCACAGAAATAGTTTGGGAGAAGGTGTTTAACATAAAGTATATAATACTATTGAACTCTACCCTCCCCATACTAATATTTTGTTTACATAAATTAGTAAAATCCTACCACTTATTCGTGAGGCAATAAAAACACCGAGACATTTTTCAAACAAATGAAATAATATATATGCTTTCTAATCAACACTGAAAATTAAGAATAAAGAGCATGATGGCTCACATGTATAATCTTAGCACTTAGATGCTAAGGTAGGAAGGTTGCAGAGTTCAAATCGAGCCTTAGCTACATAGTGAGTACAAGGTCAGCTACTGTTATAGTGTGAGACCTTGTCTGAAAATACACACACACACACACACACACACACACACACAGAGAGAGAGAGAGAGAGAGAGAGAGAGAGAGAGAGAGAGAGAGAGA
>NW_021604591.1:5945645-5964333 GCF_004785775.1 Grammomys surdaster
AACTAATAAAGAAAGAGAAAAAGAATGAAGTGAAGCCAAAACCTCTCATACAGAGATGAGTATGCATTCAAAGACTGGTCATCCAAGACATTGTAACCTCTTGATTATCTCTATTCCTTGAAATGCTTGCTCTATTGAAAGCTAGGTTTCCTAATTTCTAATCCAGAGAAACAACGTAAAAGTGTTTATCTCAAATTGTTACTCAGCAATGTATAACTAATGCAGTAAAGCAAAATGATTATGTTCTGAAACAACTCAATAACTCTCTCTTCTCCCTCCCCCCTCTGTCTCTGTCTCTCTCCCCTCCCTCCCTCTCTCTCTCTCTCTCTCTCTCTCTCTCTCTCTCTCTCTCTCTTTCTCTCCCTCTCCCTCTCCCTCTCCCTCTCCCTCTCTCTCTCTCTCTCTCTCTCTCTCTGTGTGTGTTTGTGTGTGTGTGTGTGTGTGAGAGAGAGAGTTTGTGTGTATGATTGATCTCATATGAGTGGAGTGCATGGGGATTTGTGAATGTGTCTGTCTGTGTACACATGCTCAATCCACATGGGAACAAATGTTTACATGCATGCATGCATGTATGCATGCAGATGTATCTTTTAAACGAAATAATAGACAAGTATGTCTAAAACATAATAATAAATGCAATAAAACCATAAAAGGAGAGGCTAATTGATTTGATTATATTAAAAATAAAATGTTCTAGCAATAGCAACATAAACAAAATTAAATACTATGGAGACGGATAGGAATATTAGAGAACTCAGAACTCATTGCCTAACAAATATGAGATCTTAACTAAGTTTTATTATTATGTACTCATACAAAAGGGAAAATACCCAGTTTGATTATACTAATGACTTAACTGTTTATGTCCTAAAATACTGAGGAGGAGAATAGATTGCTATTGAAACTACAAGGCCAGAAATATTTAGTAGAATTGTAAATAAACTGATTAAAACTACTTAGCAATATCTCCTGCCTTTCAGAAGTGATTGGTCAGTCATATTAGCACAGATAAGTGGAAAACCACAGGGAATATGCCCATCATACTGATTCAAGTGCCAAGTAGCAGAGTATCCATTAACCAAAACTTCAAAATATCTTCCTGCTAAACAAAGACAATCTCACAAGGAGAAACAGGTATAAGATTCAAGAACACAAGAAGAAAACCTTCACAATCAACTAATCTGGGCCCATAGAGGCTCCCAGAGACTAAATATCCAACCAGAGAGCATACATGGGACTGACCTAGCCCCTCTGTCTATATGTAACAGTTGTGCAGTTTGGTCTTCAAGGGGGACTCCTATCAACAAGAGGAGGGGCTATCTCTGACTCTGTTGCCTGCATTTGAAACCCTTTCCCTTAACTACACTGCCTTGCCTAGCTTCAATAAGAGAAGATGCACCTATTTATATTGTAAACTGATATGCCAAGGCTGGTTAATATCCATAGGGACCTCCCCTTTTCTGAGGAGAAAGAGAGGAGGAGTGGATGTGGTAATGAAAGAGGAGGTAGAGGGAAGGATTGGGAGAAGATAAGGGAAGGGAAACATCAGTCAGGATGTTAATTATTATATTATCATATTATATTATACAAAAGAATCATGGGAAAGTGTGTTTCCAGAAGAGAATGAACACACATAATAGCCTATTGAGTACCTCTCCCTCCTGAGACCATTCTTGCTCCTTGTATATCAATAAAATGTGTTCGATTTTGATTTTGATGTCCATAGTATCTGTCCACAGAGGACATAACATCTGGTCACACTGACTTTAAATATTTCTAATACCTGACAATATGTTTCCAGTGTGAAATAATAAGCCAGAAAGGGCTTGAATGGTTTAGTTCTGTGATCATTTCAGTTGGCAAGACTTCATTTCTTAGGCCCAAATATTATGTATGGAGGACTTGAGTAACAGTATATTTGGGAATTTCAAAAATTCCAGAGGCCTATTGCACTATTTCAGTGTTCTGGTTGATTCAGTAATACTTGTAAAATTATCAGTCATTTATGCTAACACCAGTCTTTTGAATTAGACTTATCTCCTGTGTATTTCTCTTAAAGGATAAATGGTTGAATAGAATATGGTCTCTAATTAACTAAACATGTCATTTAGGGTGATCCTCTGAAGAGCTTTATCTTCCCCCAAGCTTTCAGGAAAGGAGGAAAGCTCTTAAAAGCTCAAGAGCAAAGATTTCTGTTTTAACTCTTGTATAATTGCATCTTATTTGGGCTCAAGTACTTCTATATGGTGCCTAAAAATGGAGCCCTAAAGCTAACTGGAAGGGATATCACTGTAATGCACATTTCAAAGAGACTCTGTTAGTTCTTCTAAACCTGGACTTCGAAGTGTTCTGAGAACAGAATAATGGCACTTGGGAAAGAGTTTCAAAATGTCTTCTTGCACATTAGCACTGTGCAACACTTTGAGAGAGGATAAGAATGAAGTGTGTAGACCCATCTGTTAAGAATTTCTTACTAAGGCTACCAAATCATGGGTGATAGAAATACTAGTTATAACTCAATCTGACTTTGTGTTTGCTAATGGCAATTATACCTTTGCTTCTTTGGTTGCAACCGATACTTTAAGTGGAACACCTGTGAGCATTAGCTCTTTTCGTCTTCTCAATGGATGAAAGCAAATTTGTGTCTCAGGTCCTAGATTACTTTCAATCAAGAGCAGTAGAAGAATAGAACACATTTAGCACAGTCAGCAACAAGCTCATTAATAACCCCTAACTGCCCTAACTCCCATTGCCCTCCCACATTCTATCCTGCATCCTACTTTTCTTAACTCCTAGTAAATAATGTATAATCAGGAGTTGGTCCTGGGGATTCTTATCCTGTGATTTCATATCACAAATGCACCCATCAAATTCTGCATTGTCACCCCAGCTCAAAAGGCATCAGTTTAGTCTTTATTCTAGCTGTGATCTTCCTACAGTGCTCATTATTCTGTGGAGATGCTAATATATACCAACAGAAAACCCATGCTTTCCTATATAATCTATATCCTTGGAGACTGTGATCTCACACTGCTGCTGATATAAGCTTGAATTCCACCTCTTCTGGAGATTAGGCACCCTGGAGACCTAAGAAATAGTACATGGTTGATAGCTACTAGGTCAGGAGCTAGTCATATGCAAAACTTAAGTCTTAGCTTGAGGAAGCCCATCCATCTTTTTATCCATCCATCCATCCATCCATCCATCCATCCATCCATCCATCCATCCATCTATCCATCCATTCTTATGATGTCTTAAATTCATACAATGTAAAATCACTAAAGAAAAGAATTTTAATGAGGGATTGTCTGCAATAAAGTTGGACCCTGCAGAATTGCCTTGATTATGCTGATTGATGTGGGCAGTGACACTGCATAGGCACAGTATTCTGAATTATTTAAGAATAGAGAAATAGAGCTAAACTTAAGTAAGCAAACAAATGTAGAGGCATTGTGTGGTGGGCTGTGAGAGGCAGCTGGGTACCTGGTTGAGCGCAGGCCTTGAATCCCAGATACCCTAAAAGGTAGGTGTTTGGCCTTGCTCCTGGGTCCTGGGTCCTTTTACTTATCTACAGCCTCTCCCAAAGAAAGGTTTGTGGCCTTAGGTCATGTAACATAGGTAACATAGGTAGCACAGGTAGAGGGTGTGACTACAGGCCAAAGAGCTTCAAGAGATCTCCATATTAATGAGATACCTAAAGGGTGTAGCCAATTAAGCATTCTTTCCCAGACCCTCCTACTCACAAAAGGTATTTAACCTCAGGCCCTCCCTGAGGACACAGGGTAGAACTTCATCGACTTTCCACCATGACAAGTGAGCCAACCATGACCCACCCTTGACCATGCGTCTCATCCACCCCACATGGCACTGCCAGAGCCTCTCTCCCTCACCCCTTTCAGTTGTGGGCTGGTCCAGCCTGTATGACCCCTCTCTCAGTCCTTCCATGGTCTCCCATCCGTACCTATGTGCCCATGGGCTGAGATCAACTGGTCTCCAGCCAGCTGCCTCGGCCTGGAGACCCCCAATCCAAGAGCTCTGCCCCCGTGGGACTTCAGACTGAGATCTCCCCATGTCCGGAGTGGAGCTTGGTGGCTTGATGGCCTCTCATAGCTCAGTGTCCACTGGGGGCGCCACGTGGAGTAAACTCAGTCAAATTCTCACTCTTCTGCCTCCCTGAGCCACATGGGGTGGCAGACACATGGGACCCACAACTCAGCCTAACAGAACCCATGCTCACAAGAGAGCTACAGACCCACATAGAGGCATTATAGTTTGCTCCTGACTGTGAATGTGGTGTGACTATTTGAAGTCCTTGCCTTGACTTCTCCACAATACCGAACTCTAAACTGAATTTGTAAGCTGAAATAAACGTTCCAGTTGACATTATTACAGAAACAGACATGAAACTGCAATAGTAAGGATCATTGGTCACATATTACCAGATAATTACTCTGCTTAATTAGGGCCTTGCCCCACCTGCTGTAGTAGCCGGGAACTAGATATTCTATTGCATGCTATATGCACTCTACTGATTAGTGTATACATATTTAAGTAAATTATAACCGGATGGCAAGGTTTATACTACAGTTAATCTTTTTTTCCATTTTTATTTGTTTTTATTAGGGACAATTTGTGTGTGTGTGTGTGTCTTCCTATATGTCTGAGTACTATATGCATACTTGGTAATTACTGTGGCCAGAAAAGTGTGTCAGATCCCCTGGAACTAGAGTTACCAATGATTATGAGGTTCTAAGTAGATACTGGGACTGGAACTCAGGTCTTCTGGAAGAACCGTCAGCCATCTCTCCAAACTTATGAAAATTATCAATAGTCCTTCAAAAAATTCAAGAAAATGTATTCCAGTGTGTTAACACCTTTTCAATCTAGTTTGAGTGAAAATATTGTATCTCTCCTTTGTATTTTAATTAGGAAAAGCTGTTATCTTTCACTTACAAATTTTTGACAAGTTTTTATTTAAAAATAATACCATCCTAGGGACTAAAAATTCAGGGATGACTGTTTAGTTTGATTCACCTCCTTTGGTAAGCATCCACTGCTACCCTGACAGGTAACCTTAGATTTCTACATATCATAGGCATCTGAGCAGCTTCAAACCTGCCAGAGAGGAAACTTTAAAAATTCGCTTGTTTTACATGTTGTCATTAGCATTAACCTCACCCCAAGGCTGAGATATCCTCCTGGGAAATGCCAGTAACCCTTTTACAACTATTGGACAGTATGTTCTTTATCATTACCAGAGTCTTCAAATTCTACAAGACTCAAACCTTACATGTTAGCCACTCTTTCTATACTGTTTTTTATTGATGTTTCTCTGTCTCCTTTAAACATTCTCACATGGAAAGAAATTTTATCCATTAGCATTGATAGTTTCTACTCATTTATTTAAAATTTCTAAATTCTAAATTAAGTAAAAACTTTAAAATATTTTCTTCTATTCTTTTTTCTTTCTAAGTAGTGGGAGAATACATTTTACCTATGCCAAGTTTTGTTTATTAATCTTTTCTCATAAATCATCTATGTGTGACAAAATACACTATTAATGTGTGTGTGTGTGTGTGTGTGTGTGTGTGTGTTAATGTGTAGAGGCCAGGACTACATAGAATCTTACATGAAGTTCAGCCAGAGAAGGAGAGAGAGAGAGAGAGAGAGAGAGAGAGAGAGAGAGAGAGAGAGAGAGAGAGAGAGAGATTGAGGGAGATTTAATGTAATGTACACAGTTATAATTTTTGGATTCCAAAGATAATGCTGCAATTTATCTTGGACATAATTAACAAACTCTAAGCAATGCTATATCTATAATTATTACCCTCCTTGAAAAATGACCCTCTTTGAAAATGTTTGTTCACTTACTATTTGGAATAACTTAGTTTTGGCTTCTAACATATTACTTTTAAGAAGTTCTCCAAAGTTAATGGCAGTCTGTCTTCCATCTCATTTAATGGTAATGGTATAACAAAGATTTAAAATTATATCTGAGAAACAATTGTCACAGGTAACACTATTATGCATTTTCAAATCTGCATTTGTACATATGTATAATGAATATATTTGAATATACATATTATGTGACATGTATATGATATATACATACATATGATATTCATTAAGATGTTCTCATAGTTTTTAAACAGTGTATAGAAATTTTATACTTTTATTTCTGTATTAACACTGGGTCATGTAAATAAATATACATTTCCTTTTGAAAATAAACTTTCTACAAAATTAGAAGCCCTCTGTTCTCTGTTCTCTGGAGACCTAGGCATGATTCAACTATTGATTAGTTCCCACTTAAGTAGTCTTCTCCACATCTTCTGCTGATTCTCATATTGCTCATGACTCTTTGTCTGTTTAGCTCATGACATCTATAACCACAAATACAAATTTTAGTGGCTAATAAATTCATTCATCTCTTGGTATGTGATCACTTGAGAGTTTGCCCTTTGCTGTAATAACTTACCAAATAGCTTATCCTGAATCCACAACCTAAACTGAAAACATGCTCTGATGTATATGTTTACATACTACTGAGCATGCTGACATCTGGGGAAAGGCTATTAGGATGCTAACATGTCGGTTTGCTTTTTCTCACTGGAGTCTGCTGGCAAGACCAATTCCACATTGCCAAGCACTTGAGAGTGACGGGTACTGTCCTTAGTATTTTCACTTTTTTTCTTTAAAAAATGTTAACTCACATTTATTCATTGTTGTAGAAAATAAGTGCATTCTATGGCTGGCCTGCTTATTCTATTTTACACACAAGCATACCATGTTGGTTAACTAAATATTGATAACTTGATAACTGACACCTGAAAGCAAAGCATTATATTCTGTAGGCTATCAAAGGATTTTTATACTGAGACTTCAAAACTTTCCCATAATTATTAGGAAAATGTTGGGAGTTTGCCTTTTTAGGGAACCCATATCCATCACTCCCAATTTGAAGTACTGTAATACAAGCTTTTTGGCTAGGGAGATTAGTGGTACATTTTCTAGAGTTTCAGTACCTCATAGCTCCGAGGAACTGTATATAATATATAAGATCAGAATGTGGGTGAGGGATTGAGTTTGGAAATATAGACTGGAGAATTGTTTTACACGGAAATAATTTCCAAAAATTGATGCAATACACTTATGGAGCAAATTAGGTTTTTATACTGAGAGATCTTCATATCTCTTTTATTTTATTTGCCTTTGATTAGCATTCTTAATTTGTGCAACCAATTTGATTATAAGCAATTTGGAACTTTGTCTTTAATACCCTTAACTCCATAGTGAGCCTCTTCTATGTTGAATATGAAGCACAGATTTTTTCATGTGTGTTCAGTACCACTAAAGCAATACACGCTCACATACTTTGGTAGCAAAACACACATTCATGGACACATACATGTACATATTTACACATATGTATACAACCATGCATACTCACATGCATGAAAACACACACACACACACACACACACACATTTTTCTGCTCACCAGCTATATTCCACATGTTATTATTTGCAGCCATTCATACTGTTTTCATGCATTCTGTTTCGATGCATCCACATCTAGAATTTTCTTCCACTAGTATTTAAATGAATGAGGACTTCTAAGACTTTCTCATGTACTATATAAATTATTTGTATAAGAACAAAGGAATAATTTTACATGTTTTATAAAGACTTCAATTTTCTCAACAAAAATTGTTTTAGGCTTATTTTCTTTACAGTGATGAAACATATTGACAAAAATGAAACTTGAGAGAGAAAGGGTTTATTCTAGCTCACAATTCTAGATTACAGTCCATCACTGCAGGAAAGTCAGAAAAAGAGCACAAGGTTTTATTTACATCCAATCTACAGTCAAAAGCAGAGAGGAATGAATGTTGGCCCTCCTGTTTGTGTGATTGCTTGTGCTGAACTCAACTCACTTACTTTTAAAGAAATCAGAATTCCCTCCTGGCCAGCCAAAGGAATGGTGCCACTCACAGTGTGCTAGGTTTTATACCCAAGCCCAGGTTGTAATCATTTAAACACATTTATCTTATTCATTTAATTTTATATGTGTATTTGTCTATGCATATGTATGATCATGCATGTACGTGTGGATGCTCAAAAAGGGTATTAGATATCCTCGAGCTTGAGTTTTATGTGGTTGTAAACCTAAAACCTAAGGTGAGACTCCCCCGCCCCCTAAACCTGATTGTTTGCAAAAGCCTTAATTGGTACAACCTAGAATCACCTGGGAAGAAAATCTCAATCAGGGATTGTCTACATTAGATTGTGCAGAAATTGGAAACTGTTTTTTGTTAAATTATTTGATGTAACAAGACACAGGGAAAAATACAAATCACTAGGACACACTGGCTAGTGGAACCAGAAGCTAAAGGATAAGAAACACTAGTCTACTGTCAGGTTGTTAATAATGAAAGATCCCTGTGAAACAAGAGGCAACTTGTGATCATGTAAGCAAATCTAAAGAGCTAGAACATGCTTTTTGGCTAGGGAGGTTGGTGGCAAACTTTCTAAAGTTTCAGTGCCTCATAGCTACATGGAACTGTGTGTAATATATGAGTTCAGAACTTGGGTGAGTGTGTGTGGAAATACAGATTGGGGAGTTGTTTTACATGGAGATAATCGTTTAAACCATAAAAGTAAATGAACTCTGCAAGGGAGTGATCCTGAAGGGTGAGGAGTTTTATTTCAAAGCTCCTCTTTTTCTTCCCAAGAATCATCCACAGCTTAGTAACCCTGCCGCAAACTTTGCTTGTACAGAGGCTATTTGTTTTCCAACCTTGTGGGGATGTTTTAAGTGATCAGTCTAGTTAATCCATAAATTTATCTCATCTCAGACGAGAATAGGTATTAAAAATTGCTTCAAATATATAAGCTATCCTCACATACAACACATCTTTCAAATATGTGAGGATCTAATCATAACTAAGATGATTTGAAGGCTGAGTTTTCTACTTTAAATATACTGCAATATCTGCTCATAAATTGTCATTTCTGATATATTATCAACAAATGGAAAATTACAAAAACAAGTAATTCATAATATTTAAGCTGCCCATGTTTAGTTATTTAGCTTTATATTTTTCCCATAACAAGAATCTTTTGTTACAAAATATTTTCCATAATCATTATAAAGCACTTGGAAATGGAGATACTTTTCTACTATACAAATTTTCACAAGTTTTATCTTAAATAAAATGGATATTTTCTCCATTTGCCTGTACTATTCTATTTCAACACAAATATTAAAGACAGTTTATTCAGTTTTTCACTTAACTGTTTTTATTTTCTTTTCTACAATGTCACTAGATAAACTTCACATAAAAATTATTTTGTTGAGACAGAGTCTCACTATGTAGCTATAAGTGCTGGAGCTTGCCGTATAGACCAAACTGATCTTCAACTCATAATAGATATCTCCCTGTCTCTGTTTCTTGAGTCTTGATATTAAAGATGAGCTACTATTCCCAACTCACAGAAATAGTTTTAAAGAATATACAGTTTTCATTTCAATCAACAACAATGATTTATCTCAAGAAGCAGTAATTTGGGGCTATAGAAGACATTTACAAATATTTGTTACTGTGATAGTTCACTGCCTCATCTTGGCAAAGCCTATGTTTATCTGCGAAGCTCCTTAGTGTGGAATTACCCGCACTAGGTTGGTCTGTGGGAAACTCTTTTAATTAAGTAAATTTGTGTGAGAAGACCCAGTCTACAGTAGGAGGTATCATTTTCTAGGCAGATAGTCCCAGACAGTACAGGGGAGAGGAAAACAAGCTGAGTACCTGCAAGCAAGTGAACACCCATGTATTCATGCACCTCAGTTCAAGTTTGAGATTATTCTAAACTATGAATTGCAATGTTTTTGCTATATAGGCAAGATTTTCTGCTACTGTAGCTACCTAATCGCTTAGTTAGAAAGAACAAAGTGTTTTATTTTCATAATTGTCACTACGTCTGCATGTAAGTATCAACTTTATATAGTTTTTAAATTTATTGTGCTAGAATGTTTGCCTTAAAAAGTTTATTTGAGATGCTAAATTGAGTGTTATAAAACTTGTTGGATGATTTTTTCATTAGATTTTTGTTTGTTTGTTTTTGAGACTGTATTTTAATTATAACATTTCTACTTTCCCTTTTCTCCCCACTTTCCTTTTCCTTCACATTTGTGTGGTTTCTTTTTACTATTATTGCAAGCATATGTGTGTGTATGTGTGTGTATGTGGCTATGTGTGTGTGTGTGTGTGCATGTGCATGTGTGTACATATATATGTATATTTATATACACTACATATATGTATTTATATATTATGCATATTTGATTATATTTATACATGTGTGTATACACATACATACACACACATATATAAATCTATATATAAATATATATATTCCTAAATAGAACTTGTTGAGTCCACATCATATTACTTTTGTGTAGGTTTACAAAGATATTTGCCACTTGAAAATCATTTGACATGTGCTTTCCTCAGGAAAACCAACTTTCAACTGATCCCAGCTTCCCTCAGTTAACTGTAGGTTTGTTTTTGTGCTTGTTTTGTTTTGATTTTTTGATAGGGGTGAGGCCTCATGAGCTTTGCTGGTATCTATTTTGGCATATTTGTTAGTGTCCTTTATCAGCTCACATTTGGGAGGCCATGCTGGTGAGACTTCTCTTGAGTTTAAGATACAATGCCTAAGTAGTCTCTGCCTTTATAGTCTACAAACTTATACCAAATTCTGAGCGTTAATGATTATAAAATCAAAATACCTCCCATTTCTGAAAAACTAAAATGAGCTATGACCTTCACAATCAACTCTTTAAGATGTAAATCTGTATGTAAAAATCAACAAGCCCATCCATCTCATTAGTATGCAGATTTTCATTAAATAATAAAAGCCAACTTCAGATATGAACCAAAAACTTTTAAAGATGAATTTCCTATTTTGCTTTAAAATAAATTCTTTATTCCTCCCTATACTACTATAAATATTTCATATGTATGCCTACTTGAGCTGTCTATACAGTCAAGATTATATGAAATTTTTTTTGTGTAAAGGTCAATATGATCATGGTGACAAAGTTGAAAAATAGCTTTAGCTAGTATACTGTTTACGATTGAAATACTTTTTCCTCATTGATTGAAGCTCCATTCCAATATTACTCTTTAATTCTCATGTGGAATTTGTAGAAATATCAGAATGACTCTTTCCACAGCTTCTAACGTTTTGCATAGATGACTCAGAGGTAAAATGTATTGACACAGTTGGACAGGTGGATCATACATGAGATTCAGTAAATGAAGGCAAAATCCATCAGTATATATTATGTTAGATATAATATAATAGGAAGTACCACATGTTGATTTCAGTCAAGATAGATTCTTGAGTTATCATAACATGATAAAGAAAAGAAACTTGGAAATATAAGTCTAATCTTCCCTTCATCTCTGGAAAATTTAGTAGAAGGAAAAATTATATGTGAGACACTAAGTTATTTCAATATTAATAAACTTGGAGATTCAAAAAGATACCACCCTAGAGCAATTATTCTCCAATGTCCAATTTATAATTACCATGATATTATTCTTTCCAATTATGGACTTGTTACATATTGAGCAAACCAATTACATTCCTAGATTCAATATATTCCTTAAAAATAATGAATGTTACTGATTACTGTGCACCTGGTAGGTATGTATGCTTCTTTTGACCTTCAATGAGGTTGAAAATAATACCAAGGCATAACTCAAGACAGATGTGAGTGGTTACCTCTGGAAGCATGTACACTGATTTAGGGGCTGAGAACTGCCCAGCTTCTTTAATAATCCTACTTCAGATTATCTTAAATTCTAAAACAATGTAGTCAGGGCTGCATACATAGAGCACGACCTGTTTGTAAAGATCCTTTCTTTCTTCTTTAAACATGTAGATGGAGAAATTTCTGAATAAAATTGGTTGCTTACTTTATTTTTATAATCATATCATAAAAAAATTCTAGCATTGCATAAAAAGATTGGGTTTAAATGATGAGTGTAGTTCTAATTAAAACTAACACAATGAAGCAAACCATAACAAACTTGGCCAATACTTACAGAATACCTTTAATTGTGCATAATGTTCAACATTCTTTGATAATGTCATTTGCTTACAGCTATTCATATAGACTAGAATTCTAATTATATTTATATAAGCTTTTATTAAAGTTTTCCAAGAGCTTTGAGAAAATAGATTGGTGCTATATTAGTGAGAAAAATGATTGAAAATATTTTGGAAAAGTTAATCATAACATCAGAAATCTTGGAGACCAATTTAAATTAATGTTTTGGGCAAGTTTTGTCTTGGATTTTTAAATTATTACAGAAGTTTCTAAATGTCAGGGGTATTTGTTTTACTCTTGGTACTTACAATGACAAGGATGTAGAAGAGAAAAAAAAACTCTCACAATGATAATGATGAATCACTATAACCAAATTCACTAAAGCACATTTGGAGTAATTTCCTAGCCTCGGCATAAAATTATGCATGGAGTGCTGGTTAGCTTTTACTGTTAACCTTACAAAACCCTGTATCACCTGGCAAGAAGAATATTCAGTTAAAGAGTTTCTTCAATCAGATTGCCCTTGTGGTCAATGTCTGGGAAGAATTATCTTGATTAATGATTGATGTGAGACAGATCAACCAATTGGCAGTGGCAACATCCTTAGCCAATCGAACCTGGGTTTAATAACAGTCATGGCTAAACAGGAGCCAAAGGAAGCAATTCAGTAAGGAGCATTCCTCCATGTCCTCTTGTTCAGTTCCTGTCACCATGTTCCTAAGTTGTGTCCCTTCTTTGACTTCTCTCAGTGATGGACAATGACCAGTGAGTATGAAATTATATAAACCCTTTAGTCCCCATGTTTCTTTGGCTCTTGTGTTTAGAACAGCAACAGGAAAGTGTGTAGGACCTATGATAAACAAGCAAGCAAACAAACCCAACAAAGAAACAGTAAATGATGAAACTATCTGAGTATCAAAGTTGAGTACCATTAAACTGAAAAATCTAAGATCAAACATAGTTCAAAATCCAATTCTTCTTGCTTATTTACCTTAGGACAGAAGATTTTCGTTTAATTATATAAACAGTATCAGAGAGTACTAAACTACAACCAAATTATAAATTAGATATAAACTAAACATGCATTTTGGATTTGAAGTTAGGTATTATCCTTGAGACAGATTGTTATGAAAAGGCAAAAAATTCCAAATCAGGAATTCTCCTGGTTCCAAGTATCTCAGACAAGGTTAGTCAATGTCTAATTTTTCCTTGCTGATAATACATTGCCTATGTGTAATTATTTGTTTAAAGTTGTCTAAGAAAATTTATTTTCACCAGCTAAACCCTTCTAAGAACATTAACTTAAATTCTATTACACTCATGACTATACATTATTGACAATGTCATGAAATCAGAAGATTTTCTTTAAGTTGTGTAAAAACAGGATGAGCATTAAGTTGCAAAAATCTTGGCACCTTTGAGTTTCTTACAAGTCAAGGGTGGAAACTCTGAGTAAGGAAGTGGTTCAGTCAGAAAGGTGCTTGCTATGCAAAGACAAAGACATTCATTCAGATCCCCAGAAACCATGTAAAAGCTGAGAATGGTGGTATGCCTTGAACCAGTGATAGTTTTGAGACAGACAGTAGAAAGATAGACTCTTTGCTCAGAAACAGTCTAGCCAATATTTGAGCACCAGTTTCTGGAAGAAACTCTAACCTTCAAATATACACAGGAGTGAATGAGTACATATGCATATCATGCACATGGAGTGAGGTGCACAATAAAGCTAAAGATTTTTGAGCTTATTTATTAACGCTTTTAGTTCTAGTCCTCACCTCTCCTAACAGTCAGTTAGTACAGAAGAGGCACTATTAAAATTATTTTTGTCAAACAATTTGAAAGTACGCTTTCATCTCATTTATGCTGAACAACTTGATAACTGATTCCCTTCATCCAAGATTGTGATTATTTCACTGAATGCTTCCTTACAAATAGGGAAATGGCTGAGTGTGGGTTTATGCGAATGAGTTCAGTACCCACAGAGTCCAGAAGAGAGCATTGAATCCCCTGGGGCCAAGGTTTTTGGTGACTATGAGTTGCCTGATACAGGTGCAGAGAGGCAACCTGTAATCTTCTACAAGAACAGAATACAATCTCAACCAATGAGCCTTCTCCAGACCCTTGCCTACTTGCTTAAATTTGTATAGTTTCATTATTTTTATCAACAGATTGTTGACATGAAACACCATATCTCTCAATGGAAAGCAAAGAATTTGGGTACCAGTATAGGAGGCAAATTATTGCCTGTCTTCTGCAGTGTAAATATTCTGCACAGAGATATTTTGGTAGCATTTCCCCAAGTATATTTTGCTACTGTGTAATGTTAATTATGTAACTGTTAAAAAGAGAAAAAGAAGAAATTAAAGGACTACGTGAGGAAAATAAAAAAGACTTTCCAATTATTGTTGATGACAGATGGGGAATCAGTGAGGGAAAGAGAGAGAGATTTTTATCCTCCAGTGTCAATTTCTGAAAGAGAATATCTCAAACCTTGAACTGGATTGCATTAACAGTTCCAGTCAGATGTCAGAGGAGACCAGACTCCAAGAGAAAGAGAACAAATGCTCACTTAGATGTTTTATAGCTGAAAACATTCATTGGTCATGTCTTCTCAAAGGCTGGGATGAAAAGAAGAGATTTGTGGCATACGTTTCTTATTTCATAGCCTGAAAGGACTGTATAATAACTTTATAAACAATAACCATATCATTTATAATTAAGACTAATTATATTTTCCAATATTTGGAGCCTCAGTTGGATACCAACTCATCTAGTGGTATAATTTCAAACCTGTCATTTCCAATTAAGCATGCTTGCTGACAGGGGATGACTGTTGTGGAAGAATGTCACAGGGATGTTATTGTATTATTAAAATGCTATTAACTAATATGGTTTCCCCCAGAATGAGGCAGATCACATTTGGAAGCATTCCTTTATATAAATCATGAAACTCTTTCTCTACAAATGGTATTGACCTATAATTTAAAAAAATATTGATACAAATTCTAAAGGAAGTTTTATGTTTTAAAAGAAAAATCATTAGCATGCATGGAAGAGACATATTGCTCCTTGAGTATGAGGAGTAAACTCAAGGTCCATGTTTCATTCGGAAATTCTTACATTAGCCAATGACTTTAAGATTCTTGCTTTTTTTTTTCCAAAAAGGCTCATGACTTTATTGTGGGCTATTAAAAACAATAGTCTCAAACAACTGGAGGAACTTACAGAGTCCTATTAGAACTCAGGTAATGAGCAAAACACTACATTCCTGTTTATCTTTATTTCTACCAATCTTAACTTGAAGCGCACTGTTCTTTAGACAGACTGAAGCCATGCTAGTCATGTTATGACACGTCTCCAGTGAAAGTCACAGACATTTTCTAGCCTTACCGAAAATATTTATTTCCTCCCTCCCTCCCTCCCTCCCTCCCTCCCTCCCTCCCTCCCTCCCTTCCTTCCTTCCTTCCTTCCTTCTTACCTTCCTTCCTTCTTTTGGGATCATACATGTCAGAGACTCTTTACCACTGAGCTACACCCTCTAGAATGCATTTTAAAAACATAACGATGAACCAGGCACCTGTACACCCCTATAATCCTAGTACTGGGGGAGGCCCAGAGAGGGGGTGCTGGATTCTTGCTTTATTCAACTAGTGACGATACAGAGAGTCTACAGAGGCCCTCTGCCTCACCCTGAGACAAAGGATGAGCAATGCTGTGTTCTGCTGATCCAATACTACCACCATTCCAGAAGGATTTTCCTTCAACTTTGATTTTTTTCAAGGCTTAAGTCTATTCGCTTTGCCGTTAAGAATGGGTAATACTTGTTTCTCCATTGAGAGTGAATTTTCTCACAGCCTAGTATGAGGAAAGGACAAGAAAGGAGGACTGTGTTTTATATTAAGTGCTAATGTAACACAATATTATCATCGTGACATCCTTTTCCTTTCCATATCTTCAAGCATTGCTTAAATAAATTAATAAAAGTCTATACAAGTGGTTACGTCATTCCAAGTAAGATCTGAAGTGCTAAGGCAAAGGTGATCTCTCAGAAGTTATTTCTATAAGCTCAACCTGCTGAGTGCAGAAATGAAGCTACTATTTTGCTTCCCCTGCATCCTCCAAGCATCCAATGGTTTTCTAACTGGTACTGGGTTGGGCGTTTTGCATTATCTGATGAGCCAATGAGACCATTTAGTGTCTCAGCTCCAGAGGATAAAACAAAACCAAAAAAAGAGAATAAGCAAAATGAAACAAAAACTCCACCAATTGGATATAATATCAGTAACCCACTAACTGGATGGGATCTCTCTTTTATATAAAAACAAGGGAAGAGCTGGGATGAACAAAGAGAGAGCATTAATATCAAAGTCTTTTTTTTTAACATACTTCCAGGAAAGTGTGGCTTTTGATTTATTGCATTTAAAAGGCACTTCTGACGTTGGGAGATGGAGAGAATCCATAAAATACCTTGAGATTATTAACTTTACAGTGTGCTATAATTAATTTCAATTATTATTGGTATTCATGACCAAAAACTTCAAAATGTTAGGAGATTACAATTCAGTATTTTAACATCAAAAAAGGAAGAAAACTGAGAAATATATGAAAAAACAGGTATTCAGCATTGAAGATATGAAAAAGCAAGTGGAGATGGTGAAAATATGCAAAATAAAAACAAAAGATGAATGGCCAATCAAATATCAAATATTCAACAGTACTAGAGACCAAGGGAGTTCAACCTTTAAAAAACTTACACAGATGGAGTGGGGAATAAAATTAAAAGAACAGAAGTTATTGAGGAGCTTTGAGACACTTGGGCAATAGCAGAAAATAATTTAAAATTCCTCTATGGCAATTCTTTTTAACTGTGTACTTAACTGGGCCATGAGACACCAGAGAAATGGTACCTGGTTATTTCTTGGTGTCTGTGGGGCTTTCTAGAAGAGGTCAGCACATGAATCTGGCAGCATAAAGCAGATGGCCCTTCTAGTAGAGGCAGTTACCATCCTCTAAGGTCAATTAGAAAAAGAAGTGACAGAAGAAAGTTTAACCATCAAGGATTTCTGTCTTCTCTTGCTGTAGGTGCCCCTTGTCTTTAGAATATCACAGTGAGATTAATCGTATCACTGTCCTTACAAGCTTACCATACACCATTGACATTTCTGTTCACCTTGTGTATGACAGACAATAAACCTGGTCTATGTAACTAAATGAGCTAATATTTTATAACATATTTTTCTATAAAGACTAAACACATAACTCTGTGGTTAAGAACATTTGCCCCTCTTGGCAGAGGATTCGATTTCAGTTTACAGCATCTCTGTGTGGCTCACAACAGACTGTAACTCTAGATCCAGAAGAAGTGATGTTCTCTTCTGGTCTTTGTTGATACCCATATGGACGGACACACACACACACACACACACACACACACACACACACAGAGAGAGAGAGAGAGAGAGAGAGAGAGAGAGAGTGCTATGGTTTAAAATAAATGGTAAGGTTTACACACTGGCGTCTCCTAAAGATAAACTAGTCATGAACATCTTTTTTGGTACACATAGATAAATTTCAGTAAGAAGAAGTAAAGCCAGGTTGTTGTGGACAAGCAAATAATAGTAACATAATCAACTAAGGGGAGAAAAGCAAAAACATAGGAAACAAAAGAAAATAGGAGGATGAGGTCTACAATTTGTCCAGGGTCCACCATTTTCCCTCTCAGCCTGAAAATACATTAAGAATTTATAATTGCCATTACAAAATTATATAAAGTTGTTCTCCTTTTTCATGATCTCTAAGTCTAGGTTCACATGTTTTTCTATGTATGTGTGTATGTATGTATGTATGTATGTATGTATCTGTGTGAATTTAAACATGTATAACATAATTACACAGACACATACACAAATTTACATCTGATTTGAGTCACTCTCACAATTTTTCAAACTTATATTCCAGAAGAGGGAGAGGCCATACAGAGATAATTCCAAAATGAAAAACAGCTCTTAATATACAATAATTGGATATGACAATACTGTTTAAATATTAAATAATAATGTCATATACACAAAATTAGTTCCTGTTTTTAAAATAACATAATGAAATAAAAACATAATCATATGCTTTCTACGATAAGTAAACACTAACTTTAGTGATAAGATAATGAGTGTTCACGATGAGCCAAAATTGGCCAGGCTTGATGGGAGCTGTATCTAGGCATCCATGGTTCTACCATATGATACTACTGTCTACCGTAGAATGCTACCATACAATGCAATGTCTGTTGAAAATTTCCCACTACATAAGGTTAAAATAATATCTATAGTATGTAGATCTGGCTCTAAAGGCCCTTCTATAGAGTACCCACAATACTCCTTGTAAATAATTTCTTGAAAGTACCACATAGCCAAGTCTGAGAATGTTAAATTCAACTGTTTCTTTATTGGGTAAGATAACTTAGTTGCTGAACTGAACTTTGACAAAGAAAGGAAGAAAGAGAGAGAGAGAGAGAGAGAGAGAGAGAGAGAGAGAGAGAGAGAGAGAGAGAGAGAAGGGAGGGAGGGAGGGA
>NW_021604591.1:5964733-5994408 GCF_004785775.1 Grammomys surdaster
TTTTTTCATAACTGACTATGTTGTCTTCATCTTGAATTCTTTAGCTACCAGTCAGCAGCCACCAATGTGGAGATTGACAATGTGTGCTCATGACCCTCTTTTAGGAAGAGATATGACAGAGATCTGAGTGTGATTGCATTGCAGTGAATTCGACTTGCTGTTATCAATGTTTTGTTTGCCTTTTCTTTCTGTCTGTTTTAGAAGTTAGACAATGAATATTTTGTAATTTATTTTAAAAAATTAAAAAATGAAAATTCTGGGTCTGGAGAGATGGCTCTGTGGCTCTCTTGCTGCTTTGAGTATATGAGGACCTGAGTTTCTACCCCTAGCATGAAGTAAAAGGTAGGCATGTGTGTGCAAATACGAAACTCTTCACAGTGCACCAGGACAGAGACAGCAAGATCTTGTAGTCAGTCACCTTAACCTAGTCAGTGAGCACCAAGTTCACCAAGTGACCCTGTCTCAGAAAATAGAGAAATTTAGTGAAAAATATCCAATGCCAGCCTCTAGCTTTCATGTGCATGCACACATGAAACAAGCACACAAACATATAATTAAAACCTAACATGATTGTGAACTTAATGAAGACCATTTGGGGTCAATGTCCTAGGGGAAAAGACTACTTTGGGCTGCAGAGTTACTTGAATACTGGCAAGGAAACAAACACTCACAGTCAGGGAGGAGCACTGCATAGGCTGAAAATATACCCCTTTGTACACACACACTACACAGTCTGATTGTCACCATGGGAGCTGTCATGAAATATATTTCTGTCTCTTTTGCTTCAAATATGAAATGACTATAAATGTGTCCACAGGGTGGACAGTTTTCATCTTGTAAACAGTAAAGAAACTGTAAGACAACTCTGATTCAAGTCCCTAAGACGGACATCTCAGAAAATGTTGTGAAGGATCTGGAAGTCTCCAGATAACATTAAAATTAGAAATAATTCCAAAGGGCTGAATTGTAGAGGTCAGAGTGATGCCTGTGGTGTGCCAGGGTTGAAACATTTAAAAAGCCCCCAAACTCAGAACTTACACCTGATAAGAACTGTCTTACAGGATGAGGGAGTCAATGGGTAAAGGTGGTAGGCTCTTATACATGAGAACTGTGCTCAGTCACTCAAAATCACAGAAAGTAGAAAGTAGTGGTATGCATCTATAAGCCTAGCATTTCTATGGTTAGATGAGGAAAGCAGAGCATTCTTGTCACTTTGGGTTCCTGTGACAAAACACTAATCAAAAGCAACTAGGGGATGAAACTGTTTATGACACCTTATGGGTTAGAGTCCAACATAAAATGAAACTTGAACTTAAAGCAGCAACTCAAGACAAAAAACCTGGAGGCAGGAACTTAAGCAGAGATAATAGAGGAATGCTTCTTACTGGCTTGCTCTTCATGGCTTGCTAAGTTTGATCTCTTATTCAATCTAGAGTGATACTAGTCATATTAGTCACTAAGAAAATGTCTTTCATATGTCCACACACGCCAATCTGATGGCAGTGATTTCTTAACTGAGCTTCTCTTGTCTCATGTGACTCTAGTTTTAGTTAATTAACATTTTTGTTAATTTACAATAAATTGACCAGAAAAAAAGTAACAGGAAGTAACCAGGGAGTTCACTTACTATCTTGCCTGTAGTATGCACAATGACCCAACCAACAAAAGGATTCCAATTCAATGAAGCTGGAGGAAAGAACATACTTTTCTTACTTGTTCACTGAAAACATATTCATGAGCTCACATATAAATGAATGAATTAATAAAATTTTAAAATAAAAACCATAAAATATCAAAAGAAATTACTTTTCAATCTCTGTCCAGGTACCATGTGGGAACCTCATCTGGATGGCTTTGCTCCAGCATAACACAATGTGTTCTGTATAACTGCAGGAAACAGAAAATGGACCCAACTTCACATATCAGGTTGATGTTTTATATTCTAAATGTGTGTATTTATGAATTATTTCACTTTTGTTGACATGTACCATTCATCATTTTATCATCTTCCATTGGTATAACTGTTTAATCCATCCGTCCATCCATCCATCCATCCATCCATCCATCTGTCCATTCATCCATCCACCATCCATTTACAAGAAGAGCTGACAAATATCATAATAACATTTAATTTTAAGAAAAAATAATCCCTTGAATTGTAAATGTGTCTTGGTAGTTGTGATATAAAATTGCTTTTCCTATTTTGGTCATATTACATAAAAATGTTATGCATATTCCTGTTCTTGTCCACAACTTTATACTGAGATTACCTTTTGTATTCTGATACTCCAAAGATGAATCCATCTAGTAATCTTCCTGAATGTATTGTCATATCTGGTAGCAGAAAGCTGAAATGTTCAGACTTACTCATAAATGATGTTAGAATGAAAAATGGTCCCATGATTAATGAAAATAAATAGTCATTTAGTTGAAAGGAACTAAAATCAAGTTCTTCTGACTGAAGGATTCAAGAAATATTTATGAAGATATTTGAGTCATGTTTGAAAGACAAACAGGGAATTATTTTTTAAGCCACTGTCATCTTGATGGAGCAGATACCAAAAGGCAACTGAAAACCATCGAGTTCAAGTAAAGTCCTTTGAAGAGATAAAGCATGCTTCTTTTGGGGAAATCTGTGCCAGTAAAAGGTTGTACTCTTTCTGAAATAACATCTTTAGCCTTTTACCTCTTTTCTGCAATACATACAGCTTGCACTGAAAATTCTACTGTGCTCAGTGTATTTCCTTTGGAACATATTATTCAACACAATATTTCTCTAGGTACATGGACATTCTCTTGAGATCCAAAAAGAACTTTATTTGCATTGACTTAGGTCTTCATAAGCCAATGATGGTCCTGTTTCTCTTCTTCTCCTCTCCCTATCTAATTTTATGTATAGCTTTTTCTAGGATTGTTCTGTTTCTCCTGACCCATGGACTGTGTGCTATAAAATGAGTTTTTCTTGTGAAGATGCTAGCACATGTAAATAAGAGATGATAATTGCTGTGTTCTTGGAGATGTGGGGATGATGGACTAAGAAGAGAGAATGGATAAGACCAAAGAAGGAAATCCACCTAAGAGTCAATTTCTTTTAAACACTGAGCCATCTCTCTAGGCTCTTTTTGGTGCTTGTTATAACATGGAATGAAGTGATTAGTGGGTGTATAGGGGAAGATAGTAAAAAAGTTGAGCATGGCTATAGAGCTTAGAGAACGTATTTCTGGTCACTAAGTGACAAGTATTAGGTATTAAAGAGTGATTGCTTATCTTTGAATTTTAAACCTGCATCAGTTGAGACTTTTATCAGTTTAACATTGACTTTCCACTAATTTTTTTGTTCTACAAGTCTTCATATTCAATGAAACAACCCCACACTTGGATCATTTATGTGACAGAGCATATTGATGCTTTCATTTTTTCCTGTCTTTCAGTTATTCACTTATTTTTACCCAATCTCAGCTCAAGTTCAGTATTCTCTCCATGCATAGATATACTGTAAATGAAATGAAGAAGGAGTTTGTTATATGATGAAGGTAATGACCTGATAGCATAGGATGACTGGGAGCTTCACCAAGGAAAGAATATTCCAACTTTTGGTTTCATTAATAGTCCATAGATGGTTTAAATAAATTTGTGTTGTACAGGTTATATACCTTCCCCTTCTTTATTTTATACAGATATTGTTAAAGTTTCATGGGCCCCTTCCACAGTCCCTTGCCCTTGATAATTATAAGGAATTCCAGTAATATGAGTAATAGTAAATTTCTGCCAAAAAGTCTCAAATGCTCGACTGTGAGAGCCAGCTCCATTATCTGTTTTTTGTTTATTTTTCTTTTATATTATTATTATTATTGTTATTATTGTTATTATTATTGGATGCTTTATCTACATTTCAGGTGTTATCCCCATTCCCCTTATCCATTCCTCCCTCTTCTTACTTCTATAAGGGTGTGCCCCCACCTATCCACCCACTCCTACCTCCTCTCCTTTCAATTCCTCCTCACTCGGGCATCCAAGCTTTCAAGGGACCAAGGCTCTCCTCTCCCAATAATGCCAGATAAGGCCATCCTCCACTACATATACAGCTGGAGCCATGGGTCCTTCCATGAGTTTTCCCAGGCTAGCTGTTTAGACCCTGGGAGCTCCGGTTGGTTGGTATTGTCACTCTCCCCATGAGGTTACAAAGCCCCTTCGACTCCTTCAATTGTCTCTCTAACTCCTCCATTGGGGACCCTGTGATCCATTCAGTAGTTATCTTCGAGCCTCTGTCTCTGTATATGTCAGGCTCTTGCAGAGCCTCTCAGGAGACAGGTATATCAGGCTCCTGTCAGCACTTCCTGACATTGACAACAGGGTTTATATATAGTGATTGCAGCTGGGATGGATCCCAGGTGAGGCACTCTCTGGATTGTCCCTCCTCTAGTCTCAGCTCCACACAGTATCTCCACATTTACTCCTGTCAATATTTTGTTACTCCTTCTAAGAAGGACTAAAGTGCCCACACTTTGGTTTTTCTTCTTCTCAGGCTTCATGTGGTCTGCGAATTAATTAGGAAAATAGTTTAGAGACACTTGCAGTGTATTTGGCATAATTTTAACACCTCTCTGGATGTTTTAACTTCACATAGTGACCTTATGAATTTAAAGAATGCTGCTCTGGTGAGCGTTGAAGAGGCATATACTGCTGATAAAATTACCAATGGCCTGAGGTCAGTATTTCTATGTTGGTCAAGCTTCAAGAATGTCATATATAGCTTGATCATGCTAGCCTTTTTTGTCCTGGGAATACTTTTATTCCTGCCCATGGTGTTAAAATTTGACTTTAACAACATCAACATGTTGGCAGACAAAGTACATGGCTTGAACCTGAAAATGGACTCCCAGACAGAGTTATTAAATTAACAGTCTGGCAAGCCAAGGATGAGTAAGATTCTGCACAGAGCCTTACCAACCTAAGATAAAAGTCCATTACTTTTGATAATGCAGATTCCACAACAGGTAAGGAAGGCAATCTCGGTAGAATGACCTAAGACAGACTCAGTCTTGTTTATGAAATAAAATAGGGGGAAAGGTGCTTGTCAAGAACCTGACATGGGTTAAGAACAAGGAAATGGGCTGCTTGGCAGGAATATGACATTGGCTAAGGACAAGAAAGAGGACTTCAGGCAGAAATCTGACATTAGGCTAGATCAAAGAAATAATTTCAGGCATGAATCTAAATCTTAGGCTAGAACAAATAAGTAATTTCAGGCAGGAACCTAAATATTAAGCTAGACCAAAGAAGTAATTTCAGGCACTAATCTAAATTTTAGTCTAGAACAAGGAAGTAAGCTTCAGACATGAAAAAGACTTTGGGCTAGGACAGGGAAGGTGGCTCAGATATTTTGGTTAACCTGATAAGCCCTTAGAAACAGGGATCATAGGAGTGTTCATGGAATTTTGTTTATTGCCTTGATTGTTCTTTGACTATTTGTGTTTATTGTCTTGTGTGTTCCTTGACTATTTGCATTTATTGTATTGCTGGTTCCTCACCCTAGAACTGACCTTAATACTTGCATGTAATTAAAATGGTATAAAAGCAAAAAGGAGGACGGGGGTGGGATAGGGGGTTTCTAGGGACTGGAAATGGGGAAAGGGGATGGTATCTGAATAAACAAAATATCCAAAGAAAAAAATAATCCATAGATGGGAGGATATGAAGTTAGGAAAGTGCTGGGAAAGGGGAGGAGAAGAGTGATTATGCTCAAAGTACATGGTACATATGCATGGAATCTTCAAAGGATATATTAATTAAAAATGTTAATGAAGGCCACAGTCAAAATGTCAAAAAATCATAGATATTGCATAAACAAGTGAACAATTATGATCTTCTCTTTTTCTATTTGAAAACTGAAGTTAGAAACAAGCAGTCTACAGTTTCCTTGCATATTTGTTCATGTTGTGTTAAAGGATGTCCTAGTTGTTATTAACTGTGAATTTGACATAGAGTAGAGAAGCATAAAAAGAGTCTCAATTGAGTGTCTTAATCAGGTGGGTAAGTGTGCTTTCATGGATTGATTGATAACTATTGTAGGACACAACCTATTGTGGGCAGTTCCATTCTCAGGGCCCTGTTCCTGGGCTCATAATGAATCTTATTAAGCAAAATCCGATGATAGTGAGGCAGCTTGAAGTCACAACACCATGCTCCATGGGTTCTTTCTTGGCTGGGTATGATTTCCTTAGTCATAGGTAATGCTACACGGAGAGTAACAAACATGCCTATCTTTAGGTTCTTGCTCTGACTTCCCTTAGTGACTCACTGGGGCCTGCATGAGTAAGACGATGTAACTTATGTTATCCCCAAGGTTGTTTTTTCTTTTTTTTTTCTTTTTTGATCAAATCACTTATCACAGCTGGAGACAGAATACTAGAAAAGTGGATAAACCCATGCACAGCTGCCTATCTCCTGCCCCTGCCTTTGCTCATCTGAAAGGTCTGTGTACTCATGACATTGGAAACATTTGCATTCAAACACATTCTTTCTAGTACGTAGTCCAGCATTTTAAGTATTTTCATAATAAATATTAAAGTTTGTTAATTTCCAATAATTATAGGGAAAGTAGAAAAAGCTAGGGATAGTTAGACATGGATTAACTATACACAACCAATGTTTTTGGCCTTTCCATCGATATTCCTCCTGTCTTAATGCAGATTTTTTGCAGTCCATCCAAAAAAAAATTGATTCTGTTTCTAAATATAAGTAATTTCCCCAAGCTTCAGTTGATTCTGAACGAATAGATGCATCCAGTGTGGGTGTATCTGAATTCCCATTTGGGCTGAGAGCCCAGCTTTGCTAGCCCTGTACATTGAAGGGACACTCTGAGCAATTCTATTTATCTAAGCATTCAGCCTTATGCTTGGATTTGCAGGTGTGGCTATAAATTTCAGCTGATATATGGAGTGGGAAGCCCAACAAATCCAAAACTGTAACAGAACTCCAAGCTCATGGCCTCTTTTGTGAGACACTTCGTTTTTATGATTTGGGATAGGTGTCTCAGCTTTATATTTTTTCTTCCAAGTTCAATAAAGCAAAAAGGATGCAATTGAAGCTGAAAAACTTAACAACCACTTTGCCTTTATTGAATCTGTAGCTAATGTACTGAAATAGCAGGGACTTCACTGCAAATGCAATTTGTGTTTTTGTCTCAGCATTTCCTCATGATAAAAAATTGAGTTTGCTTTGAGTTACCTAAAAGAAGTAGAAGGTGAAAACACAGACTTGACCTTACTATGGCTGTCCCTCACTCACATAGTCTCAGAAACCCTTGTTTAGAGAGCATGGAACCTGATCCTCTTGAATCCTTCTACCAGCCCAACTATGACTTTAGGTACCAGCATCATCTCATCAGGACCCTGTTTTCTCAGGAATTTGACAGTTACAAAGGTGATCCTCTGTTCTTTCCAAGGCCAAAATTATTCTCATCTAAGCAAACTGCAGTGCTTAGCTTTTTCATTAATTAATTAATTAACTTTGGGACTCGTTTAATGTTCCTAAACACCTGGCTCTGAAGGGATATTATTTTCCTGAGATGAAGGAATATGAACTCTGCTAAAACTGTGATTTACAGCTGAATCATCTCTGGTTACATCTCACAAAGAAGGAAGAACACTATATTCATAGTTCTGGGCATGAAATGTAGCTCAATTTTACAGAGGTTTATGCAGTTAAGAATCAGGGAGCTTTGTGTTGTCTAACCCATTTTAAGTACAGCTGATAATGCAGAATTGCTATCCAAAGTTTTGGGGGAGTTTCATCTAGGTTATGAAATAATACCACAGCAACCTTATTCAAATTTGCATCAAGAGACAGTGGCATCTAGAACCCAACTCCAAATTTCTAATTCCAAACAAAATTTCAGAACGTCTTTCATAGTGAGCCCACCTCTCATGATCACCCATCACATCAGGAGGAGTCAGTCACACAGCCAGGGCACCTCTGGTTCCCATTGCAGTTCATTCAACCGGGAAGACATCCCTGGAATATACCACTGATCTTCCTTCTTTTCTTACTACACCTTCTCTAGTTTTCAATCTGACCTTGAGAAATTCAATACTGTGTCAGTATTCAGGTAGGGACTGAGCCTCAATTTTTATTTACTTTGACTATTGTTAGTTACTGTGCACGCATGTGGGGTGGGGATCTTGTTGCCCAAGATCAATCCAGGTGTCTTTCTTCAGGTGTCATCATAATTCTTTCCATGCTTTCTGAGACAAGGTGTGTTGGCTGGTTCTCATGCCACTTCATACAAGCTGAGTTTATCTGAAAGGAGGGAATTTGGATTGAGAAAAATGCCTCTATGAGATCCAGCTGTAAGGCCTTTTCTTATTATTGACTGATAGGAGAGTGCCAAGCACATTGTATGTGGTGCCATTCTGGAATGCTGGCCCTAGTTTCTATAAGAAAGCAGGATGAGCAAGCCATGAGGAGCAAGTCAGTAAGCAGTATCCCTCCAGGGCCTCTGCATCAGCTCCTGCTTCCAGGTTCCTCCCTTGTGTGAGTTCATTCCTTATCTCATTGTGTTTTAAGGTAGACTCTTATATGCAACTGTGAATGAAATAAAGGCTTCCTCCCCAAGTTGTTTTGGTCATGGAGTTTCATCACATTAATAATAAAACTACTAAAGATACAGAGTCTATTGCTAACCCTGGAACTGGTGGATTTGGATACACAGGCTGGGCAGCAAACCCCAGGAATCTACCTGCCTCTGCCTTTCATGTTTGATTACATGTTCATGCTACCACACTTTTTAAGGTTTATATATGTGTGGATCTGAGGAATATGTGCACTTGTGAGTACAAGAGCACAGGGAAGAGTCCAGAAGAGAGCTTCAGATCCCCTGGAACTGTGAGGCACCTGATAGGGTGTCTGGAACTGAATTACTGTTCTCTGGGAAAGCAGAGCCTTCCTAGCTGTTGAGTCATCTCTTCAGATCTCATACCAAGCTTCAGTGAGACAGGTTCTCAGGACTACAATCCTGTCCTCATTCTGGTGAGATTATCTCCTCTCACATCTTTGAAGAAATCCAGGCTAATACATATCTCCAGTCTGCAATTTACACATCTCTGCAGTTTTTAATTATAGTACTAGCCCATGAGCTTTGTAAAAGGTTCGCCCATTCTCCTATGCAGTGTTTTATAATAGTCATTAATTTTCTATTAATACACTTACAATTTAATTTTTTTCATCATAATATCTCCTTTCTCTCACTGTCTGTGTGTACATGTGCATGCATGTTTGTGTGTGTGTGTGTGTGTGTGTGTGAGAGAGAGAGAGAGAGAGAGAGAGAGAGAGAGAGAGAGAAGCACAGAGACAGACAGATAGACAGAAACAGAGAGAGACAGAGAGCTGTGAAAATCTTTAGAACTCAGAGAGTGAGACAGAGTACATAAACACCAAGATCAATAGATTAAAATACCCTGCAATTAAATTCAATTTTTAACTTACTTTTATGTAATTAAAATGCTGGTGGGGAATTTTTTTTTAGGGGGATTAGTAGGGAAGTCTATATTTTAATTATAAGCCTAGAACTTAATAAAACATGGGAGACTTTTTTCTTGCAGGATGATTTTGGGATATATATATATATTGCATGTGCATCAGGAACAAATACTTTCTAAGCTGTGAGAAAAAGAAGATTCTGTGAAAAAGAATGGAACAAAAGCTGAGAGGTGAAAGAGCTCATAAGGGGGATATGACTGATGAAAAGTCAAAGATTAGCATTGGATGATATGGCAAGGGTTGATCAAATTCACTGATAGGGAGACAATGCCCTGTACAGTGTGGCCAATGAGTTGCGGTAGGCCCTATAGTCAGTTATATACTTGTGTTAGAGAAAGACAGGTTAGAACTTGATTTAAGAGATTCCAAGAACTATAATCAACAGGCTGAATTGAACTGAGATAAGCTGAAGGTACCCATAGATTGGTTTGTTTTCCTTTCGTTCTATTTTTGTTTTTAATACAGGTCTACCATTGTTTCTATATCCAAATTGCTGAGCCCTCCTGTCAACATCTAAATAGAACTCTATTGCTTTCTTATTTTTTTTCCCAGGCAAACTCTGGTATTTTCCATCTACATGTTATACTGGCTCTAAATTGCAAACCCTCCTAGACTGGAGTTGCTTTACCTGGGGAACCTTATGTAAGTTGTGTGCCCTAAAATTATTTCCTTCTGGAATTACTCACAGTAGACTAAGTTGTAAAGCTTGTGCATAGATAAGGTAATGAGCAAAACCACTTTAATACTAAAGACTAAAGCTCCCGGTCGTAAGTGTAAAAGGTTTTATGTGTCTAAGTGTTAGTATGCATCTAACTATGAGTACTGCATGCGTGACGTGGCTGTGGAGCTCAGGAGACCTGATTTGAATTTAGAGACAATTGTGACCTGCAATGAGGATGTTGAGTATTGAACCTGGGTCTTCTAGCAGAACAGCCTATGCTCCTAACTACTGAGCCATCTCTCTAGCCCTTGATATTATATGTAAACAGATGATCATGGCAAAGCATACATTTCAAAAGGTGTTAAAATAGATATCAAAGGAATGTATTTTTAAGAGCATCAAGAAAGAGAAAATGTATTTTATTGGGTTTCTTCGACATATATGTACAATCCTATATGTGGCCTGACATTTAATATCCACCAGTAATGATTTCTCAATGTGAAAAAGAAAATAATAAACAAAATTCAGAACAAACAAAAAAATAGTACATAATTCTTTCTAACTCTGGCTATTTTGTTTTAATTTCATATGTATCGGCTCTACTTAACGTGTCCATGTTTATTTTCTATCTTCAAAAGGCTTTACTACTTAAGGACATCTTTCTTCAGGGTCTTAATTTTTAGCAACAGGTTTTCTGAATGCCTAGCATCCACACACCTCTTTCTCTCTGATAAGTATGTTAGTATGTTTGATTTTATCTCTATATACACTTTCATTCTTAAGAAACAGGCTACATAGGCTGTGTATGCTCTGAGTTCCAGGTAGGAGAGGATTTCCTATCATTACTTGCCATTTTCCCTCCAATGCAGCAATTAATGTGTGCCAGTGAGAGGCTACCTTTGATACTTTAGGAGGCTCCAGGGAAAGTCTTTTTCAATTTCTTGTCAAGCAGCATATCTGCCTTTAAATGAAGGTGTGATATTCTCTGACATAAGAGTTATGTTTTCATACAATGAGACAGGTGCAATAACTGCAATCCACAGTGATGAAGAAGGCTGCCTAAACGATGCAAGTGACCTGAAACTTCAGGCAAATGCAAGTGCAGGCAAATGTGAGCACCAGCAAATCACACTCTGAATGCCAGTGTTATTCACGGACATGGTCCCTGGGAGGTTTCTCATGATTCAGGGGTCAGTCTTTTATAAACAATAGTAACTAGGTTCAGTGGGTTAAATGCACACACAGACACCTCCCCCCTTATTCAAAGTAGGAAATGTAGTTGAGGGTTTGTTGGGGGAAGGGTTAGATTGCAGAATGTACAATAAGAGCATGATCAAATTTCATTGTATTCACCAATGAGATTATCTAAACAAAAAAAATGAACAATCATTTCTTATTGGAATTTGAAGTTACAGTGAAGTAAATATTCAGGGCTCAGTTAACATTATCAATCACTGACTTTCCAGTGCACATAACTACCTGTTCAGAAAACTAAGAGACTATCCTTACTGAAGACTATCTGCCTTGAGGTATTCTGTATTACATTCACTTAACTGAAGATTATCTGCCTTTCTGTGTTCTGCATTCATTTATTTATGAAGTACTCACTGAGAACCAATGATAAGCCTGGAGCCATCTAAAACATTTGAGATACATCAGTGTGGAAAATAGAAAAAGAACACCACTGCTATTGAACAGCTGATGCCCAGAAGGGATGCCATAGTCTAAATAGATGCTGGGATCCTGACACTTGGTACTTTCTGAAAGAGAAGGGCTGTTTAGCCATGGAGATGGCAGGGGAAGAAGTGTTGCAAAGGATAAAGCTGGGGCTAAAGTGCTTTGTAGCAAAGTTCAGTGGCCATAGGAAGCCAAATAAGAAAGGAGGAAAATGGAATCAGGAATGTGTTTGTCCATTGGGGAACCAGGGGACAGTATTGATGACAAAAAATAAATAAAAGGAGCAAGTGCCCAACTCTCATCTAGTACAATGACTGGGAAGAAAGATGCTGTACCTCCTTCTTGGAGAAAATCCTTTGTCACCAAAACAGATCATAAGGTCAGTTTCTTCTCCCTTAAAACATTCATCCAGAAGGGAGGCATGCTTTCCTTACATGACAGAGGAAAGTAATAAAAATTTTATTACATTTCCATTTTATTTTAAAAGAGAGCATATATTATAAATTTATCTCACTTGATAAATAATAAAATTATGTTGAATACTTTATCAAGTTTCATTTAAAACCAGATTACTATGTTTAAAAACATGTTCTGGGAAGAGATTAACAGTAGAGAACAGAGTACACCTTCCTTACAGGAGCTGGCTTCACTCTCCCCCAGACCTTCAGCTTAGTGAACCCACTAAACAGATGTTAAAAGTCAGGTGATTTTTTGATAATGCCTAACATAAAAACTAACAAATAATAATAGCAGTAGCATTACCAAAACCGCGTATATGTCTTAAAATATAGAGTCTAGAGAACATTAATTTGGAGGTAGGGACATGATCTTCTAGTAGGCATTTTCTGAACTGCGTTGCTTTGTTGAGAACGCAATGACTTTATAGGGAAGCTCCCAGGAGGCCAGGGTTTGAGTGGTCTGAACATCAGAAGAAAACAAACTCCACTTCTTTTAAAGGTGAAAAGCAATGATACAACTAACCCATTAGGTGTTTAATTTGGAGGATATTTTTAAAGCAATAAGTATAATTTTATATAAATGGACAACCTAGCCCAAAATAATCCCAGCAAACAAATAGAAAATTTAAAAATTCAGTAAAACGAATATTTTGAATTAAAATGGCTTCAAATGAAATATTTATTTTTTATTGAGAGAATGTTATGAAAGACCTCCTTCTTTGAAACAGTCAATATTGAAATAGACAAGTCTATTGCTAAGGAACTGTAGTCCACAATCACCACACATTGGCTAAGTACTTACTGTATTCCAGAGTTCTGGCTGCTAGGACTATCAGTCACAGGGTTGATTACTTCTCAGTGATAAAAACACTATCTACAAGAAATTCTGCAGATGTTTGTTGTAAGTTGATACTTAAAATATTAGGTATTTATCAATAAAAGGTGGTTTTGTCTCTAAAAATTTATATCTAACAACTTGAGAATGTTTCTTATTCCTTACATGTCATGGAACTAAGTATAAAGTATATGTGTGTGTGTGTGTGTGTGTGTGTGTGTGTGTGTGTGTGTGTATTTATAGTAAAAATGAAGACTATACACTACTAGAAACATTCTAATTGCTTAAACTATTATAGTGCTATGTTGGTGACTTTTTTTCCTCTTCCTTTACTACACATTTTTATAAATAAAGATAAATTTATTCTGGTTCAATTAAAACAAGAGCAACCACAGTAGCATGTTTCAACTTGTGCACAAGTCAAGAATTCCCTTTAATCTTTTAATATACAACATGTTTATGACTTTTAAGAATATTAAACACATTTCCTTAGACGTTCATGTGTAGAATTGTGATTTTTCAAAACTGGAAACATGCCTTCACATAAAAGTGGCCAGGATTACATGTTTATTCTATAGAATGAGATTCTACTGCTCCTGGCCTCACTGGACCTTTGAGTTTTTAGTTTTCCTATTTCCCTTATTATTCTCAAAGTAAGTTCTCTTAAGTACATTTCAAATGACTCTTGGGACTAGTAGTATGGTCCGGATTTTTATCATCAAAAATTATACATGACCACTCAAAGGACATTCATGATGATGCAAAGAACGTTCATGTTGATACAGTTAATATAAAAACTAAAGTGGATAGTGGACATTTGTTATAGTTGTGTTTTTATGTTATTTGTTGTTGTTGTTGTTGTCTTTTTTTTGTTTCTTAACTGAGGTGTACCTGAGGCCATGATTTTGACTTGGTCTTTTTTTTCCATTATTTTTTATTGGCTATTTTACTTATTTATTTACATTTCAAATGTTATTCCCCTTCGCAGTTTCCCCTCCACAACCCCACTTTCACCTCCTCTTCCCCATGCCTCTATGAGGGTGCTCTCCTATCCACCCACCTACTCCTGCCTCAGTGCTCTAGCATTTCGCTATACTGGGGCATCAAGCCTGTACAGGACCAAGGGCCTCCCCTTCCATTTGTGCCAGATAAGGCAATCCTCTGTTATATATGCAGCTGGAACCATGGGTCCCCTCCATGTGTACTCTGTGGTTGGTGGTTTAGTCCCTGGGAGCTTTCGGAGGTCTGGTGGATTGATATTGTTGCTCCTTCTTTGCAAACCCCTTCAGCTCCTTCAGTCTTTTCCCTAATTCCTCCATTGAGGTCTCTGTGCTCAGTCTGATAGTTGTCTGCATGCATCCGAATCTGTATTGGTCATGGTCTGTCAGAGCCAGAGTGTTTTTCATGAAGTTGCATTTCACTTGGGTGACTGAAGAAAACAGAACTCCTTTCCCAAAGTCAATGGCACTCACATCTTGGAGATGCCTGAATCACATAAAGCCCAACCCTGATATTAGGTTCACATTTATGACATAGTAACCCTTTTCACAAATTCCTATATATTTTTTCTCTTATTTGACCTCATAAAGTTGGAAGATCTAAGTACATTCACTTAGTAAAGATGACTCAGGGTTAATGTAAAGACATTAGGGTCAGAGAAATTAGATTGAATCAGTTATTCAGCAAGCAATGTACTTTCTCCTCTTCTTCTTTGTCCTTTATTTTTCTTCTCTTTTTTCTTCCTCCTTCCAATCTTCCTTCCCATCCTCCACTTTCTCTTCTCCTCCATCCCTTATCATCCTCTTCTCTTCCTCCTCCTTTACCTTTTTCTTCTTCAGTTTTAAAATCATGAAATAGGACGAATCATTCTACTGTCTTCTAGGATGTTTATAGGTTGCTTGTCACATTTCCAATAAACACACTGAACACTAACAATGATGTACGGTAAACCTGAAACATAGTATTCAGGCCTGAGTACATTACCTAGGGTTTAATATACTTGCCTAACACTGAAGGCTTTTTCTCAGTTCCTGACATAGAAGGGAGAAAAGGTGGATTTTTATTATTTTAGCACTTTTAAAGAAAAAATAGGACATAAAAGAGGTAAAATTACATCATAAAAACTAAGAGGGGTTATTTGAAAAGTTAATTTGTTAATTCACTTGGAAGTAATCTTTTTTCTCAATTCCAATTATGATGTCTAATATTTAATATTTCCTAAAATTGCAGGCTGTGATTGAGTACAAAATGTATAGATAATAATATATGGGAAAATTCTTGTAACTCTCAATTGTCTGTCATTAAAAACAGTTGTAATTCTAGAGATTGATTAAATTTCCCTAATTTAAAAAAGTGTTTAGTTGATTCAAGTGATGTCAACAGGAAAAGCTGGAACACAGTTTTAGGCCACCTCTTTCTTCCTCAGGACAACAAAACCAAAACTTTCTTTTCATGTTATCTCCTACACTACTCTGATATCAATGGGATTAGACATTTCAGAACTGTTGCCAACTATCTTTGATATAAATTAATATATGGCTTCTTCTTTCATTAAGTGTTCAAAAGAATATGGCAAAGTAAACTTCCAACTCTCTAACCAAATCATAGTCCCTAGAATACCAGAATGCAGCCTAAGACAGAATGGTCTTTTCCATTATGAGATGACACTTATCTTCCTCTGGATCCTTCCTAGTCAACCCAGGGAAGTGTAGAAATATAATCAGCATGATGATGATGTAAGAAGACATATATAAAAAGTAAGACGTGTTTGTTAACCTTACAGAATATTCTCATACTCAAAGATGTAGGAGTCTGAAGCATAGATCAGCCAGCCTAAACTATGACACTGCTTCTGCCTTCAAGATTCAGAGAATCCTACACAGACATGTACCATTAGATAAGCTCTTAGAGACTATTTTGATTCCAGTTGAACATTAGAGAGCAGTCAGTGTGGTCAAGGATATGAGTCTGAGGTCAGAGAATATAAAAGTGTCCCTAGTATTTATAAAGTATGTTTTCACATGTATGACATATGGTTAAAAGCAAAGACCAGATCATGACATAGCTCATAGTAGCTTATAACGTATCTTTCTGGGCTAGTTTACAGATATTATATTTCAGCCCTTATTTTATGTTTACCATTCATTAAAGAATATTTGTATGAGTAAGAGACAAAAGAGATAGAGAGAGAGACATAGACAGACAAAACAGAGAGATACATACAAAGATATACTAGCATACACATACACAGAGAGAGAGTGGTGGGGGAGGAAAGCAAGAATAAGATGGGAGGGGAGGGGGGAGGGTGGGGGGAGGGGGAGGGGAGGGGGAGGGGGAGGGAGAAGGAGAGAGTCTATAAACTTTTTAGGAAACACCTATGTTAAACAACCTTTTTCCTGAATTTCACCTAGCTTTTGCTTGTCCTTCCTAAAATGTGTAAGAACAAACACTTTACTATAGTGATAGAAAGGATTTTAAGTGGTGACTTAGGTATAGAATCCATTTCTATAAACTCCATAGTTATTAACATAGTTTCTATTGCTTTAGATTTAAACTATTATACAGTAAACAAACAAAAAGCCAGGTAGTTAGAGACTAGAAGAAAAGAAGACACATCAAGGTGTTCAAGAATGCATGAAATATAGGGATCTATACTCTATGACAAGAAGAGGAAAGAAACTGCAAGAGGAAAGGCATGGCTATGACACCTCACGCTGCAGAAAAGTTCATTCAGGGTGTTTGTGTGTGTGTGTGTGTGTGTGTGTGTGTGTGTGTGAACTTTTATCACAGGTTAGTTGGGCTCTAAGTCATATTCATATTTTGGTGCACCAAGTGTTGCAGTGATTTCTTACCCCAATAAGCCTGTATAAAAAACACACAGCCAGTTATTTTATTTATAAGCTATAGGCCTAGATTGGGCAGATCTATCACTATATTAATTTATTCCCCAGCTATGAGACTCCTGGCTACCTGCAGCTTCTCCAGACCATGTGATTCTGTTCTATCTTCCTCTCCTCTCCTTTTCCTCAGACTTCCTGACACCTCCTGTCCCAGCTTTCCCTTCCACTAACCAATCATCAGCTCTAGCCTTTATTTGACCAGTCAAAATAGGGAAAAGGCTCAGTGAAAGTACCTGAGTTCTGATCTACTGCCTCTCTGGGGCAGCTACTCTTGAGGAAGCACAATTAAACGTTAAAATACAAACAGCACCTGGGAGAGCCACAACATAGAAGTAACAGGAAAACAAGTTAAAGTGTTTGACATCTTTGAAATACATGTTTGAAAATATACCTTGTTTTAAATCTTTTGTATTCCAAATAGAGAAATTATTCAATATCAAAATGATATATATTTTTGTACAGCGTTATGTTTGTCTAGAGTTTGGTTCCCATGTATCTAAGTTCAGACTCTCTGGACAGTGGGATTATTTCCTTTTGTTGTACATAGCATTTTAATGACCTTATTAATTTTCTTTCTAGTACATTCCTACTATTCCATTCATAGAATGCTGGTGGCTAATAAATACATAGATAGTGAGACTATAACTGCATCTTTCTTTTTTTATCATCAGTAAAGATCTTACTGCACTTTAGTTACTGATCTTTTTTCTACCTCTCTCTTATAGGATACCACTTAATCCTGAGAGGCATGGAGGTCCTCTGCTTCTTCCTGAAAGTGATCTGGTCTGCTTGCAGTTTTAGCTTGTATGGGAACATGTTTAGTACTCTGCTTTCTCAGGTCTGCTGGAATTCATTCAATTCACTACACTCAATCTCCATTCCTGTAGCGAAATTTGAGCTCACCTCAGCTACATGAGCATTGGAACATACTAGGCTGTCGGAGCATTTCTTCACATTCTCCCCTTGATAAACATTATTACAATCCAGGGAATTGTAGGCTGTTCCTAAATATAATAATTTGAGCCAAATGTTTAGAATCATGCTAATCAAGCTTGGACTGAGGAATGTATCCCGGTTGGAAGAGTAGCAGTCTAGCATGCACAAAGCTATGAGTCTGATTCTCAGTACCATAAACATTTTTGGCAGAACATGCCAATAATCTTGGCCCTGGAGAGATAAAAGCAGGAAGTTAGGAAGTTCAAGGCCATCTTCAGCTTCACATTGTGTTACTGCTACCCTAAGCTACAGGAAACAAAATATAAAAGAAATAAATAGAACAACAAAAAGCAGTGTGTGTGTGTGTGTGTGTGTGTGTGCGCGCGCGCGTGCGCGAGTGCGTACTTGCACGCGTGTGCACATGTGTGTGTGTATGTTTATGCATGGGTGTTATTTCTAACCTGTCACAAGTCCACTTACCACTTCACTGGCTACAGGGTGATGCTGAATGTTTTTCTTGATCACTGACTTTTTTACTGAGGCAGAGCCTCTCTCTTGAATCCAGAGGTCAAGGGTTTAGCTTTTCCAGCTAGTTAGCTTCTCCAAGGATCTTGTCTTCATCCCTGAACATTGAGATGCCATGTGTACGTGACATTTAAGTAGATTCTGGGTACCCAAACATTGCTCCTCAAGCATTCATAACAAGCACTTTACCTTCTGAGACATCTCCCTAGAAGACAAGGCAAGCTTTAAAGTGTTACATTGCTATAAACAATGACCCTCCTGTTGCAAGAACATCAAGTGATGAAACATGAGACAATTGCTTGAAATATCAGCAGCATTTGCCACATTTCAGTGCATTTGTGTTTGTGGCTGGTAAGTCAATAGGACATTTTGCTCCTGGAGGGGCCTTTTGGTGAAGTCTTTGTAAGGTGAAGAGGTGAAAAGGACATAGGTTAAAAATTGATTCGAAGCGTCAATCACAAAATGGTATCTTCAGGCTCTGGCAATCATTTTTTCTTTTGTTGACGTCACTTAAAATTTGTTGAACTTTGTTTTCTATTCAGATAGGGTCATAGAAAGTTTGGTGAAGCCAGCTGCCACTTCTCAGGTGAGGAATACCTAAAAAGAAATTCTACAGTCTGGAAACATCTTCCCCAAAGTTATTGCTTTAGATTAAATCCAATTATAATATCTGTTGAAGCATGACCTTCCTGAGTGAAGGTAAAAGGAGACTGCATGTTGAGGAGAGAGTGGGAAATATTATACATGTGCAGAGATAAAGACACATCTGTACATAAAATAATATAATGATAATATCTAAGGATGCTGTTTAAATATCATTTCTCTGTTAAACTGAAACCTATTGAATTGTATTTGAACAATCTATGGATTGAAAATGAGCATCCAATTCATATTTATCTGTAGACTTTGAAAGAGAATTGGAAGTAAAGGGAGAAATGTAACTTTAATAAATAAAGACACTCAGCTGGCAAGGTGCATTCTTGTGTTTATGGAAAATCCCTGTGCTAGAGGTAGCATACCATCTGTATATTCATTTCCTTTTAAACTTGGAGCTGATACTGTTATTAGAATATTTTTCTACTGTTTAATTATCTCCTTTTGCAGGGACAGAGTTTCAAAACACATCCCAAAACATCAGTTTCTGAGTTGGAAGCACTTGGCTGGGGTTGAAGTTTGAATGTGAATAAGTTCATATTTGAACACTTGGTCCCCAGCTGGTGACACATTTGGTAAGTCTGTAGAGCTTTAAGCAGCTGAAACCTCACTGGAGGAAGCAGATCACAGGAAACAGGCTTGAAGGCTTCATTGTCTGCCTCTTTTTGCTTGTTGTGATTTCTGTGTGTGTGTGTGTGTGTGTGTGTGTGTATGTGTATGTGTATGTTTCTGGGGTGTGTGTGTATGTGTGTGTGTGTGTGTGTATGTGTATGTTTGTGGGGTGTAATGTGACCAGGGATCTTGCTCCTGCTGCTGTATCCTGTAGACAAAAATGGAGTAGATCTCCCTGAAAGTATGAGCCAAAATAACTCAATTGTTCTTTAATTTGCTTTTCTTGTAATGTTTTATCTCAACAAATGGGAAGTAACTAAGTTAGCTAGTGACTCATATACAGCAGCACTTGATACCTCAGCCTTTTTTGTGAAGCTATTTTCATCCGAATTCTTCTGTTATTTGTGAAAATTGTCCAGGCCTAAGAACTTTTTTTTAAATTCTAGAAAGAGAAAAATATAGCTCCTTATACTCCGATATATATATATATATGTTTATTCCAGTTTCTCTTTCTAAAATGATGTCTTGGTTACTTGGGAAAATGTGTGTGTGTTTCTGTTTGTGTGTGTATGTGTGTTTCCATGTCAGAAAGTCTAAATTCAGAGATTATTTTAACAATATCTTCAAAGTTATGTAGCATTGTAGTTAATGTGGAAATGGACCATGTACTACTTAATATTAGACTTGGTACTGCATTTGTTTTGCATCTCAGGAAGGTAGATTTCACATTGTTCTCTTTGTTTTCCTTTTACCTTGTCTAAAGACAACTGCAGAGCTGTACAATTAGTAATGCTCTATGGAGCTCTAGTGATATGTAATTACCTCCCTTAGACCTCAAGACGCATACATGACAACTGAAAGTAATGTTGCCTATGTATTTATTACCAGTTTAATGTGTAACTGTTTTTCTGAGGTGTATATGGCCATGCAATCAGTTTAACATCTTTCGTTAACACCCAGGGACATTGATTCTGCATAAGGCACATCACAATCTTTCCTTGACATATGATGTGGTACGTACTGATACAATTGATAAAAATTAATATTTGGTCTACATTTGGATGTTTTAAATACCTGCAAGATATAAAATAATCAAGCCATAAGTAGATAATCACATTTAACATGGGAAAACAAGCAAGACCTATCTCAGACAATATAATAGGGGTTTCTAACATCTTTAGGATTATACCATCTAACAAAGTAGAAGTATTCACTTACAAGAGAAAACTCTTGGGCAACACATGGTAGCCTTCAACAGGTATTTCAATACGATAATAGAAGGATGAGAATTGATCAAATAGGAAGCTAGGGAGATTTCTCACTGGTCAAGAGAGATTGCTATGTAAGCATGAGAAGGACACTGAATTCAAATCTTAGCACCATTGATGTCCAAACCTAGCCAACTGAGAGCCAGTACCTTTGGTTCAGGTTCATTCATGAGCCCAGCTCAAGGGATAAAGGGGGAGAGATATAGAATAGGACAACCAAGCTCCTCCTCTGCCCTCTAACTGCAAGTATAGTATATCCCTCTCTCTCTCCTTCCCCCGCTCTGTGTCTCTGTCTCCCACTGTCTGTCTCTCTGTCTCTGTCTCTCTCTGTCTGTCTCTCTATCTCTGTCTTTGTCTCTGTCTGTCTCTGTCTCTCTCTCTCTTTCTCTCTCTCTCTCTCTCTCTCTCTCTCTCACACACACACACACACACACACACACACACACACACACACACACAAATGCCTTACCCCCCACACACAAATGCCCACACACCAGGACATACTTGCATACTTGACACACACTGAAATATATACCCAAAGAATTGATGTAATTGTAGTTTTTAAAATGTATTTGGTTTTTAAGTTGTTGGAATTGAAGTAAAAAAGCTGAAAACAGCAAGACAGGTCTCTTTTTGTGTGAAATCCTGTCTTCCGGAGATGGAACAAACTAATAAAGTAAAAATTTACAAATACATTCCTGAGAAAAAATTTTGTCAGACATTTTAAAACAATTTATGAAAACCTTATACAAGTAACTTTTATCCCTAAATGATGAAATTTTATCCCTAAAATTTCATTCAAATCATGGCCATCACTATGGATTTGTCATAGTATTGTGAGAGACAATTCTTTCGAGTTGTATAAAAGAATCTGAAGCCAACAGTGAGTGATGTTGCTCTGTTGTAGAGCGTGATGATACTCATGACCCATGGTGAAGGTCACTTATTGGCCTCCCTCAAGATTAGCCCTCACTTCCAGAACTGAATTACTTTGAGGGCCACTTCATGTTTCGGAATATCAGTTAGGATCAGCCCCCGTTCTCTATCCTTCTCTTTGTAGCTCGGGAGAGCTCAACAGTAGGGAAGATTTATAAGCAGGGCTCTCACTTGGACTATTTCCTCAAGGTCTTCAGGTTCTAGGCTGGGTACGACCCTCTTCTGACAACAATTTCAGTTTCCTTATGACTCAGCAGGCAACATTTCAGTCCATACTGTAATTTTTCCCCTTTCTCTTCTGGACCTCATCTTCTTTATTTGGCTTGTCTCCTAAAACAAATAAAAAGAATAGCTTTGCTTTCCAAAAACACAATTTTTAGAGCTCCAAATGGTTTCCTTCTCCAAAAAATTACCAATTGATGTACCATGTCATGTCACATCATGTTTGTTAGATAGCTCTTGTCTCTTAGCATCCTACCAGTCACTGGCTGAATGTGAATGATGGGCTGTGCTAAACATGGGTCTTCAGGATGCATGGTGCTACTCACTGGATGCGTTTCTTTGGCGATTCACGAAACGTTCTGCCACAGAATACAAATATGAATGCTTGCAAGCAAAACAGGATACAAATTAATGTGAGTATAAATGGTTTAAACACAAAATACCTGAGATGTGGATTACAATCTGAGAAATACCATTGTTATTGATTTCTTCAAGTTATATTTGATACTGTCTGCTAAATGTATTGCTTTTTATTTTTTTTTGTTGGTTTCTTTTTATGAATGTTAGAAGTTTGGTGTTCTACAAAATTCCTCTGGGGAATTTTTACTTGAAGTGATATTTGCCTATAGCTTTATATAGAACTGATGTTACAGTGATGCTGAAAACCCAGATGAGGCACTCGCTGAACTGTATAGAAAATTTCCCTACTTGATTGTGCTATTTTAAGATGGAATCATGAGCTTGACCCTGTGGAATACATTACTCTTCCAAGTTCAGTTTTCAGCACTATTGAGTTTGTTTTCTTCAATAGAATACGTTGTCTATGTCATTAACACACTCAGAATTTATATTCCTTCCCATTTGGATTACTAATAGAAAATATATATGCTCCATGACTCAGAGGACTGAAATTTTAGTGACTTAAATACTCTTTGGAACTTTCTAGATTGATTCATGAGCTCTTCAGACTGATTCTTACTGCTACACTGACCAGGAAGTCCTATTGAATCAATTCAGCCTTACTGACATTTCCTGCTGACTCAGACAGTACATCTTCTGTAGGATACTAGGATTTTAGCTAAACTGAATTACTCTATTATAAGACTATAGAAGAAAACTCTCTCAATACACATACATCTTTGAAAACAAAATCTCAAAATGAAACCAGATTTTTAAACAACGTTAGTATTCTCATTTGGTAAATTTAATAGCTTGTGACTTATCAAATTCAAGATCCAGTCTCTACTCCTACACAAGCCTGAATCACATATTTAAAAATTCCAGTATTTTCTATCTATAGACATATAGCATGGTCACTTTTCAGCAAAACTCTTTGAGTGTTACAGAAAAGGAAAAAATCTCTCTCATGTATATAGCACCTTTCAATCAGTGTGTTCTTTGTACACCACACGTGGTTAATTTTCTTCTTCAATACACGTGTTAAACTCCCACGAGTCTATCAGCAATTTTATGGGGGCTATTTTAAGATTATATTAGAGAAAAGATTTAGCAGAATAAAAAACTTTTTGTGAAGCCTTGCTTCAACTTAAGGAAGCTCGGGTTATTTTTGCATTCTTGAGTTTTATGTGGAACCATCACTGAGAACTTAACAAAAATGTTCAAGGGATTTGCAACAGGCCACAGGTAAGCAGGGAGCTGGTTACTTAAATAAATAGAAGTACTAAAAAAAAACCCAAAAGATCTTTAACTGAGAGTCACATGAAAGAAGTTAAAACTGGTGTGTGAGCATTCTGAGAGTCTTTTTAGATAGTCTTTTATATATTTCACACCCCACTAAATTACCCTTTGTCCTTTCCTCTACTCAAGTGGTTCCTTAATAACTCTCCTGGTCACCTAGTTAGATTCACTTTGAGGAAAGGATAGGAAATTCATTTAACTCTATAGCATAATAAATTGACTACTTGTCTTCTTGCCTGGAAAGAATGACTGTTGAAAACAACTTAAGGGAGGAAGGGTTGACTTGCCATTCTGTTCAGAGGATACCCTTTATTATAGCTGAGAAAGCTTGCTTCATGGAAGCTACTCATTACATGGCACCTGCGAGTTGGAGCAAGAAGTGAAGTAGAAAGAAAGTTGGGCAACTAGAGCCCTGTGAAGCACTTATTTCCATAAGGCTGCATCTCCTGCAAGTCCACAAGTTTCCCAAATGCCAGATCAAGGAAGAGTAGGTAAATACCTCAGGCTCTAGGGGACATTTTAGATTCAAGCACAACACAAGGACAACTGCTAACAGTTTAAGTTTACATCTCTGGAGTTTTGTGTTCAAAACTAAGGTAAGGCTTGCAAGTCCAAGTGTCAGGTTAAAGAAGCTTAGTTTCCTCTTTGCCTTTGAATGCAGGCTAAAAATTCAGATATCTCTCGGGGCTGCTGTTCAGCTGATTCTGAGGCAGATTTGAAAAATGTTTGGAATGTAGGAAAAAGGTATTGATTTTTTAAAAATTATTTTCCTTAATAAAGGTCAGACCTCTTGGTGAAATTTTCCAACTGTTTTTTAAGCTCAGGAGATACTTAAAGATGTGGCTGTTATAACGTGGAATGTAAGTTAACCTATGCTATTAAAATAAAAGTACATGATAACCAATGGGAAAAATAAAAATTTAAATAGAAGGAAAAGGATTGAGAGCTTATGTTGTGTGGTTATAAAAGAGCTTGAAAGAAAGCCACCGAGTGATGAAAGAAGAATGGTGCTGATAATAGCCTTGGGGATACACACTGTCTTACCCTTTAGCTAATAAATTTACACCTGTACCCTTCAAAGATGCCTTCTGAGTGAAGGACAGTGTAATTCATTTTGGAGAGAAAGAGAGATGTTTCAACCCAAATGTAAAGGAGGGTGATTTAGAAAGACAGAAAACAGTTACCCAGATTGGAATAGTGTCAAAGCATATAGATTAACAGTCCTGTCTCGTGAGGAGTAGCCAACCTCCTCTTTTCACCAGTCATTAGAATCCTTCGCGTATTTCTCACCCAAAAGAAAGATGAAACTCTTGCCACTGAGTCCTGCAGTGTTTCCTGCTTAACCACCATTTTTTCATACTAGTGATTTTGCTTCTTCCTCCAGAAAAAAAAATACAGTATGCTATGGATCTGTACAGATAAGTTAGCCTGACAGTGCCCAGTATTTTTTATATCCTGTAGTGAGATTTTTTTAATGTCTATATAAACATACCACTCAGAAATTTGTATACTTTGACCATTTATTTGCGAACAATGTAAATTCAAGTCTTTCAAGGAAAGAGGGAAGACAAAGTAAAGAAAGAGAATAGGGAATAAATGATATTGGAGAGGAGTATGAAGAGGAATAGAGGAGTAAGCACGAGTGAGAGAAAGAGAGAGACAGAGATACAGAGATAGAGACAGAGGCAGACAGAGACATGCAGAGGGAGAAGGAGAAGAGGACAAAGAAGAGGAGGAAAAAAGAAAGGAGAATATCTTGGGGGAGGAAGAAGAAGAGGATGAGTGGAGAAAGATGAAAAGGAAGAAGGGATAAGAAGGAGGAGAATAAAAGGAGGAGGTTGGAAGGAAATTGAGTGCAAAAAGAAGAGGAGGATGGAGAAGGGAAGGAAAAAATCTAAGAAAAAAGCAAAAGGAGAGAAAGCAGCAGCTGCAAGCAAATTAATTTGACAAGCACAGGTCAATAAGAGGTGAATGAACGTTCTCCAGGCATCTCTCCATGGCATGTTTGATGCTTCTGTTATACAAAGTAGCAGGTATAGTCCTTTCTCAAACTCACTAGAGCTTTGCAGTTTTTATGCCTTTGCATATGTCAAAATTATGGAAAGCTAAGCATGGCTCCTTTTTAGATGCCTTTTCTTCTGTTTGAAACACCCAAAAAATTCCCTTACAATGCCGGTCAGCACTGTTTGTAGTGCCGTAGAAGCGGTATACTTATAGAAGAACTTCATGGTTACTGTGCCCTAAACAAAATCACCGGAGAGGGGGCTCCAATGAAAGTGGATACAACTGTGGAATGTTAGGTCATTATATGTGGGGATATCTTTACTCAGCAGGTCTGAACAATGCATATGTGTCCATCACTCTTCCTTTGTAGTAAGGTTACTACTGTGACTGACCCAAACACACTGTTTTAGAGTATGCCTGCAGAGTTCTGGATGTTACAGATTGTGCAATTAGGCTTCAAGAGAGTACCAGAGGCACTGTTAAACCTTTGAAAAAAATCAATACAGCATCAGTGTGAACAGCCATATTTTAAAATGGCATATTTTGTTCTGTATCGAACAAACATTGTCTTAATTTCCATCTTGAAAAATTCCCTGGTTGGAAAGGAATTTGCTTTAACCTTTATTTTTTCCAAGATGAGACTTTCAAATTATTGTATTTGGGGCATGTAACAAAAATATTCTCCTTAGAATGATTGGGCAGATGGCTTATTGCTTGCTGCACAAGCATGAGTACTTGAGGTCAAACTCAAGAATCTAATTAAATCTAGATGTGATCTTCATCACAGGCATTGCAGCTTCTCAGTGGCAAGATGGGATTCAGATACAGGACCTCCTGGACCAGCTATATTGACATATGCAATGGTGGACGCAAACTAGGTATGTAGTAGAGGGTTAATACACAAGGTTGTCCTTTGATATCCACACATGCTTTGTGACACACACATGCCCAGAACTCATACACACTTACAAATACCACCCACACACCTGTATATACTGAAATGTAGAAAATTAAATTAAGGCAAAGTTAGTCATAGAGGCTTATGAGATGACCCAGAAGGTAAAGGCATCAGGATAAACCTACAACCTGAGTTCAATCCCTAGGGACTACATGGCTGAGGCAGGAATTAACTCTGAAAAGTTCTCATTCTGTGAGATAAGTATCTGTGAACATGTGTACACACCCTACATATGTGCACACACACATACACACATACACAAAACACGAGTGTACAGAATCTTTTAAAAATAAAATGTCTTGCTTGCTACGTAGACCAGGGCTGGCATGGAACTCATAGAGTTCCACTTTCCTCAGCCTCCTCGTGTTTCAATTAAAGGCAGATGCAACCACACACAGCATAAAAAGAATTCTAGATTGCATTGAATCTGTAGATTGCTTTCCGAAAGGTGGCAACTTTTACTATATTAATCCTGCCAATCAATGAGCATGAGAGATCTTTCCATCTTCTGAGATCTTCTTCAATTTCATTTTTCAGACACTTGAAGTTCTTGTCATACAGATGTTTCACTTGCTTGGTTAGATTCACACCAATGTATTTTATATTATTTGTGACTATTGTAAAGGGTATTATTTCCCTAAATTTTTTCTCAGCCTACTTATTCTTTGAGAAGAGGAAGGCTACTGGTTTGAGTTAAGTTTATATCCAGCCACTTTGCTGAAGTTGTTTATGAGGTTTAGGAGTTCTCTGGTGGAATTTTTGGGGTCATTAATTATAATGTCATATCATCTACAAACAGTGATATTTTCACTTCTTCCTTTCCAATTTGTATCCCTTTGATCTCCATTTGTTGTGAAGCAGTTACAAGCACTCTGGAAATCAGTCTGGTGGTTCCTCAGAAAATTGGACATAGTACTACCTGAGGACCTAGCTATACCACTACTGGGTATATACCCAATATGCTCCAACATATAAGAAGGACACATGTTCTACTATGTTCATAGCAGCCTTATTTATAATAGCCAGAATCTAGAAAGAACCCAGATGTCCCTCTACAGAGGAATGGATACAGAAAATGTGGCATATTTACACAATGGAGTACTACGTGGCTATTAAAAAAACAATGACTTCATGAAATTCTTAGACAAATAGATGGAATGAGAAAAATATCATCCTGAGTGAGGTAACCTAATCACAAAAGAACACACATGGTATGCACTCACTGATAAATGGATATTAGCCCAAAAGCTCGGAATAACCAAGATACAATTCACAGACCACAGGAAGCTCAAAAGAAGGAAGACCAAACTGTGGATGCTTCAGTCTTTAGAAGGGGAAACAAAATACTCATGGGAGGAAATACGGAGACAAAGTGTGGAGCAGAGCCTGAAGGAAAGGGCATCCAGTGACTGCCCCACCAGGGGATCCATCCCATTTAAAGTCACCAAACCCAGACACTATTGTGGATGCCAAGAAGTGCTTGCTGACAGGAGCTTGATATAGCTGTCTCCTGAGAAGCTGTGCCAGACTCTGACAAATACAGAGGTAGATGCTCACAGCCAACTATTGGAATGAGCACAGGGTACCCAATGGAGGAGTTAGAGAAAGGTCTGAAGGATCTGAAGAGGATTGCAACCGCATAGGAAGAACAACAATTTCAACCAGCCAGATACTCCCCCACCAGAGCTTCCAGGGACTAAACCACCAACCAAAGAGTATTCATGGAGTAACCCATGGCTCCAGTTGCATATGTAGCAGAGGATGGCCTTGTTAGGTATCAGTGGAAGGAGAGACCCTTGGTCCTGTGAAAATTTGATGCCCCAGTGTATGGGAATGCTAGGATGGGGAAGCAGGAGTGGCAACACCCTCATATAAGCAGGGGGAAGGGGAATGGGAATGGGATAGGGGATTTCTGGAAGTGAAACTAGGAAAGGTGATAACATTTGAAATGTAAATAAAGAAAATATCCAATTAAAAAAAAAGAAAAAAGAATTATTGAAACTCATTTACTTTAGAAAATGTTGAGTCTGATCACTTTATGTATCATATATGGGAATAGGAGGTGGGCAGAGTTAAAGGCTTATCCAACATTACATGCTCAGTTGTTAGAAAATCTTGAGCTCAGACTACTACACCAAGCAGAAACTGTGGCACAATAAATATAGTGTTACAATCTTTTCTAGTTAAAGACATATTTCACCATAATTTGCATGTGTGTGGGAGACAGACCTTATATAATTTAGAGTCAGTGCTGTCCTTGAACTCCACCTCCCCAGGGCTGAGGCTACAGATCAGTTTGTCCATGACCAGATAACGCAGAATTTTTTAGCAAATATGGAGAAAAAATGGAGGACAGAAACTGAAGGAGGGGTCATCTGCAGACCATTCCACCTGGGCATCCATTCCATGTGCAGTCACTAAAGGTAGATGCTGATGTGAAAGTCAGGAACTGCATGCTGATAGGAGCCTGATATAGATGTCTCCTTAGAGATCTGCCAGAGCCTGACATATTCAGAGGCAGATGCTCACAGCTAACCATTGAACTGATCATGGGGTTCCCAACGGAGGAGTTAGAGTGAAGACTGGAGGAGTTGAAAGGGTCTGCGACCCCATGAGGAGAGCAACAGTACCAACCAATCAGAGCCCCCGGGGTCTAAACTATCATCCTGAGAGCACTTAGGGAGGGACCCATGACTCCAGTTATATATGCAAGGGAAGATGATCCTGTCAGATATAGGTGGGAGAGGAGATCCTTGGTCCCACGAAGGCTGGACACTGTGTGAGGGGCAATT
>NW_021604591.1:5994508-6004508 GCF_004785775.1 Grammomys surdaster
AGAAATTACTACTGAATCAAATTAATGCAAACAAGTTTTTGCCATCCCAGTCTATAGTTAAACCACAGGTGATGTAAATTTTTGTTGTGGCCTGTGGCTTATCTCTCTTACTACTATCAATGAGGCCTCCTACCATGTGATGAACACAGCTGGAGACTCAGTATCATTCCTGACAACCAGGATAAAATTAACTTATTTAGACACACAGCAGAGAAGGAGCTGAATCCTCTCTGCATATGTGTAAGGAATTTCCAGCCTCCATACAACAGGTGTTCGTCTTACAATTCAGCATAGGCCAGTAACATATTTTGATCATTCTTATCAGGGCCTGTCGCCCATGATCCTAGGATGGCCTCGAATTCACTGTGTAGCTAAAGATGATATTAATTTCTGTCTTCTGCCTTCTAAGTGCTGGGATTACAGTTATGGACCACTATCAATGCCCAGTTACACTAATAAGCTTATTGTCGTATGATTGATACCCTGAGGAATATCTCACTAAGATGCGTTTTTTTTCAGACCTAGAAAACCTGTTCTATTTTGACTTGCTACATTTGCAATGATCATTACTCAGCAATAGATAAACTAATAGAGTTTGTTCTGAATAGGATAGTGATGCATAAAGAAACAAGGGACTGCCACATGGGGACAGGGAAGTTTTCTTGAACTTAAGCATAGATTACAATAGGAGTCATGGAATTTCTTATAAAACTGGATAAAACATTAATAGCACGACACTGAACTAGTTAGAGCTAAGATGGCATGGTGTCAGTAAGAGAAGAAATATATGATTATATTGCAAATGTCTGACAAGGAAGTGTTCCTTGGATGATCACTTCCTGTTTGCCTATATTTTTTTCTGTAAAAGTTGGTGTGTGTGTGTGTGTGTGTTTATACAAGTAATACACTTGTGGAAGTCAGGGAATAAACTCAGGTGTAAGTCCACAATCTAACGTTTTTTGGAGAAAGGGTCTCTCGTTCATTTCTATATATGCCAAGCTAGCTGTCCTGGGAGATTCTGGAGGCTCTCCCACCTATCTCGCCATAGGAGTTCTGGCTTTAAGACTTACGCTGCTGAACTTGACTTTATGTGGGTTCTGGATGGTTGAACTTAGAATATCATCACAGAGCCCTTGCCCCACTCTAAAGTCTCCCACTTCTTCAAGTGTTCACGTTACCTCCACGTAGCCATTTTGACCTCCAGATCTCAACTATGATCTTTTCTTCAACTGTCCTGAGGACTCATTCCCCATGTGACTTATGGACACAGAATGTAGACACACACATAGACACATGCACATGCACACACACACACACACACACACACACACACACACCTGTAAATATCTGTGCAGAGATAGTAGCTCAAGATTGCTGAAGGAGTACCTCTCATCTCTCATCTCTCTCAACACCAGCACAATATACAATAGTTAATTCAAAGGAAGTATAAAAATTTTTATTTTATAGAGAAGAGGGAAAATGTTGATCAAAAATCATTTTCCAGGTATGTGATATGCATGTGTATGCTCATGTTTTCATGTATGTGGGTACACATGTGTGTGGGTACTTGTATAGGCCAGAGGTTTATATTCAGTCTCAGGATCAACCCTAGATGTCGTGGTATGGTAGATTTTGCAAGCAGGATCGTTCTAGGGATACAAGGTCTCAGCCTTCCAAATCTGGCATTCTAGTGGGCACCACACCTAACTCACAGTTTAGTGGTTTGGTGGGCATATAAACTCCAGTCTTCACACTGATGTAGCAAGAACTTTAATTGATGAGCCAGCTCCCTAGCTTTTTGTGCTGCTTGAATTTGCCAAGTTAGTACCAATCTAAATATATCTACTGAAAGGAAATCATATTTGAAAGAGGGTTTCAGAAGATCAGCTTGTAGGCACACACTACAGGGACACTTTTGATTACTGATATGATATAGAGGAGTCTAGAGGGGTGTGCATAGTCCTGCACCTGGATAGGTGATTTTAGAGTATGTGATAAAGGTGGCTGAACACATCAGGTGGACTAATGCAGTAAACAGTGTTCCTCCATTGCCTCTGCTTTTGTTTCTGCTTCCTGGGTACTGCCTTGAGATACTACTCTGATTTCCCTCAATGGGAGTCTAGAAGCTGTAATCTGAAATAAACACTTTTCCCTCCAAGCTGTTTTTAGTCATGGTACTCATCAAGCAACAAAGAAGCAAAATCAGACAACCTCAAACAACTGTTTATGCCCTTACTGTCAAATGATAAGATTTAGATATCAAAATACTCAAAGAGAATAGGATATCCACATTGCAGTATAATAGTAGATTGGTTAGCCTTTCAAGCTGCTTGTCACAGCTTTATATCACATGACCCTGTCAGGTGGCTGTATACTCAGCTTGGCTAGAAAATCAGTTTGGGGGTGTGAGGAATCCTCAAAGCAAATATCGATTTCTCTTTTTTGCCATTCAACTGGGTAATTAAATTCATACTTTGCCCAGTCTTTAAATTTTGTGATTGTCTTGTCACCTTGACATGTGTAAGATAAACACAGGCTTTTAGGTGGCAAGTTAGCATATAGCTTTCCTGTTAACATCATGATCTGCCACTGGAAGACAGAGAATTTAAGAGGTGAAGCATGCGAGCATGGTTGATAGATTAATACAGCCATATTGATGTTAATGTACTTAAAAGACAAAAGAACTTATAAACACTGTACAGAATAAATTTAAACTTCGATTACTTCTTTGGAAGTTCAGCCTCATCAAATCATTCACATTTCCTGAAAATGTATAAGGCAATTGTTTTCTAACATAATAACAAATCATATTTATTTTAAAAGCATTAATTTTAAAGCTAGGAAAATATTTTTGATATCAAACAAAACGTATTTCTCATAAGACATCATGTTGAGCTTCCTGGGACCTCTTCATGCACCCAGATCATCCTATATAGAAATGTAAAGACTTGTTTTTTCTATGTATTTCAATATGATTTTCCCCTAACTAAAATGTTCTTCTAAACACTTTGTATCTGTCTAAGTCATGATCATCATTAATACATTACCTTATACTGCATTTAATAACGCCTTGAATTTGACTCAAACAGCTTTATTTTGTCAAATTTTTCATGTATTCCTTTGTACCTTGCTCTCACATTCTGTCTGTCTGTCTGTCAATACGTCTATATGTATGCATGTATTTGTCACACTCTTTCCCTCTCTATAACTCTTAATTTATCAGAATCCTTTTTATTTTCATGCCTAGACTAATACCACAGTAAGATTATGCCTTTATTTTATACTCTTAAAAAAGCATATATGAAATACATAGAAAACAATACAAAGTAAGAAATTGCTGGATGATTCTGAATTCTGAACGTAAGTCAAATGACTGAAAAATATTCCATGAGACAGGTTAAACATTGTTTATTTATACTTTCATTGCTTTTATAACTTATGATGTTATTTCTAATGCTTGATTAGCTAACAGTACAGCTTCCAACTTTGTAATAGAACCCTCATGTCTATTTTTGATTATTTTCTAGAATTAAATTCCAAGGGATGAGCTACTTGGATGGTGCCTGTGATTCTTTCCTGATTATATGTTAGAAAAATTAGATGATTGTATTGGTTGTAGTGGTTACTTTTTTTAATTGAGATATGCACATGCATGCAGGACTCATGGATGCCAGGAGAGGGCATTCCTGCAGCTGGAGGTGCAGGCAGTTATGAGTGGTACAACTTAGACACTAGGAACCAAACTTTCGTCTGCTAAAGAAACAAATACTCTTACCTACTGAGCCATCTTTCCAGCCATTATTGTTTCTTTCTTCAACTTTGCTTGCATTGTAAATAACAGATTAAACTCTTATTACAAAAATACAATAAAGTTGGATGCATTGTTCATTTGTTTTTAATACATTGCTTATAAGGATTTGCCTGTCTTGATTCTCTATAATCTTTTGCATATTATTTGCCAATATATCTGGTCTATTATACTACTAGAGTGGTATTTAGGTTGAAAAATTACCTTGAGTCTCAAATATTTTGTTCACAGCAAGAAACCCTGGAGGCCACAGTACAAAGTAAGATGATATATGGGTAAAAGTAGCCACAAGCTCACTAAAGCACAAAGTTTTTAATTTTTTTGCATGCTGATTTTCTTGTTGATCATCCAATGGTACTGGCGTCTCCAAAGTACTAGGATCTTTTGCTGATTTTTTTCCAATAGCCTCCCCTCTAGTGCCATCATGGTACAAAGCATCAACTTTCTCCATGGCCCTTTCATGCCTTCAAAGCCAGTATCACCAGGCCACTGAGCACAAACTTTGTCACCTCAAGAGTACACCTTCTGTGTATTGACCCTGAGGAAACACTTTCCAGAAGATTCTGCTCTATGTTCCTCCTCCAGTATCTGTCCTAGTTAAGGTTATGGCTGTTGTGATGAAACAGCATAACCAAAAGCATGCTGTGGAGAAAAGGGGTTATTGGGCTATACTTACACATGATACTCCTTCATTGAAGGAGGTCAAGACAGGAATGTACACAGGCACAAGCCTGGAGGCAGGAACTGATGCAGAGCCCTTTGGGAGAATGCTGTTTATTCACTCATCCTTCATGGCTTGCTCAGTCTGTTTTCTTATAGAACCTAGAACCATCAGCCCAGGGGTGGTCTCACTCACAACGGTCTGGGCCGTTCTACATTAATTACTAATTAATAAATGCCCTACAGGCTAGTAAAGCCCAATCTTTTGGTGGCATTTTCTCAATTGAAATTTCATCATTCAAATGACTGGACTACATCAAGATGACCAAAAAAATAGCCAGCAAGCTGTGAGAGGTTAATGTTGTATGCATTAAGTTTGGCTTCCTCTTGTGACTTGCCAGATCATGGGCAAACTATACCCTCATTTAGTGTAGTTTTCTTAAAAGTATGAATATGTATAAATACTGTTTGGATTGTGTTCAATTACTAAAAGCAGACTCTTATTTCAGCTGGATTGTTCTATGGAATGTGATTGGAATCCCTGTTTTTAGGGTTGGACCAGTGCCTCAGAGGTTAAGAGCATAAGCTGCTCTTTCAGTGGATATGGGTTCAATTCCCAGCACCAGCATAACAGGTCACAAGCATTTATAACTCAAGTTCTAAGAGATCTGATCAAATGATCAGATCTTCTTCTGGCTTCCTCAGGCACTATACCACATAGAAAGCACATACACATGCAAGAAAATAGACACATGCATAAAATTAATCTTTTTTTAATCCTTACTTCGATATAGGATTGTCAAAGATGGTAAAAACATCCTGCACCAATACAGAATACCAGTCATGGAGCCAATCATCTTTCAACTCCATGCCATCTCTACAATAAATGAACTTAAGTCTTTCCTGCAGTTTCCCAAGGAATTCAATCTCTGCCTAAGTCTAATTGGGTATTCCCATGGGGTGAGAATAAATTTTCGCACAGTACTTGGTATGAAGAAAGAATTTTGAGGAAAGGGGAAGATATTAAGAAACAAATGAGTAAAATTTTCAATTAATTTCTATTACACTCTTATATAGTAATGATCATTGTAAAGATAATGTTTTTATAACATCTATTATTTTTAAAAGTCACATAAAATAAATATACTACAAACTGAAGAAATATCAAGCTATACAACTTCTTGCATTATTGTACCAATATTAGAAGATTATTATACAACTTGTGATAGTTTATAAATCTGACAATTTATTTGAATGGATATTGTTTGAAGAATTTTTGTTATGTGCTTTGTTGTAAGAAGACCCATTTCCTTACCTATAGTTTAAAATTACAAAAAACTCACTAAGGATATAATGATTAATACTCAAGTATGTATAAACTAAAATTAGTCTTTCTTTTCTTTCCTTTCTTTTCCTTTCCTTTCCTTCCTTCCTTCCTTCCTTCCTCTCTTCCTTCCTTCCTTCCTTCCTTTCTTCCTTCCTTCCTTTTTCTTTCTTCTTTCTTTCTTCCTTTCTTTCTTCCTTCCTTCCTTCCTTCCTTCCTTCCTTTCTTTCTTTCTTTCTTTCTTTCTTTCTTTCTTTCTTTCTTTCTTTCTTTCTTTCTTTCTGTCCTTCCTTCCTTCTTTCCTTCCTTCCTTCCTTCCTTCCTTCCTTCCTTCCTTCCTTCCTTCCTTCCTTCCTTTCTTTCTTTCTTTCTTTCTTTCTTTCTTTCTTTCTTTTCTATGTGTGAGAGTGTGAGTGTGTGTTTGTGTGTTCATGAGCCATGTAATTATGCATATGAGGTTACAGGACAACTTGACTGAATCAGCTTTCTCCTTCTACTATATGGATCTCAGGAAATGAAATTGGATTGTCAGGCTTGGCAGCAGTGATGTTTAACTAATGAATCATTTTATCAATCCTAGCTTCTGTTTGCTTTGTTTGTTTGTTTGTTTTCTCTTTGTTGTTGGTTTGCTTTGCTTTGGGTTTAGGTTTTGGTTTTAGTTTGGATTTGGGTTTTGGTTTTGGCTATGGTTTTGATTTTCTACGATAAGTTTTCTCTGTGTAGCCCTGGCTGTCCTGGAACTCACTCTGTAGACTAGGCTAGCTTCAATCTCAGAGATCTGTGTGCCTCTGTCTCCAGAGTGTTGAGATTAAAGATATATTCCAGTAAATAGTAATCATTATATAATGAATTTTACATAATTCTGTTGGTCGTAGTTTCAGCTGTCATCTTAACAAACCCAGAATGAGCCAGTCTCAATTCAGGAACTTGCCTATATGTATGTCTGTGGGACAGTTTCTTGATGGGTAACTGATATAGGGTATCCTAGCCCACTGTGGGCAGTTCTAAACCTAGGTAGGTTTGCCTAAATTATATAAAAGCTTAGCTCAGCAAGCCTGATGAAGCAAACCAGTAAGCAGTATCATTCTTCATAGTCTATACTTCTACCTTCAGCTTCCTACTTTCAGTTCTGGTCTATACTTTCCTTTGCTATGATACCTATAAGATGAAAGAATCCCTTGTCTCCATGAGCTGTATTTGGTTAAGGCCAGTGATATAAAAAAGATGATAGAGCAATGAAATGTCAATTATTGTAGTCTGAAAGAAATGTTTATAATGTCTAGTTTTCAGAAATTTTGAAGTATGCATCTCATATTTTATATATAGTGGGGTATACTTTAAAATGAGATAATATTATGTAATTAAAATATTTTTAAAAAATAAACTAGAGGAATACATAGGGAATCTTAATATTTTTATCATTGTAACCCATTTTGTGATGGTTACAAATACAATTTGTTGTACAGTGAATGCTTTTTGTTCTACTTGATTAATAATATTTATTAATTAACTCATTAATTCCAACTGAATATTTTGAAAATGATTGGCTATTCTTTATTAATTAATACATCTATATTTTTTGTTAAGTGAAATGATCACTTTGTTATATGCTATCCAGTTTAAGACAATTTATTTTAAATTATTTTGCTAATCATCTTTCTATGAGATTTTTTTTGTTTTCAGTAATCACTATTTTACTTTTATGAACAATGGATAATCAACTGGCGCACTAGCACTTCAAATCCATTCCATAGTTATTGTCTTCAGGATGAGTGTAAAATAATGTTGCTGGTAATTAAAATCCTTTATCAAATTATCAGAATTGAAATACAATGCCTGTCTTACATTTTCTCAGTACCCTATCATGAAATTATATCTGTATTTATTTCAGGAACCTAAACTGAAAAAAAATACCTGTTAGTTTCTTGTTTTAGAGATTTTCCTTTCTTTGTGTGTGATGGACATGTTATCTGAGATTGTTAGGTATGGATTCAATATAAGGTCTAAGCAATAAAAAGAATGGCTGAAACTTGAGAGCTTGGGTCAGCAAAGCATTTCATAAGATGGATCAAAGGTTACAGGAAGAGAAAATTCAAGGGGAAAGCAAAGGGCGTAATGGGTCAGAAAAAGCGATATAGCATTATGTAACAGGATTTCCAGGGGGGACTCGAGTATGATGAAAAAAAAAAGGAAGAAGAAGAAAACCCTAAACTCAGAAATTTTTAAATTAACCCATCAGGGGATGAAGTCAATTGCTTAAACTGTTTAGATTCCTTGACTTAATGGCTGTTCTTAAGAACAGGCTTATGGCTAGAGAGATATTGAAAATATTTTCTAAGAGGGCAACCACAACCACTGCATGACTAAACAACAACATAACCTATTAACACCTGGCTTAATAGATGTTGAACCCAGGCCATGTTTGCTTTTTCAAACTTACATTGATAATAATAATAATAATAGTAATAATAACATATGGCTGGAATTGTGGCTATTTTATGACATTTCTGAAGAGAGACATGCTTGAGTGTCTCCCTCTCATTGTCTCTTGTACGTTATGGTTACTAATTTTATTACAGATACTGAATTTGTTTTAATTCTACTGTATTATTAATCTTAACAAATTTTCTCCACCGTAAAACTTAGGGAAAAAACCCTCAAAAAGTGTGAAGCCTATTTTTCTTTAATAACTATTGTCAAAATTGAAATGAATTATTTTTAAATGATGTCTCTAAATTCTGACAATGTAGCATATTACATTTTGAGTTATGTAGTCAAAATAAATGTAGAGTGAAAATCTATCGATGAATAGTACAGACAACAGAAGTATTGTCATTTTTATTTAGTTCTAATTAGAAATGGCTGTAAGTTTTATGAACTGCATTTTAATGTTAAAAATCTATTGGGAAACCTGTCAGTGTTCTGGTTTGTGAAGGATGCAGTCAGTAAAGGCCGCGTTAGCACACTGAATAGCATTCCATAGATGTTGACTATAAATCATAATTTTGTTTTGGAATGAATTCTCAGTTTGAAACTCCATTTCCCAACAGTCCTCTACATGCACTGCTCAGCTTCAGTATGAGGGAAGGAATGCTGAACTAAGCCAAAGTTTCTGTCTAAGAAACAAACTATCTTCACTGTGGGATGTGTGTGTGTGTGTGTGTGTGTGTGTGTGTGTGTGTGTGTGTCTGTTGCTAGGAGTTTTTTATGAATCTTCCCTTATATGTTAAAATGGTTTGACTTTGGATCACATTTTCCCTTAATTTTGTTTGAAAATCATTTTACTTAATATATTTTAGAAGTAGAATGATAGAAAAATTGAGAGTACCCTGTTATATTTACATTTCAAGTTAGAAAGCAACAACATAGAGCATAGTATATTTTATTGACTCAAGTAAATTCTACAATGCCATAGGATTACACAGAGAAATGTAAATTAGTGAGGTGTATTGGGAAGGGCATGCCACTCTGGAGGTTCCAGTACTATCCTACTCTTTACTAATGTATCTCTGAAAGAAGAACCAGCAATGGTTTCTGGAAATGTAAGACAACACAGGAGGAAGCTCACTTCCTTAACCTTGTCTGCGGAATGCCACTAGCACAGCTCTCCAGCAGGAACCAAAGAAAGCATTGTTGTCCAGAGTGATCACAGGTTGTGCTAGCTGTTCTTTCCACTCATGGAGCTCCTTCCCTCTTACCAGGAGGGTTTGCTATGCCCCCGCCCACTGCCTCCGACTCTAAGCCTTCAATGACACATCTCCAACCAGCTTGCTTTGCTTACCAGGCTGCTTCCCAGTCTCATTGTGGCCACAAAGCTCAAAGAGCCAATGACTCTAAGTCTTGCTCCCTGGATTTGGCTTCAGAGAGATCTATCTGGACCCAGGGCTATGCCTCCTAATTCCCAGACCTTCTGGGCCTGTGAGAACACAACTACAAGCTAGCTATCCTGCTCTAGTCTGTTTGATTATTTTGTACGAGTATTAATTTAGCCCCATGAGGATGAGAACTCCATCCATTTTATATCTTTCTCTCTTCCACGTGACACTGGTGTAACACCAACCTTCTCAAACTTTAGGCTGCAGTGCCATATAAGGTCATGTTGCTGAATGTAAGGGTTGTCAAAAACGGTAATAGTAAATGATCTCTTTTTTATGGTGTGTGTATGTGTGTGTGTGTGTGTGTGTGTGTGTGTGTATGTGAGCATGTGT
>NW_021604591.1:6009508-6021036 GCF_004785775.1 Grammomys surdaster
ATTTACACAATGGAGTATTACTCAGCTATTAAAAACAATGAATTTGAGAGGTTCCTAGGTAAATGGATGGAACTAGAAATTATCATCCTGAGTGAGGTAAGCCAATCACAAAAGAACACACATGGTATTCACTCACTGATTATTGGATATTAGCCCAGAACCTTGAAATGCCCAAGATGCAACTCACAGGCCACATGAAGCCCATAAAGAAGGAAGACCAAGTGGGGGTGATTCGGTCCTTCTTAGAAGGAGCAACAAAATACTCAAGGGAGAAAATATGGAGACAAAGTGAGGGACAGAAACTGAAGGAGGGGCCGTCTCAAGACCACTCCACCTGAGTATCTATCCCATGTGCAGTCACCAAAGGTAGATGCTGATAAGAGCCTGATATGGATGTCTCCTCAGAGGTCTTCAAGAGTCTGACATACTCAGAGGCAGATGCTCACAACTAGCCATTGAACTGATCATGAGGTTCTCAATGGAGGAGTTAGAGTGAGGACTGAAGGAGCTGAAAGGATTTGCAGCACCATGAGGAGAGCAACAATACCAACCAACCACAGCTCCCAGGGTCTAAACCACCAGCCTGGGAGCACTTAGGGAGGGATCCAGGGCTTCAGTTGAATATGTAATAGTGGAGGGCCCTGCTGGGCACAGATGGAAGAAGAGAACCTTGACCACATGAAGGCTGGATGCCCCAGGGGGTGGGAATTTTGAGGGTGGAGAGGTGGGAGTGAGGGGGGTAGGTGGGGGTTACATCCACAGAGAAGAAGGAGGAGGGGTGACAGGATTGGGGGTTCCTAGGTGGGTGGAGGATGGGGTAAGGGGACAACATAGGAAATGTAAATAACACATCCAATAAAAATTAAAAAAAAAAAGAAAATATATCCTGTGAGATGAGGGCTCTTAGGGCCAAGCTTGGCAATCTGAGTTCATTTCATAGGACTCGGCTCCCAAGGTGAAGAAGACGACAAAATCCTGCAAGTTGTCTTCTGACTCCATATGTGGACAGTGGTACATGCACAATGCACACCACGCAAACACACACACACACATACAGACACACACACACCACTAAGAAAGCAAATGAATAAATGTAAGTTAAACTATTTTAACGAAGAATGTTGTTTAACCATCTAAGTTGCAAACATTTTTTGAAATGTATCATTGCTATAACATGTGTGAAATGCAAACACTCAGTGATGCCTACATTCCGTGGTATAAAGTGAAACTAGAAGACAATGGACTTTCTTTTGTAAATATTCACTAATCTAGCGTAAAGACTTTTTATTTCCACTTTGCAGAGATTTATTGTCAAAATTTATCAAGTGGCTTACATGATGGTCCATCATGACCTGTCTTTAGTCACTAAGCTAAGATGTTGGAAGCAGAGTATTGATTTTCTTTGACTTTGACAAGCCTACCATTGTAACTCCCACCTCCCAAAGTACATAAATGCATGTCATCACATTTTTGAAGGATAGTAAATTTTCCTGTGATTATAAATATTTACAATATTTGCATGTGACTGTTTGCTCAGTAATACAACAAAGTGAAATTAGAACGTAGTGTGGCTTGAGTCCGGATGAAAAAGCGACAAATGTTCAGGCGAAGATGGAGTATTTCAAACTTGGAAAACCCAAGAGAATAAACTGAAACAATGCAGCAGATTGACTATGAGCATTTGTTAAAATGGCTGGTTATAAAAGTTTTAAACAATGAACATTAGTTTTCTAGACCCTGCAAATGAGTATTTGGAATATGTAGTCGGTAAAACGATTAACAGATGCATACCCAACCTCCTAAAACTATTAGCACTGTTAATGTAACCAAAGAGCAACCCATGGCAACGTAAAGGACTAGAGACAATAAAACTGCCTTGTGGTCGCTGTACAAAAAGATTTGATTTAAGACAGCTACAGTTATATAATTACTCCACATTTGGAATGAATACTTTCTAAATACAATAATAATGGTCATATTAGATTTTTATATGTGAAACTAAATTGAGTAATGAGGAAAAGATTTTCCATGAGTATTACACTTTCATTGTTTTTATAATTGTTATGTTTGTGAGTGTAAGCATGAACAACACCTCGGTGCACATGGGCAGACTGAGAAAATCCTCCTCGGGTGTCAGTATTCATCTTCCTTCCACCTTTTTTGAGGTAGGATCTTCCATTTGCTGCCCCTGAAGTTGCCAGGCTAGCTGACTCTTGAGCTTTTGATTATTCTATTTCTTCCTCTTCTCTTGCTGTAAGAGTTCAGCAACTGAGATTACAGACCCACACTGCCATTCCCAGTCCTATAATGTTTGGGATTTGACAAAAGGCCACCATCAGAAAGTAAAAGCACATGCTGCCAAGCTCAAGAACCAGGGATACAGTCTGAGAGCCCCATGGTGAGTGGAGAGAGCTGACTCTAGAAAACTGTCCTCTGGCCTGACCAAGCACACTGCGGCATATGCTGTGATGCTCATACAAACTCTTCACAATAATACATAAAGTGAAATTCTTTCCTAAACCTCACAAAACATGTATATTATTATTATAGAGCCAAATCACTAAGGAAAGCCAAAATAATGTAATCTAATTATCTGTTTGCCAATAGATTATAATCTGAGATTATGATTTACTAATACCATGCTGACTAGCTGTATTTTGAAATAAAGATAATACTAATTTGTTAAGTTGAAGACATAATCATGCCACAGATAAACAATTTTTTTTCTTAACAGTGGACATGCTGCTATTTGTAAGAAGTATTTATATCAGTTCTATAGAAAGTTATAAAGAATTTATCAAAATATATAAGTCAGCTGCTCAGGGAATTTATCTGAAAAAGACCTTTACCATCATAAAAGAAAGATACATGCTTGTCTCTGATCTTCAGGGTATTCACAGCAGCCAAGATATGGGATCAGCCTAGCTTAGGCTTGTGTGAACATCCGTTTGCACAAGGAATATCTGACACATATGCAAAATGAAATTTTATTCCTTTGGAAAGAAGATACTTATGTCATTTGCAGGAGAATGGATGGATCTGGATACCAATGTGGTAAACAAATATGCCAGGAAAAAACTCACAGGTTTTCTCTTGTATGAAGGATCTAGACTAAAAATAACTGACATTAAACCAAGCACTCCAGAAGACCCAACAAACAGCTGAAAGAGTCAGATGCAGATATTTGCACCCAACCAATGGACAGAAGCTGCTGACCACTGTGGTTGAATTAGGGAAAGGCTAAAAGGAGCTGAGGAGGTGGGCAACCCTGTAGGAGGACCAACAGTCTCAATTAACCTGTACCCCCAAGATCTCTCAAATACTAGACCACCAACCAGGCAGCATGCACCAGCTGATCTGAGGCCCCCAACATATACACAGCATAGAAGTGCCAGTTCTGAGCTCAGAGAAGATCCACCTAATCCTCAAGAGACTGTAGGCCCCAGGGAGTTTAGAGGTCTGATTGGGTGGGTGGTGGGTGGTGGAGACGTCCTCATGGACCCAGGGGGATGGGGAGGAGGTATGGAATGTGGAACAGCTGGAGGGTGGACTGGGGTAGGGAATAAAATCTGGAGTGTAAATAAATAAATAAAAGACAAAAACTGCAAAAAAAAAAAACCCACAAGTCATGACATAGTAAGAGGGAAGAATTAAGGGGAAGAAGAAAAGACAATGAAGAAAAAATGAGCAAGAGGAGAATCAATATGTGAAAATGTTATAATGAAACATCTTGTACAATTAGTACATGTACTAAAACAATAAAATAAAAGTAAAAGTATGCTATTTGTCATAATTATTTTACAGTGAAAATACATATATAAAGTCCATTTATTTTGAAATGAATTGATGGATGTTTATTTGAAAATGCAGCTAGTAAATATTTTTAAGAATCATGTATCTATAGTATGAATGCATAAACATACGTATGTATATAATGAAAATTATACATATTCATATAAGTATATATATCCATTTATAAGTATACATATCTTTCACTTGTGTGTGCATATGCAACACACATATGCAGACATGCATATAAACTGCTTGAATACACCAAACACTATGCATGTTAATTTATATGCACATATGTGTATACATAAGTATGTATATGCATATATTTTGTCTATATGTCCATATTCATGGTTTGGAAGAGGAAATAAGTTAGCTGTGAATATAACATTTGAACAATAATGAAATGTAGAAAATATTGAAGTTTCATGTCAATGTCTACATATTGATAATTTCTGTAATGAATTGTTAATATGTAATTACATAATAGCTATTCATTTGGAATAATTAAATAAGCTTATATAGTTTTATAATGACAAATATATTAGGACTACAAACTAGATACATTTTGTTTTTGAAAAAACACAACTGAACTTAAAAATTTATATCCAATTTTTCAAAGTATTGTATTAAAAATTAAGTTTAAGTGAAGTAAGAAATTTAGGGTCAGTCACAAGCCTTTTGCATTCAGAATTACTTCCTTAACTTGAAGTTCTAATCAAAATTGTTATCCCATGCCTTTTTAAATTTTACTGTGGACTCATGAATCCCTTCCCTTTAGTGTCTATCTCTAATATTTTTATTTAACAGTATTTTTGCTATTATCATGATATAATAATCAATATGTTCGGTATCTAACCTTCTGGCCTCCATCCCCAAATGGAAAGAAGTCTACTCCTGATGAGCTGTTGACTGGCTGACATCATGGTTTACTTGGTGCTTAGATGACTTTTTCTGCTTTCTATTCTGTAATGAAAAGAATTTGAGGCTAAATTCTATATTTAAGGAATGTCAGAATTCTAATATTTCTACAAAGGCACATGCATTTTTTTGTGTGTGCTTTTTTGTTTCATTTATTGTTTGTTTGTTTGTTTGTTTGTTTGTTTTGAAGAAAATATCAAACTGAACTAAACCTTTCCCTGGAAGTCTATCTGTTTTAACTTTGACCAAGAATGGCAATAACATACAAGAAAAAAAAAGGGTATCAAAACTAAATTCAAAGCACTGTAAGTTCACTATTTTTAATGGAAGAGAGATAAAAAGATGTGATATGTGATCCTTACTATGGCTGAATTTACTGGAACTGATAAAAATTAATCATTGCTTTAATTAACAACTTACTTACATGGTTAGGTATTAAAGATGTGATTTCTGGTTTAAGAATGTTCTAGCACAAAGCTCCTATCTAGAAGCAGCTTAGGTGTATCATACTTCTTCCACCCAAGGTTGAAGGACCATTGAAGAAGAGGGAGCATGAAGATCATCAGAGCTGGAGATTTGGTATATAGGTGAAAAAGTGTTTCCAGAGTATGTAATTGCTACTGTACCTATGGACTGACAGCAGATGTGTTTACCTCAAGACATGCACAAGATCAAGTTGATCAGCATTCTAGCATCCAGCTAGGATCAACGTGGCCCTTGGCTGCTGGGGGATGGAGAATCAGTTTTTTTTTTTTCCAGAGTTATGGACCTGGTAGATTTCTTTTTAGTCCTTCATTGGATGCACATAAAGGCAGTATTAACTATGCATAGTGGTTTTTGATCATATATATATGATGTTAAAGTTGGGAGGGAAAAATGTTGGGGAGAGATAAGGGAGGATTTGGAGGCAGGGTGATGATATATATCCATCTATCAATTGGAGATATATGTGTGTGTATTCAAAATAAATTTTATACATGTATTAAATTCTTAAAGTTAAGGTTATTAAAGAAATTTTTGATAAAAATCAATAAATGTGCTTATTTTGGAGAACATCTCTCCAAAATTGTGTGTTCTCCATGTATCATTCTACAGAAAAGAAAGAAAAAAAGACATCACTTGCTTTCAGTGATATGAAAGTAAAAATTACCACAACATTTCGTGCCTGTTACAGATTGCTTGTTTACTGTTAGTCTTAAGTGAATGAAAGAAATGCAATTGTTGACGTTACATTGGAGAATGTACCATACACATATGCTAATGGCTGGGCACAATAGAAGCAAGGATACTGATGAAGGCAAATGTAAAGCCAAGTTAAGGATTATTCCACTAGGAAGGATCAAATGGGGAGAGAAGCTCTCAGCTCTTACCTGAGGTGTGGCTCCCACCACATTCTCAGTGGACACATAAATTATCTGATGGAGAAAATGTCTTTGCTTCTGTGACCTTTTGTTTTATTGAAAGCAAGAAAGGAAAATAGGGAGCAATACAGAAGAGTGAGGTGCAGAGTGGGGTATATAAAGAGCAGAAGAGAGTCGGGTGAAGAGTGGAAAATATAAAAGGAGGAGGAAAGGGGGAGGGAGGAAATGAGGTGATAGTTAAAGAGAGTGGCGGTGAAGAGAGATGAGAGAAGAAGAAATTGAAGAGAGCAGAGGAGAAAAAGAACAAACGAATAAGCCACACAGGATAGACAGCAACTGAGCCAGAGTGAGTAATTCCAAAGCTGACCATCAAGACCTAGGGAGCCTTGGCTGTAATATCAAACCCTAGTTCGTCTTGTGGCATTCTGTTTTGCCACCTAGTCTTAGATGGATGACTGCAAGGATATTTAGAGAGCTCTGTCATTCTGTCAAGACAGAAAAGAAGCTGAGTTCATTCTCTGGTGAAGGTCTCACCTAGGATCAATGAAAAGAAATGACTATAGTACACTTTCCATCAAAAGCAAGATAGGCTGTGAGAGGCCTGCCCTGGGATTCCATCATACAGTCACTGCAGCTGGATAATTCCAAGCTCCGAAGCACAAGAGCCATGGCTTTCAAAGACCACAGGGCTGCCTCCTGGCCTTAGCATTAATGAGAGCCAGGCCTCTTGAACACAGAAATAGCACAGACGATAACATAGTTTCCTCTTTCCAACTGAGAAGTCCAAGTGAATGTGAGCCAATAATGAGAAGAAATAACACATAATTCCTGAGATTTACAAACTTTGTTTTATATTAAGTGTGTGTGTGTGTGTGTGTGTGTGTGTACTATGTATACTGTTGTTTATACATAACAGCCATAAGATATTGCTGACTGTCCTCTAAATCCCTGTGCTTCATTCCTTTCAGGAATATTCCCTCCTTGAACTTGATTCTTGAATGTTTTGGACAATGGTGGCCCCCAAAACATAGCTAGTGTGACAGAAATGAATGAGACCATACATGGTTTAATAAGTCCATCTTGGGATCTGAGCTTTGGTTCTCACTGGATAATCTGTTAAGCCGGTGGTTAAGTATCATTTATCTAATGCTCAAAGAAAATGCTACAGAGGTTAAATAAGCATCCATGATCCTGTTGTCCAAAAGCACATTGTCAAGATTAGTTTAAATTTCTTCTTCCTCAACTCAGCCAATAATGTTACATATTGTTGCACATTAATGCATGAAGCTTAACTATAGAAAATTTATATATAACTTGTATGTATAACACATATTATATACGCACATAAATATGCCTATATATGCATAAATGCTTCTTGACAAACACTCCAGGTAATGGCAATGTCTATTTAGGAAGATAGCCAGTAAACTGCTCCAAAAATCATACATATCAACCAAAATAGCTTACATAATTTACCATAATCCATACCCCAAAGAAAATTATATATAGTATTAAGAGCATGCCATAATCTTTATTCATGTAGAAGAGGTAAAAATTTCTAAATTAGCATAGTCAATACTGCCTGTCCTGTGAGAAGAAAATACTAGGCATCATTGCTGTGAACCAGAGGAAAGTGACAGGGACATAAGGAAGAACTCAGAGAAGATTCCCAAGAGAAGGAGAAAGTTAATGGGGGAAGGAAGATAAAACATATCTGGATGCAAGAACAAGTTGTCACAGGAATGACTGTGGGTGAGAGATAGTGGGCCTGGGAATTACAGGCAATGGTGCCTTTCCAAGATGGAGTGAGGGAGATCCTAGTACAAGGAATGCAGGCAAAGGGAAAGAAGAAAAGTCTGCATCTACAAATGAGAATCAAATATTATTTTATTACTACTTCCCAGAAAATAAAGATATGGAAAAATTTACATAAAGTAAGCTTAGGATTCAGATAGAAATGTGTACCATTTTAAAATGTTACATATGTACAATTTTCAATATTGTGTAATATTGATGAATAACTTGTAGTAGTGCAAAGTGTTAATTATATATCAAAATAGAATGTGTGGTCCAGTGTTCTCAGAAAGAAAGAGTAACTTACCATACAGTCTTTTGATAAAGTTTACACTTATAATTTGTATTATAAAAATAATTATTTTACAGACTTAAAAATAAATATTTTAAGATATTTTAGATCTCACAACACCTCTCCTTGGTAAAACATCAGAAAAAACACTTATGCATCAATGATACACAGAAACAGACACAAATGCACATAATTAAGGATAATTAACTCTTCAGTTATAAAGCCAGCATTTTCCCTACAGAGGAAATATCAGATTCATTCTTACCGTGTATGTACAAAGGACACAGTTACCCATTGTCTTCATTGGTACTTAATGTAGTAGTGGGGATATCATCCAAACTACTCTGATAATTACAACCTAAAGTAAAACTCATCACAATAGATGAAAACTAATAGATTCATGATAACTGAAGAAAAATGAAAAGCATTTTTCTATGTTACACAATTACATTTATGAATACCTTCAGAGCAGGAGTCAGAAAATGCTCTCTTTCTAGGTTGGTCAAGAGTTTTGGTAATATATTGTTAACATATGAATAATTAATTTGTTGTATGATTTAATAGTATACTACTAATAATATGATGTAATAATACATTAATAATCAATAATTGATAACTATATTGTTTTGATGGATATATATATATATATATATATATATATATCTTATCATGAACCCCCATAGGCCCCTAGAGAGTGACAATATTAGAAGGTGTAGTCTTGTTGGAATCATGTGGCTTTTTTAGTGAAACTGTGTCACTGAGGGTGGACTTTGAAGTCTCAGATGCTCAAGCCAGGGCCAAGGCCAAGGCCAGGGCCTCACTCTCTTCCTGCTGTTTGCTGACTTATATGTAGAACTGTCAGCTACCTTTCCAGCTGTATGTCTGTTTGCATGCTTCCATGCTTCCTGAATGATGCCAATGGACTAAACCTCTGAAGTGTAAGCTAGTCACAGTTAAATGCTTTCATTTATTTACTTTTATTTTTGCCAATTAAAATTTATATTATTTTATTTTTTTAAATTTGTTATTGGTTATTTTATTTATTTACATTTCAAATGTAAATAAGTGTAAACTGCCTTCCCAGTTTCCCCTCTGAAACCTCCCTGTCCCACTACCGACTCCCTGCCTCTATGACATGCTTCCACACTCACCCACTACTCCCACCTCACTGACCTAGCATTCCCCTACACTGGGGCATCAAGCCTTCACATGATCAAGGGCCTCTCCTCTCATTGATGCCAGATAAGGCTATCTTCTGCTACATATGCAGCTGGAGTCATTGGTCTCTCCATGTGTATTCTTTGGTTGGTGGTTTAATTCCTGTGAGCTCTGGGGATTCTGGTTGGTTGATACTGTTGTTCTTCATATGAAGTTACAACCACCTTCAGCTCCTTATTTCATTTACAAGAATTGGCATGGTAATGGTGACTCTTCACTGCAATAGAAACCCTAACTAAAAGGAATTTGTGTGTATTATACAACATATATATGTGGTATTTTATATACATATATATTATACATATTTATTAGGGTTCATTTGTTAATAATTCGGCTTATGATTGCTAATGTCTATTATGTTTTCATAGTTAAAGCTTGGTAAGCAATGTATATACATATTCTATGGTAAGATTACATACAGTAATATTTCCTCAGGTTGACAGAATAAGAAATTTTAAAAAATCACTATTATTTATAAATCAATAAGAACTAGTTAGTGGGGCTGAAGAAATAGCTCAGTGGTTAAGAGTGCTTTCTCTGCTTCCAGAGGACTTGAGTTCCTTTATCAGCATGCATGACAGGTAGTTCACCATTGCCTTTAATTCCAGCTCCAGGGGATATGGTGTACTTTCTAGTCTCTAAAGGCATCTTCATGCATGTTGTACATATAAATACAGACAGACACATGCATACATGCACACAATAAAAAATAAAATTATTTTTTAAACTCTTTTTGGAATGTTGATTGAAGAATAAACCCAAGTAATAAAACTAGAGAGAAAATAAAGTAATAAAAATTTCATTGATTTGAAAAAGAAGACATAAATAGAAATGGAAATGTATCACATGATAATGGAATTGGAAATCACTGGGAAGGATGTGAATCTTTTACAAATATGGTATCAAACACTTAGAGAGCCATGTGACAAAAGATGAGATCAGATTCATAGTTCCATGAGGATGAAATCCAAATGACTAATCTGTGGAACATAACAGATAAAGTCATACAGGGACATCAGCTTTCTCTAACTTAAGTTTTACCTTGAAAAACTGACTCTCAAAATTACTATAAAATTAAATTGTACTTGTATTTTATGTAATATAGTTTTCTTTCTTGTTCTGCTCTCTTAAGTGTTTAGTATGGCTGCTATTTATACAGAGTAAACATTGGGTTTGCTATTATAAGTATTTTAGAGAATAAAGTCCTATAACAGGTTTATACACAGACCATATGCAAACAGTTGGTCATTTTATTATAAAACTTGAGACTGGTAGTATGTATGGCATTCTTGTGCTCAATCTCCTACTAATACCTACAGACAATGGCCATGAAGAAAAACATGGATTAACTCATAGAATGATAAGAAAGCTTTTCTAGTTAGAGCTCAATAGTAAAAATGAGTAAATGAAAAAGTTGAATTCATTTTACAAAATTTCAGCAAAATTCCCCATAATGAATAATGGTGAAATACAGAATATGATCAACAAGAAAGTACCAGTGAGTTATATCCTAGGTCTAGAGTATAGAAAGAGCTAAATGTAGTAGAGGAAAGTAAACATGAGAATACGTGGCCAAATACCCTCTGTCTGATACTCTGTATGAAATATAAATGATTTAACAGCATGGTGGTATTGCATAAGTTGCCATAAAACATTATTTTAAACACTAAAAAATTCTAAATTAGATTGACTTTGGGCCATAATTATATGATGAGTTCATGTGGTGATTTAAAAAGATGAAAGTGGCTTTATTACTTTTCTGGACAAAAAGACAAGATGCTGCTTGTACCTCTGCCAGGACAATTCCCAGTGTTGAGGAGGAAGACCATTTGATATGTTTTTGTATATTAGGCTCTTTGATTATTAGAAAAACATACCCATATATGGGATGAGAAGACGTCTTTAGCTGCTAAGGATGCTTACCCAAAAGCCTAAGGACCTCTGCTCAATCTTCAAGGTCCCACATGGTAGACACAGAAAACTAATTGCTGCATTATGTTCTCTGAACTACACCCCCAACACACACACACACACACACACAAACATGTACGCACACACACTTGCACATAAACAAGCATGTACATATATACTCGCAGGGGGAGAGAGAGAGAGAGAGAGAGAGAGAGAGAGAGAGAGAGAGAGAGAGAGAGAGA
>NW_021604591.1:6021046-6026465 GCF_004785775.1 Grammomys surdaster
AGAGAGAGAGAGAGAGAGAGAGAGAGAGAGAGAGAGAGAGAGAGAGAATAAATAACAAAGATGTAACCTTGACACAAAACATGTATCCTGAAAATGTTAATATATTTGTGACAATATAAATAAAATAATAATTGCTGTTATTTAGAAAGGCTAACACATGCCTCTCATTACTTTACATAATTTACACATGTTATCTCCCTGAAGTTAACATAAGATAATAAGTCAGTATGTGGTCATATCCATTTTCTATGTTAACTACAGAAAAGCTATCAAATAACTTCACCAACTTGGCATGCTGGCTGCAGAACCATCAGGATTCAATCTTGCTCTCTCAGCTCCTACCCAATTACCTACCAATATTGCTTCCTATAAACTATCATCAGCAATTTTCTGAGCATATCAGACTTAAGAGAAGTGATGAGGGGAGGCGAGGCTGATGCCAGGCCTGGGTGATCTTCTGGATGATAAAAAATATCTCAAAAAGCAACATGTCTGTCAATACACTGATGACTGGCAGGGCTGTCCAAGGCTCCCATTGCATCAATTCACAGACATTTTAAAAAGTTAACCACTTTATACAGCTTCTTCCAGTATCTGTATGGCTTGCAAACACCAATCCTGCTTCTATGCAGGGAGTCCTTCAAAGGTAAAACCATATTTCCTCCTGGACAATCTTTAAATTGTTTAGAGATGTGACTCAGTTTCATTTCTGTTGCTATGATAAAATACCCTGACTAAAATCAATTTAGGGGAAAAAGGGGGCTAATTTCAGCTTACATTTTCAGGTTATATCCCACCATTGTAGGAGAGCCAAAACAGGGTCCTACTTCAAATAGCCAGTCTTATGACATCCAGAGTCAAGAGCAGACAGAGAATTATTACATGTGTATTTACCTGATTGTTCATCTGTGCCCATTTCAATTTCCACTCATACAGATCAGGACCCACAGGTTATGGACTTGATGTCCAAATTGAGCTAGACCATCCACAGTAATTTTTTCAATTAAGACACTAGTCTACAGACATGCCTAGATGTTAAGCTAATTTAGATAATCCCTCATGGACTTGTTCTTCTCAGATGATACTAGTTATATAAAGTTAACTACTAAAACTAACCATCAATCTCCATGAGGGAAACTAGTCTGAAAATTCCTCTTTTTTGTTGAGTCTGTGTGGTATCAGGGTGACTGTGGCCTCATAAAATAAATTTGGGGATGTTCCTTCAGTTTCTATTGTCTAGCCTTAGTGGGAGAGGAGGTGTCTAGTTTTACTGCAACTAGTTGTGCCATGGCTTGGTGATATCTGTGGAAAACCTGTCCCTTTATGAAAGGAAACAAAAAAGTAGATGAGAGCACAGGGGAGGACAGACTAGGAAAAGAGGCAGGAGGGGGAAACTGAAGACTGGATGTAAAACAAACAAACAAACAAACAATAAATAAATAAATAAATAAATAGAATTAATCACTCTACAATCCATATGCCTAGAGAGTCTAAGTAACAATGAGAGCTCTAGAAGAGATGCATGAATCTCCCTGAGAAAGAGAAATAGCATTTGCAGGTAGAATGAGGGTCATTAAGGATGAGAACAGGAGGGACAGGTTGGGAGGATATAGAAGAGAAATTAAATGGAATTGGGGGGACATTTTAGGTGCAATTTGGGAACCTAGTGCAGTGGAAACTCCTTGGAATCTCTGAGAGTGACCCTAATGAGGACTCCTAGTAATAGGAGATACAGAGCCTGCACCAACCATCTTCTGAAACCAGGCAAGTCTTCCAGTGGTGGGACTGGGACACCAGCCCAACCACCAACCATATCTAACATAGCCTGGTATTCAGGACTAGAGGCTGGAGATCCCTGAATCCTAGGATAGAACAAATTATGACTCGAGAAAACAGCCAATGAAAGGATTCCCAGTGATATCTGCTATACTCATAGTTGGTGCCTAGCCCAGTAATCGGAGAGATTTCATGTAGCAGCTGATGGAAGTAGATGCAGAGACCCACAGCTAAACATTAGGCAGATCTTGGGGAAACCTGAGGAAGAAGGAGATAAAGTATGGTAGGAGCTACAGTGTTTGGGGACGCCAGGTGAACACACCCCACAAAATCAGCTAAGCAGGGCTCAGAGAGTCTCACAGAGACTAAAGCATAAATCAGGGAGCCTGCATGGGTTAGTGCCAAGTCCTCTGGATATAGTTTATGTTTGTTTATCTTGATGTTTCTAGAGGATTCATAACAGTGTGTGTGAGTGGGTGTCTCTCAATCTTAGGACTCTTTTCTACCTACTAGTCACATCCTGCCTCGATATACTGGTTTGCACATATTCCTTATTGTATCTTGTTGTATAGTATTATATTGATATCCATGGGAAGGTTGGTATTTTCTCAGGGAATACTGAAGATGTGTGGATCTTGAGTAGAGGGGAATGGGAGTAGATTGGGAAGAATGGAGGGAAGGGATGCATTGTAAAGTATAAATTAAAAAAATAAACCTATCACAAATTTGTATGCATATCCATCCAAACTTTCTGTTCTGGTTTTGTCTCTGGTGAATTGGACAGCAAGTTAAGTAAGTGACCAGCCTAGTCAGATGCAATGTCTGTGACTTATAGCCAACCGCCACCTTTGATTAATTATACTGTTATTTTATCATTTTGATTTGTTGATTTATTTCTAATGAATATCATCCCAAACAAAATAGATTGGAAATCTCCAAGTATTTCATGAAAGAGGCCTCAGTTCTGGTTTTCAATCATTAGGATTTATTGAAGGACTTACTTTACTGAGAACATTGTTGTACAATGATGGACTCCTTGTACAAAAGGAACAATGATGACTCCTTGTTGTGTTACTGTTCTACTCCTGCTATGAAACAGCATGACCTAGGCAACTTATAAAATGAAGTGTTCAGTTGTGGCCTTGCTTCATTTTCAGAGGGTTAAACCATGACTATCATAGCAGAGAGCTTGGTGGCAGGCAGTAAGGCATAGTGCTATTTATGTCTTATCAAAAAGATAGAGGCAGACAGTGAATGCAAGACTAGACCTAGCATGAAGTTTTGAAACTTCCAAGCCCATTCCCAGAGACACACCTCCTCCTACAATACTATGGCCCCATCAACAATGCCAAACACCTAATCCTTCCAAAACAATATACCAATTGGGGACCAAGCATATAAATATATAAGATTATGGAGTCATCCTTATTTAGACCACCACAACTGCCCTAATGAGGAAGGGAACAGTGGACTGGAGAGATGATTCCAAGGATTAAAGGCACTTGCCACAAAGTCAGACTACTTGAGTTTGAGTCCTAAAAACCTCCATGTTAGAAGAAGGTACATGACTCACAAAAGTTGTCCTATAAGGACTAGGTGTAAGCTAAGTGCTCACATACCTATACACATATAAATGAATGTGATACAAACTTCAAAGAAAATAGAAAAGGAAAATTAAGGTTGTGGAGTTCAGTAGATCCTAGACCTGTCAATAAGTGACTCTGCTTTTACCTCTAACTACACCCCAGCTGATGCTTTTAGCCCAAGGCACTGCCCACTGGCTTTCCTTTCTCAATCTCATATTTTTCTTTCTGTTAGAAGATTATTTGGCAATGTTCCTGCTCAGTTTGAGTCCTTGAACAAGAGTGAGGGATACTGACTCAATCTTGGTCTAGCTTTCCAGACAGAGTTGGCAATAGAGGCATGCTATGCCACCTCCCCTAGCACTTCATGGGTCAGTCATATTTTATGATGCACTCCTGACTTTAACTGTTTCCAGAACAGGTTTGGGGGACAGAAAAGACATGAAAGGCAGTTTCTCACATCTGAGATCTCAAAATGTCTGCATATGAAAACCTTACTTTTCTCATGTTTGGCTAGCCCAAAGACAGTGATATACATTAAGAATTTCAGAACCCAGATGTCCTTCAACAGAGGAAAGGATACAAAATATGTGCTATATTTACACAATGGAATATTACTCAGCTATTAAAAACAATGAATTTAAGAAATTCTTGGGTAAATGGATGGAAATACAAAATATCACCCTGAATGAGGTAACCCAATCAAAAAAGAACACACATGGTATTCACTCACTGATTACTGGATATTAGAAGCTTGAAATACTCAAGATTCAACTCACAGACCACATGAAGCTCATGAAGAAGGAAGACCAAGTGTGGGTGCTTCGGTCCTTCTTAGAAGGATCAACAAAATACTCAAGGGAGCAAATATGGAGACAAAGTGTAGGATAGAAACTGAAGGAGGGGTTGTCTGGAGACCATTCCACCTGGGTATCCATCCCATGTTCAGTTACCAAAGGTAGACACTGATGTGGATTTCAGGAAGTGTATGCTGGCAGGAGCCTGATATAGCTGTCTCCTTAGAGGTCTGCCAGAATCTAACATATTCAGAGACAGATGCTCACAGCTAACCACTGAACTGATCAAGGGGTTCCCAATGAAGGAGTTAGAGAGAAAACTGAAGGAGCTGAAAGGGTTTGCAGCCCCATGAGGAGAGCAACAGTACCAACCAACCAGAGCTCCCATGGTCTAAACCACCAGCCTGGGAGCACATAGGGAGGGACCCATGACTCCAGCTGTATATGTAGGGGAGGATGGCCTTGTTATGCATAGGTGGGAGAGGAGATCCTTGGTCTCATGAAGGCTGGATGCTAAGTGTAAGGAAATGCAAGGGTGGGGAGGTGGGAGTGGGGGAGTGGGGGGCACATCCTCATAGAAGCAGGAGAAGGGGGGATGCTATGGGGGGGTCCTGGGTGGGGGGGAATGGGGTAAGGGAATAATATCTGAAATGTAAGTAAAATATCCAATAAAAAATTTAAAAAGAAAAGAATTTTCACACTATCCAAGAAACCACAGAATGTGACTAGGTTTGCTTTCAAAAGGAAAATGATCAGCATGGGAAAAGGAGATTCAAAATGAAATGCATTTATGAAAAGCTGGCGATTGATTCAGATTTTAAGCTCTGAAAAGCACAGATTTCTGTTGTTTTAAATATACATCAAGCACTGTAAGAGAGAAATGAATCGTATAGTATTTTCTGAACAGTCTCCTTCCCGAAGTCTTATTTCAAGGAGCATCTTAAAGGACCCTGCTTTAGGGCGAGTGTATTTGGGAAATGGGAACTTAAAAGGAAATATGATAGGGAACTTTTAATAAATACCACTACTGAATGCAATGGAGATTTAAGTGCTTCCTATTAGAGTATTAAAGCCAACAAAGTATGGATGGATGTTGGAGATCATGATTAGATAACAATTATTTAATTTAAACTACTGGCACCAGTCATACAGGAAAAAAATCAGTGTATAAAAGTTTAAGAAAAACTGACTGTAGAGTTTGTGTATATAAGTAACCAAATGAATTAAAATGTTTTCTTCCTCTTCCTCTTCCTCTTCCTCTTC
>NW_021604591.1:6026865-6057873 GCF_004785775.1 Grammomys surdaster
CAACATTTCTGTTTTAACATAGGTAATGCATTACCTATAGATAAAACTACTATGTCTTTAGAGAAATTATTCTAAACAAAATAACCTTTGCAAGTATTTTGAAATGAACATGGGTAATGTTTTTGTTCAGTTATGTAGCTTAGTAAGCCTTGAACCTCAAGCTCTTCACATAGCTTAGACAGGTATCTAACTTCCAATCCTCCTCCTTCTACATGGTCAGTATTGGGATCCCAGATCTATGCTTCCATTCTAGCTTTAAATGATTGACAAAAATAGCCTTCCTCTTCAACAGAAATAATGTCTTTCTGATTATTCAATTATTAACTTACTCAACAGCGGTATGTAAGTGTTTTTATGTGTCGATGTGTGATCTACACACACACACACACACACACACACACACACACACATATATATATATATATATGAGATCCGTGTATCTATATATCTATGCTATTTATTCACAAGCTAGGTATACATGCTTGCACATAGGAACACTATATGACTAAAATACTATAATTCAAATCATTGATTCTTGCACATTTTAAAAATTTATAATCTTGCAGCTTCATCTTCCTTAGTAAATTCACTTACCAAATATTGGGGAAAGACATTTCATTTACAATGAAACAAAGAAAAACCCTTGGCAAACAATGCAGTTATTTAAAAAGATGAGCAGTCAGATTTTATAGAGGAATTCTAGGTAGAAGTTTTCACCACATCATTTGCATCTCTATTTGTGGCTTGTCTACCATTTTAATAGCATTCTGTGTTATTATACAACTCTATTTATACAGAATTTTTGGAAGACAACGACTGATTTTAGCTTGATAAAAATATCTCAAATAGGCTTTGTAAGAAGGTTACTTTTAAATTCTTCTTTTAACAATATATTTTATTTATTTTCATTTTGTGTTCATTAATGGTTTTAGCTGTGTGTGTATATGTGCACCACACGTGTACAGTGCTCACAGAATTCAGAAGAGGGTGCCTGATTGCCTGTTCTGGCGTTACAGACGGTTGTGAGCCACTTTGTGGATATTGGGAGCCAAACCTGTGTCCTTTGCACAGGTAGCCAGTGCTCAGTTTCTCTGGGCTCTGCCTTTAAGTTCTTTCCTATTCAATCTACCATCAGTTTGCACAGGTAGCCAGTGCTCTGTTTCTCTGGGCTCTGCCTTTAAGTTCTTTCCTATTCAATCTACCATCAGTTTGCACAGGTAGCCAGTGCTCTGTTTCTCTGGGTTCTGCCTTTAAGTTCTTTCCTATTCAATCTACCATCAGTTTGTTGTATCAGTCTGTGCCTCATCTGCATTTTTGTAACCTTTTACAAGTTATCAACTTAGCTCATAAAGTACTGTTTTAATTTATGACACTTTCTCAGGACAACGGCTCACTTGGCTAGCATACTAAACTAAATTCATTTAACCTCCAAAGTATAGGAACTAGAGACATTTTGGAATAATGTATCCTTCCCAGAAATATGGGAGTAGTTGGTTATACAAGAATTCCTTTACCTCTATGTTGAACTTTATAATCCTCCATTCCCTGTTTATCAATCCAGCACATTCTTCAGGGTGAACAATTAAGAAAACAACCTTCCATATCAGGCCCTTATTGGCATGTACTTCCTGGCTTCCACATCAGCATCTACCTTTGGTGACTGCATATGGGGTGGATACTCAGGTGGAAAGGTCTTCAAATGGCCCCTCCTTCAGTTTCTGTCCCTCACTTTGTCTCCATGTTTGCTCCCTTGAGTATTTTGTTGCTCCTTCTAAGAAGAACTGAATCACCCCCACTTGGTCTTCCTTTTTTATGAGCTTCATGTGGCCTGTGAGTTGCATCTTGGGCATTTCAAGGTTCTGGGCTAATATCCAATAATCAGTGAGTGAATACCATGTGTGTTCTTTTGTGATTGGCTTACTTCACTCAGGATGATAATTTCTAGTTCCATCCATTTACCTAGCAACCTCTCGAATTCATTGTTTTTAATAGCTGAGTAATACTCCATATGTCTCCTCAGAGGCCTTCAAGAGTCAGACATATTCAGAGGCAGATGCTCACAACTAGCCATTGAACTGATCATGAGGTTCTCAATGGAGGAGTTAGAGTGAGGACTGAAGGAGCTGAAAGGGTTTGTGGCACCATGAGGAGAGCAACAATACCAACCAACCACAGCTCCCAGGTTCCTAACCACCAGCCTGGGAGCACTTATGGAGGGATCCAGGGCTTCAGCTGAATATGTAAGTGTGGAGGGCCCTGCCGGGCACAGGTGGAAGATGAGATCCTTGACCTCATGAAGGCTGGACGCCCCAGGGGGTGGGAATTTTGAGGGTGGGGAAGTGGGAGTGGGGGGGGTAGGTGGGGGTTACATCCACAGAGAAGAAGGTGGAGGGGTAAGGGGATGGGGGGTTCCCGGGTGGGTGGGGGATGGGGTAAGGGATAACATATGAAATGTAAATAAAATATCCAATAAAAAAAATCAATGAAGCATGGAATAATTTCAAAGGAGAAAAGATAAGAAGGGACACAATATAATTGTAATTCAATCAAAAAAATCTAAAAAATAAAATATAACTTAAAATAAAAAAATAAAAAAAAAAAAGAAGAAAACAACCTTCCTCACTCCAACCAAAAGGAGTATGAAGAGCCACAGGGGTAAACACACTGGCAAAATGCATTGGTGTTTGCAGAACCCAATGCTACTTTGTTATAAATAATTAAGGAAATGGCCAACTTCCACACTGACAGTGGAGGGTGGCAGGACAACCCCAATTACTTACGTTGACAACTGAATTAATCTTCTTCTTTTCTTTCTCTCTCTGCTGCAACATATGGACTCCACTCAGCTGTAGAAGGTGGTGGAACCTCACTGGGATCACATCTGTCAGGTTTACAGGGTGAAGACAAGTACTCAGCAGGCTTGCATGCTTCCGAGTGGGAGGAAACAGGTACGAACTTGTGCCAAGCAAGCCAATGTCCTTGGAAAAACACTTTGCTTGTTCCAAAGATGTTGCATGCAATTAATTCATTGGAAGAACACCATGAAATATTTTATGGATACATTTGAATTGCTGGCTCTATTATTTATGCTAATAAGCATCTCATCACACACATAGTCTTTCTTACAGAAAATTTAGTATTTACTATATGATGTGTTCTGCATGACATCGTGTTCAAATAATCTCTTTGAAATATTTTAAATGTTGAGGATCATAATCCAGGTAATCAGAGCTAAAAATAAATAAAATAAAACTAAAGGAGAAATTGCATTGTTGTGATTTTAAAAATAAGCATTTTCACTTGATAAAAATGTTTTAATTTGTCCATACCTTAGATCACAGTGCTGCAAATATATTCTTGTGTGGAAAAAAATGCAAAACCAAGCTTCAACAATTCACGTGGATAGATAAACATTTGTGTTTATGTGAGTTTGTACACTTGTATGTATGAATAACGGTGTTCACATACCACAACATGCTCATGAGTTCAAAGAACAGTCTGAAATATTCTGATGTTCTTTTTTTTTACACCTACCTAAGACAGTATCAGTTTGCTCTTTTTCTGCAAGCACAGCATGCTACCTGGCCTTCAAACTTCTCGTGACTCTCGGTCTCCCACCCATCTCAGAGAGGAAACACTAAGATTACACATATATAGATATACTTGCATGACTAGCATTTACTTTTACATGGGTTTTGTGACTCTAACAAGGATTCAAACAATGGCACTTATTAGACAAGCACTTTAATCCATTGAGTTATTTGCCCAGCCTTAGGTTCTGATAGCCAGTGAGGGGTTAGATATCAGTTTATATGATGTGGCATTTTTGTACCAAGGTAATACTTCCAAGCAACATAAGATGTGCATAGAAGAACTTTTTAAAAACCTATATAAATGCCTATATAAAACCTATTGAATCAATTTCTACCAAAATAATAAAAATTCTATAAAATATATGATCTATACATTTTTTAAACAGATATTAGAATAAGTCTAAACTCTGTATGTGTGCGTCTTCTCAGTTTAAGGGACAGTATCCTCTTGGTGGTGCCCAGCAGAGCCAGCTGAGAAAGGCACATTCTTGGTTATTTTAATTTCAGAAAGGTGGTGGTTGCTTAACAACCGTGCTGTCATTGCTCCTCACAAAGCAACCCACGCACTCCGAGAACGTAAGACAAGAAAGCTGACTAGGACCCAAATCTTTCCTGCTTAGCCAGTGAAGAGTGGCCTGTCAGTCATGGTAACTGCCATCAGTGTTCCAGTCAGAGAACATGTAGAGGTCTGATTTAAACTCGTGAAAGGACTGAAGAAAAAACTGTGACCACATAACACCTGTGAGTGCTCACGCAGGTTTTACACTTTTCACTAAATGAAATGCAAAACCCTGTATGTTTTATGGAGAGTTGTTTTGCTATCAACTGGGTTAAGTGTCAAAGAAAAGGAAAATTTTAGCACTCAGATTACTTTTTAATTGTGTGTGCAAGTGTGTGTGTGTGTGTGTGTGTGTGTGTGTATGCACAGAACCTAGCCTAGCCATTTGCCATGTGCACTTATTGCACAGATCCAGCCTAGCCATTTGAATGTGCACCTGCTTCTTTGAATGTCCAGCCCTACCCCCACATGTACTTCTGCCTGTTGTCTCAATGACAGAAGTTGATTTCATGAAAAAGAAGAGTTCAATACAGATTGTCTGTATGGGTAGTCATTAGGAGAACAGTGGCTCACCAAAAGGAAGAAAAGATCATTATTAGTGACTTCACATTCAAAAATATATTTCAATATCTTATTTTTTCCAGTTATAAATGCTAAATCCAAGTATATCTCAAAATGATATGAAACCCAGTTTCCTTCATAGATTTTCTTTCAAAACAGAATGAAGAAATCCAAGGCATGAGAGAATGATTAAAGGCTTTCTGGTCTAATTAAAATGACCCAGTGGAAACACAAATCCACAAGATCTCTTTTTTCTCATGAGTCATTATTCTTGTTGATTTAATTTAAAGACTATCACTTGAAACAGTCATATAATTACAAAACATATTTAGTTGTCTTGCTGCTTTTAAAATCTATATGCAAATGTGATGTATACTCATTATGAAGGGAACATGAACATTTATATCTATTTTAGTTATGAGCACTGAGCCTATAACTCTTACATACATAAACACACGATAGTCCAGTCCTCTACAACTGAACTATATTCCCAGCCTGTATTTAATCTTTTGTTTTGAAGTAGACTTTCCGTAAATTGCCAAGTTTGACCTTGACCTCACTGTTTGCTCCAGCTGCCTTGAGTCCCAGAGCCTTCCTTCCATGCCAGCATGGAGCTGGGATTACAGGTCTGGCTCTGTTTGCTTTTAATTTTACTCTAAAGCTTGTGCAAAGAAGCCTTTAGCTCACTATGCCTTGGTCATTAGCAATTTTAAGATTAAATTGTGGCTATCAGTAGATTGTCTGGTAATATTTTACATATAAAACAGTTGCTTTATTCATTTCAATTGCACACCACAAATCAATTTTATGTATTGAGTCAGAGCCTGGTTGTGCAGCTCAGGCTGGCCCTGAAAAATATGATCTTCCTATATCAGCTTCCTTAATGCAGGGATTGCAGGGGCTTCTACTCTGGCTTTAAAATGTCACTATTATAGGAAAAGATAACTTCAAAAGAGTGCAGCAATGACTGTAACTCAGGTATAATATCACCAGCACAAAATGTTCCATTAATGCTTTTTACTCCCATATGGAATTTGAAAACAGACTCTGGTGATGCGAACTATCTAAACAATGGTCATAAGACCTAAAAGGAACGAGTTCTTCCTAGAAAATATGTTTAAAAAAATGATAGAAATGTACGTGTGTACACATATAGATAGAGATTTAATTAATAATTTTGCAAAAATTGTAGACTAATTCTGGACATCTACTTTTATATTTAGGAGTTTGTATGCTTACAGTTTGTAGACCTCAAACTTACCTCACGTAAAAAGATGATTCTGATTAACTTTACTCAGAAGTAAGTGGAGGAGACAATGATTATGAGCAACTGTGTTTTGTAACAGTGCATTACGAGCACTGTTGACAGAAAGATCAGAAATTGTGGATGATGGTCAGGACAAGTTGGATGGAGAAGGCAACTTTCATGCAGGACGCAGTATGTGAACAAAATAAAAATGTGTGGGATAATGAGAAGTGCATTTTCTGCCAAGTCTGAGGACCTAAGTCTGATTCTGCAGATTTACACATTGTACAAGGAGAGAAAGGTGAGGATGCCATTCTTCCTTGGACCTCCACGTGTGTGTTGTGGCTTGAGACATACTCATACATGTGACACACAAGCACACTTGATAAATATAAAATAAAATAAAATAAAATAAAATAAATATGTTTAAAAATGAGTATTTGTGCTATTATACCCTGTAGTTCCTGGTGAACCTCATGTGGGAAAGAAACAGTAGATTTGAAAGACCTCCCATGAGGGGATGCCTAGCTCATGAAGGGAACAAGGCAATTAGTGTTACTAAGACAGAGGAAGGTAGAGACAATATATTGGGAAGCTCTCAAAATCGCGAAAGAGGTAGGAAAACTGGTAGATATTATTGTGTGTGGATACTTCCCCTTCTGAACACTGAAGAGAATCAAAGTACAGAAAAGTGTAAGACTTTTACCGAGTTAGACAGTGGCAGGGAGTATGACTGAAGTCACACACCAGGTGCCAGGATCTAGGAGACACAGATCATTCCTTTCTAGTAAAATCATAACACTGCCCTAATCACATCATTTTTCTTTATGATATCCATTTTTAAAAGATGATGGCAGAACTGAAGGCTAAGAAATATTCTTTTTGTATAAATAGAAGGTAGTTTTCTCATGGAATTAGAGAAAAATATTTAAAACAGTTTTTAAACTTCATGCTATATTCAATTTTTTCTTCTACAATTATTGTCAAATGAAGTTGTCCTTAACATTAATTAATTAAACAATTAACTTACAACCACTTGAGTGCTACTTTTGTTTCTTTCCCAAGTGACACATGTATTGTATAAGAGTTTATACTCTTGTAGTGAGGACAGGGAAGGTGTTTGTAATGGAAGATAGAGAGTATGAAGGAGACCATAATTAGAATCCATTACAAGTACGTATGAATTTTCCAAAAATCAAGTTTAATAGAAGTCTTAAAATGATTAAAACAGATTATTGATAGTAGCAAAATAATTACAAAATAATTTATAATGTCTCATAGCTTTTTGAGACTAAATCTTAAATAATGAAAACTTGTTTCTACAACATAACCCAAGTGATAAGAAATGTAGATAAAGAATAATATGCAAGGATATTCATATATTCATTTTAGTAACAACTTTGTGACTCAGATATCTCAGAGGGTAAGTATTTTTCTGATGACCCCACTTGGTAGAATTCATGGTAGAAGGGGAAAGCCAACCTTTCAAAAATGTCCTTTGAGGATTTACAGTCCTCTCTGTCTCTCCCTGTCTCTCTCTCTCTCTCTCTCCATCTCTCTCTTATTAATAAAAAGTATTTTCTTTATGAAAAACATCAAATATGTGAAAGGGCCTGGGTTTCATTTAAAATCAAACATCTAAATGCTAAATCCATCGATGTTCAAGTAACAGGTGTTGAACTGCATTAGACAGACTAAAATTCCCAAATGTCAGAACTGTAAGAAAATGAAAAGGACTCCATTGAGCACAGTTGTTAGCACGTTTATCCTTTTCTCTTTGGGTAAAATAAATTATTTTATTCAAATCAATATTTATACAGAAGCCTAAACATAATGTATTTAACATTAAGCTAAAGGTGAAAGAGAAGAGAAAGCCAGAGTTCTGTGTCCTAGTCTTCAATGTTCTTTCTTTATAATTTCTCGTGTTTAAATGTATTCTTTTGTGAGTATGATGTGTGAATAAGGAAATGTGTTCACACACGGCTCCTGACTGATTTCCTCATTCAAACTCTCCCCAGACCACTTCTGAGGCAAATATCCAACAGACTTTGTATCTTTCCGTAGAGCCACTTGCTTATCCATCTTTATTGCTGCTGTCTTCACAATAGCTAGGAAACGGAATGAGCCTAGATGTCCGTCATCATTTGAATGGATAATAAAAATGTGGCACATACACACAATGGAATACACTCATCTCTCCTTTCAGCTCCTATTCCTACTTTGCTGCCTACAGAAAATTTTCATTTTTTTTTAATTAAAAAAGGGTGAATTTCAGGCTATTTACAAAAGCAGTGAAGAAAATAAAGTAAGAATTAGTAAAGATCAGAATACAACTCTACTGATTCTAGTTTAGTGCATTATTATAATTGATAGGCCTTTAAAATTCATTCATCTGTCATCTCTTCCTATACTGCTTTTGCTGGCAACTTCCTCACGATTATTGGTCCCTAATGTACAAGAGAAAGTGTGCAGGTTGGGAGTGAGATGCTCTTTGCATATGATGATACCTTTTAGGATTTCTTATGGGACAAATGAACATAGATCTGCATACTTAACTCAGATTTATTCTTTTGTCTTATCTAAGTTCAAAGATCAGGCATAAGCAGTGCTTTATCTCATTTTGGAAAGTCTTTGGTAGAATGCTTTTTGTGGGCTTCTGAGTTTTCTCAGGACTACATACATTTCTTGTGTTTTTAAATTAATGGCCTCTTTGTTTCCAGTGTAAGTGTTCGATGTCTCCCACAATCCCACAACAGTGATATCTCAACTGTGCTTTCCTTTTATTTCATGTATAATGGTTCTTGTGATTACTGGCTTATGTACATGTTCCTTGCATCATCTTGTTTGTTAGTAACTTAGCCTGAAGCGTTGTATGTTTCAATGGGATAAAGACAGGAACTTCTGTGGGAGATCATCATTTTACATCTAAAAGAAAACAAAATTTTTAAAATTCTACCTGGTATATAGGATTTAGGATCCCCATGTCTTTTTGGCCAAGACGTAGAAAAGTCTCAAAAATGTAGCTTTTATCTAAGGGAAATAAACCTGGCTCACAAAAGCCCTTTATATTTTTGAAATCTTTAAGTCTTTATGTGTTTTATGTGAGTGTGTGTCAACGTTTGTATGCATGTATGTGTGTGTGTGTGTGTATGTGTGTGTGTGTGTGTGTCTGTGTGTGTTTGTATGTGTGTTACATAGCATCTACAACATATAGGAGACCAGGGGACATTGGCCATCACACACATCTCCGCTTCTCTTGGCCATGCTGTAAATAGGCAGATTCACATTTCTTTCATTTCTGCCAACCTTACCAAATATGAAACAATCAAATCCCCTTTGATTAACTAACCAGCTCAGTCCACCTCTCTGTCATGATGGAGCCATCCTGGTATATATTCAATAATAATCATATTCACACTTTGAAAAAAGTTTTAAAATAGCTCTTCAGTTAGTAGGAATTCTTGAAGTAAAGATTTGAAATGTAGGAATCTTGGTGATGTGAGGAAATCAGGAATTCTGGCAATTTGAGGGGGAGCTGGAAGAAGACACATATGACCAGGAGCATCTTAGGACCAAAGCTATAGTAATGTTCCCCAAGAACAGCAAGAAATTGACCATGAATGAAATAGCACCCATTAGTAAGCGGTGATTCATTTACATGTTACCCGAATTTATTCCATAGGAGACTTGCTGCACAGAAACATTTTATATTTTATTGGGAAATATTGAAGACTGTTCTAGTTCTAAAGTACTAAAGTACTAAATCATGCATTTGATAGCTCCACACTGAGAGATTTCTCTTACTTATTAGTGTTTTTGATAGCATAATCCTGCTCATTGGAGTTTGTAGCATTTTATTCTGTCTTTTAATTAGCTCTATTTTGGAAGATTCTGAGTTACTGTTTCTATAATAAACTAATACTTTAGGTGGGTCAAGGTTAATGCAATTTTAAACTGTCACCTCTATTCCACAGTTTCTCAGCTCGTTAGTGTGTGCTGATGGCTTTAACTTTCATTAAAACTGCAAAAGCTTATTTTATCTACACTTGATAATTTTTGTTGATGACACTGTGAATTTGAGGCACTATCAAATGTGACACATTTCTTCTAGACATAAATAGTAGAAAGGGGACATTTTCTATATTCTGAACACTCATAGATACGGTGAATAATAAGCCAAATCTGCAGCTTTTAGAAAACACACCATGCTTCTTTTCTCAATTAACTATTTTTTTTTATTATGAGAAATTCCCTCAAGGGGTACATTGTATCTATTTGTCAATAACTCCTAATAAAAGATGGCTGACGGTGATAAAGAAGCTGAAGGGGATAACAGGCCCACAGGAAGACCAACAGTGTCAACTAACCTGTAACTCTGGGAGCTCCCAGAGCCTAAGCCATCCACCAAAGAGCATACATGGGCTGGTCTGTGGGCCCTAGCACTTTGTAGCAGAGGACTGCCTTCTCTGGCCTCAGTGGGAGAGAATAAACCTAATCCTGTAGATACTTGATATCTCAGGGAAAGGGAATGGGGGAGGGTGAGGGGGGTGTGAGGGGGGGGGTGTGGGTGTGGGGGGTGGGGAGCACCCTCTCAGAGGCAAAAGGAAGGGGGTGACATGAAGAACTTTTGGAGGAGTGACAAGGAAGGGGGACATTTGGAATGCAAATAAATAAAAACAATTTAAAAAAGAATTGCTTGAATGTGTGAACCTTTCTTTCAGTGTAGAAGTGTACTACTTTGTCTGAGTGGAAGGTAGGTGTTCCATATTCAATCTCATTTAATTGTTGATGCTATCCTGGTGGCAAGTGTGGTTCTTGCCCCTGATCAGAACTGAAGGGAAGAGGAATGGGCTTACTCTTTAATGTTTGTAGTCTAGTGAAGTTCCTATTCACAATCCTTCGATTTATTTACACTCACTCTGGAGGCAGAGAAGCATGGGCCTTAATTTCATTGGATCTTTTTTGTGGAATGATTTACTTAAGTAAATCTACTGAGTAAATTTTTTTCCTCTAGTGTGTGTGTTCATTGACAGCCTAGGAGATTTTGACAATTCACTGAAAATAAAACAATTCTTAGGATGATAAAAAAGTAATGTTGCTTGGAGCCATGATGAAAACCTCACCATGGCTCTGGGACCAAGAGTGTAGAAGGAGAAAATCTACTGTTACAAATTTTAGTTTGACCTCTTCTGATAAATGTGCAACCAAACACACACAGACACACAGACACACACACAAACACATGTACACATGCATGAATAGACACAACACATGCACATCATGCACACACAAGCACACACAAGAACACACACAATACACATACACATATACACTCAGCTTATACACACAAGTACTTGCCTCTGCATACATACTTGCACACATATATTAAATTAAATATAAGATAAAATATTTGAAGATGGAAGAGTGGAAATGATATAAAAATAGCATATTTATATATGAAATTATTCAAAACTCATTTTATAGTTTTACAAATTTTTCAAAAAAGTTTACCTAGAAAAACCAATTGGAAGGAGACAGAAACATTTATTTACAGAGGAAATTAACTAAATGTTCATTTTAAAACAAATAAGGAAATACAGAAGGGTAAAAGTATCATAACTTGACCAGTAATAATACTTTTAGGAAAAGGGAGTAATAGAGAAATTTAATTTTATTTTATAACAACAAATTTCCACATATTTTTCTCACTTTTTGTTTACACTCCACGTTGTTTTCAGAATCCATGTACTTTACCTGACAGCACGAGAGGCACCTGCTATAAAATGCTCACTAGGGTTCATTACATAAAAGCAAGCAGAGCTGAGCTAACACAAGGCATCTGCCTCAGGTTAGACAGTATCAGCTGCTCAACACTTAGCGGTCTGTCAAAAAACATCCCTGCATTGATTGCCACATGGAGAAAAAAAATATCTCCATGAGAACAAAGAATAAATATTTACAGTTTTGGAGAAACAGCCACAGACTGTGAGTAAGGTTGATATGGCATTGAAACCTTGGTGTCTCAATAGACTTCTACCAAAACGTAGTGAAATTATATAGTTGGCAAAATAATGAGCTGTCGTAAATACATAGGAAAAAATAAAAATAAGAGCTTTTCATCTCAGTTGTAAGTAGGAATTCTCCAAAGTTCAAGACAAGAACTGTGGAAAGAGGCCATTGTAATCACTGTGGGTAGAGTGGAAGACAGTTAGTTAGTTAGTTAGTTAGTTAGTAAGTTAGTTAGTGAGTAGTTTTGGTTTTTTTTTTTTTTTTTTTTTTGGTCTGGACTAATGTTTTCTTATCACTGTGATACACATGGGCAAGGTTATTCACAAGATGCAAATATCCTCCACATATACTCCTCACCATACTTCTGAGGGTCTCTATCCTTGGGAACGGGGTAAAATTTATACAAGGCAGTATTGATAACTGGTTCAGAAGCAGGATTTTAACAGCAAAGCTTCAATTCAACCCTTTTAGAGCTTCCTTAGGAGATTGGAAAGATCATATTGGTCAGGGAAAGTGATGCAGTTCTGGGGGCTTGACAGATACAGGATTCTGGGGTCTGCATTCATGCTTGTGGGGTTGAATGGGGATTTAGCTCCCTAACTGGCTTTCTAGAGGTCCTGAATGAAGTGGACAAGGAAGTGGCTTAGGTGGTGTTAGGTCTGGACTGTTGAAAGTAAGGTTGAAATAACAGAATGGAGACACGTAATTCCAGAATTAGAATTGTCCTGCTAATAAGAACAACTGATGAGTCATAGTCTCTTGTTGGAAGTGAAGACTGTCTTAAGATGGAGAAGGGGGAATATGGGGAATGGAGGATTCAGTTACCCCGCAGTCAGGAAATCGTAGACAACAGTAGGTTTTGGTATGTTGAGCTCCTTAGCAGAAGTTTCCATAGGTGTCATCAGTTACTCAACCTTCCTGTCCAAAGAGTCTCAGTCCACCTGAGGCTTTTAGATAGCTAAAAGCCTTTCATTGCAGACCCTCGGGGCAGGGTCAGATAAAAGTAAGGGACAAGGTATTTTCTCATTGGCTACTTCCCTAAGAAGTGGGATGCTAGGAGATAGGCTCTGTCCTAGATGTCCTTCTGACTGACTCCCTATAGCAGGAGTGTTTTAAGTTGATCAGTTGCAGTGGATCATGTGGTTTCTACCCTGTACTCCTAGAGAAACCTCTGAAAAACAAATAATTCCTAGAGGGCTAAAAATGGATCATTTGGTTACATAGTGAAATAGATTTCTCAAGGAGGTGCAAAGGGAGATGGGAGTAGAGGATGGAGACACGGAGAAAATCCTGAGGAAGGAGGTGTGTGTCCATAGAGAGGGCTCCTTCACATAGGAGAGAGAAAGGATTTGTATTGTGTCTCGAAGAACTGTGTTTATTTGACAGAGGTGAGTAGAATCATAATGGAAAGAATGCCAATAGAATTGATTAGTGGGAAGAAAGCAATAGCTCATCATTTGGGAATGAGAAAAGAGTAAAGGAATGATGAAAAACTGGGAAAAAATGGAGTTTTCATGGGAGTCCTGCTATGAATATAGAATTCAAGAAGGTATCAGTCATTTGGTAAAGATGTAGCCAGAGAGGAGTGTAGATCCACCATGAGGGGAGGCTGCGATCATCCCAGGAGTGCTGGACAGACAGAACCCATAGTTGGATGAGTAAGTGGAACTTTCTGTCTTTAGTAGCTGGTAAGTTCTATTTAGGGTGTGTATTCTGCTGTCTTATGTAGAAATCAAAGGAAAAGATAAAGAGCAGAAACCATGTAAGAATCATAATCAGTGGAAAGGAGGTAAAGCAAAGGGCTTCTGGCTAGTGAGAAGGGTATTTCTCTTTGAAAGGAGAGAGGTAGAGGGGCACTCTAACACATGAAGTTAGGGTGACAGTGTATGAACTGAAGGCTGTAAAAGAATTCTTGGACAAATTTTTACTTCCAGATCCATTTGTTTGGGGTGACAGTAACAGGGGCTCAGGTGTGGGGTCAAGAGTCTATGAAGGAAGGGCAGAAGTGGAGTAGGGGCAGGTCTCAAATTTAAGATATCTAAAGCCTGACCCTAGGAAGCTTGTTTTAATCCATCAGTGTTTCCTGTTCCGCCAGGACGTTTGCTTCTAAACGGCATTCTGAATCTTCCTCAGGTCACTACAGTGCCCTATTAGGAGGCCTGCTTGGCCACAGATCCCAGAGGAGTTTTAATGGTGATAATAAGTAGACTTTTGTTTGGCGTATATAGTACAAAGACTTCAAGCGGATTCTTCTAATGATGGAGTGGATGCTTCTCAGTCTTCTCCATCCCAAAGTGTATATGCAAGTATTTATTCAAATGATACATAGGAAGTATGACTGCATCTGTTACCAATAATTTTCTCTTTACTCTGTTAAGAGTACAATTGGAGAACCCACTAAGGCATTCCTACAACAAAACTCTCTTATTGAAGAACATGATTTGATGACTTGATGAACCATATTTTCAAATAAAGTAAGATCAAACTTAAATCACAAGGTCTGACCCAGAAGTTGTTGATCAAGCAAAGTCCACATTGTTGATCAAGCAAAGTCTACTCAAAAACCACACCAACTGGAGGACTGACACTCATACTACTGGTCCTTATTAATTACATGCACTGTTACAGTAAGATCTTTATGAAAGGAAGTGTTCCATGTCCCTTTCATTTTGTAGAAGTGGGTGGATCTTTCTAGATGGGTCATGCAAGTATTTTCAGTTACAAATGCCTTCAGTGTCCCTAAAAGACAAAAGCCTGTAAGAATGCTCACTGGGAAGTGTCAGTAGGCAGATGGAATAGTAATAGCAACAGTAATTTTGAGTTATAAGACCCATTTTCAAATGTCATACACTGTTAGGTAGTTTTGTGACAGGAGACAACATAAAATGTCATACATGTTTATAGAAAGTGCCAGATAAATGTGCAAAACTAAGCATCATGGAATGTTAGAATGAAAATTGTGAAAGCCACAAGCTTCATGCTTGTCAAACACACTTTCAAAATGCTTCATTCTTTATATGTATTGCTAGAGAAATATTCTGTTAATCATATTAATAGGTATCATTATATTATATATTGATAGACTTGAACCTTAAGGAATATGTAGAACCAGTAAGATGACTAAGTTGTTAAAGTGCTTACCATACAAATATGAGAACCAGAGTCAGCAGTGTCTATAAACCATGTAAAAATTGTATCTATTTGATAAGTTGGCTTGCCTATAACCCCAGGGCAGGGGAGAATGTTTCATGATGATCTCCAATAACTACTGGCCAGCAAGTCTATTCAGTTAGTGAGAGATACAATGTCTCACAAAATAAGGTGGAGAGTGATTGAGGAAGATATCTGATGTTAACTTATTATTTATTCATAAGCATTTATGAATATGTGCACACACACATACACACACACAAACTCACACATTATAACACAAACACACAGATAGTGTTTTCCTACCAGTGTAGAGCTAGTGTCAGATTTATTACTTATCCTGTGAATAACTGTGAGTCTGAAGGGGCTTTTGAGTTAAATAATCACAAAGGAGCTGGTAAGTTATTTACAATACAGGATTACTCTCTTATATGAAAGTAATAGTTCACAATATGTTACTTGCTAACCAATCATCAGACTTTCAAAACATTAGCTAACTTTTATATTCTCCATCTAGCGTGCTTTAATTTTCTTCTCCTACATAGACATGAACCTGAATTCTTCTGATGGATATTTTTGGTCTTTTCTCATCATTCTTGTGTGTTCAACAGAAATCCTAATCAGCAGTAAGAAGGATGCCAAAATTTTTTTATGACAACTCATGAAGCTCATCCCCATAAGATACCATTACTCAAAAGATGCTTATGATTAGCCACTGATGTTGTGAAGCTAATTAACCATGCAAAATTTTGTTGAATAAAAAGTTTCTCAGTTTATCTAAAATATTTATACATTTAAGTAGGGAATCAATTGAAAGGGACATTGTGCTTGCCTTTAACAGTGGAAAATTTTGAGGGAATTGTAGTTCTTAAAGTTAGAGAATAAGACTGAATCGGATACTAAATTTACAAAGGACACTCTCACTATGGATTTTTATAGATAGATGTACTATCTATAAAAACATGTATGTATCCCATTATAATATTGGCTAATAAAATAAGCATGATTGATAAGTTCCATAATTACTTACATTCACTGAAATTGTCTTCAATGTAAGACTATAATTGTCTGGGCAGCAGAAAGAAATGTTATCACAGAACATGGCAATTCAGAGGATATGGCAACAATCCCTGGAAGATTGTTCCATTTTTGTAATTTGATCAAGTTTCAAAGATTTATATCTATAGTTAAGGGATACAGCTACCCCATGGTTCCCATGGTGGCAATGATGGTGAAATCATTGTCCCCTTGAATGAATCATTTTGGGATACTGATACCCCCATTCAGAGGTAAGAAATTGAAGACAGGGCACAAAAAGAAAAGCTAGGAAGCAGTGAGGCAATAAAGAACAAAGAAATGTCAAGACAGATGGAATCATTCACTTCTTTCTGATGAGATATAATTCACACATTCAGTAAAAATGAGAATGTGATGAATGTGATTTATGAGTGGGTCTCTCTCTCTCTCTCTCTCTCTCTCTCTCTCTCTGTGTGTGTGTATGTGTGCATGTGTGTATGTGTGTGTATGTGTGTGTGTTTGTTTGTGTGTAAGTGTGTCTAGATATTGGCTCAACTCAACTACAATGAGATGATCATGAAGTACTTGGTACATATACATGATAACAATTTTTTAAAACCCATATTATACACAATGTTTTAAAGTCATTTTCATTTATTTTACCAAAACTCTCATTCCATGTCAATTTCTAGACATCTTGGAAAAGGATGTATTTCATCTTAGAGATATGAGTTAGTATAGTCTTTTTCAATTAAATTTATTCCCGTTGTTTACCTATTATAAGTGATGCTATGATGAGTTTCTTGTGGAGTTGATCTACTCTGAATAATTTTCTTAGGAGGAATTCCAGGATGTAAAGTCACAGGCTACAGGTAGGACAAGGCTTGATAAGCAATTAGAGGCAATGTCCTCCAGAAAGTTCTTGCTAATTTATGATTGACTGCCATCAACATTGATTGACATATTCTGTTTTATTATCTTATTAAACAATGTTTATCAGTCATGATCATTAGTTTAGCTGGCATTTTTTTTAAAAATACAGAATCATCTTAAAACCTGGGTTGGTTTTTGCAAGCATCTGTAGGTGATTGTATTGATTGTCTTGAGCAATGTGGGAGGACCCAGATAGAAAGAGCACCACATAGTCTTTAGATTTGTGCCTCGGATTCTGTAAGAGTAAAAAAGCCTGCAGAATACATGCATTTATTTTCTCTGCTCTTGACCGTGGACATGATGTGACTAGTTGTTCAAGTTTCTACCTTGACTTCCATGCAATGATGTGCTATAATTTGGTTTTGATTATTTTACAAATTATAGCTACGTTGTCATTTTAAGGGATAGCGTACAAATAATTTTAGTTTTGGACAGGAAAGAAATTAAATAGAAATGTAGACTTTGGGAATTGTTTATCTTTCCTTCCCTCTTCTCTACTCTTTCTTTCTTAGATAAAAAGAAGGAGCTTGAAAAGAAAGCAATTAGACAAATTGAGATGGGTTATTAAATTTATTCCTAAAGCGTTTTATAGCCACAATCTTACATTGGTAGAAACATTTATATTTTGATCCAGAATTGAAGTTATATTTTTTACATTGGTACAGAATTTATATATTGTTAAAAGCTTAAGGTTTTCATTGGTATAAATCTTTGTATATTAATACAAATTTTAAAATTAAATTTGTTACTCTTAGATAAGCATTATGCCTATGCAACTCGTTTAAGAATAAAAGAATTAGATCCAGTATTTTTAATAGCTACTTTTCAAACTGTTTAAGATATTAAGTAATGAAAGTTAATAGGCAGATAGTCAAATTAATGGTCATATTAGATTCTAATTTAGTTGATTACAATGAAGAGTTTTTTGAGGTTATTCAAGGAGTAAATAGCTAAAAATAATCAATGTTTGACAGTTCAGTCACACTATGTATAGATAGATGGTCTTCAAAAGCACCAGAGATCCAAATAATATGACATTTAAAGTCATTTCATTGTTTTTTATTTTAATTTATTTTTATTTATTTTTTAAATCAAATCATAATTTTTACTTATTCACACAGGGGTTATAAACACAAAAAGGCAGGATGTGAGGAAGGGGATGACACCAGAGCGTGGGTGTTCAGAGGGAGTGCAGATATCTTTCAGAATAGGGTATCGGCTGGGTGAAGGTTCAGGGGACAGGTTACTATGACTCTGCCTATGATTCACTTGTCCTTATCTAAGTTGGTATTATCTGCCAAAGCTACCTATTTACAAGGTCTATGACTACTCCAGTCTGAGAAGTCATTTCATTATTAATAAATCTTTTGACTATGAGACATGTCTGTTCCTTACATTAGCCCTATTCAACTTCAAAGAAAGTGATGAGCATCAGTACTTCCATACAGAGTTGCTTCAATTATGGAAAGCTAGACACTGGACAAGAAATGCTCTAATTGCATCCACAGACAAAATGTTGTCTAAAAAGAACAAACAGACTCACGATAATCAACAACTAAGGTCTGCCATATGCATGGTAAGCTAGTCCTTCATAATTTTTGCTTCACTTAAGGTTTGTCAGATATTCTGGGCCAAAAGGCTAAAGACAGATCCTTCAACATTATCGGAAATATTAGATACCGTCCAGGCAATCAACTGTCTCTGCCAGTTGTTTAAGTTTTGGAAGCTATGTCTTTGTACTTCCTACATATTCAGATAATATTTAATTTCTTCTCAAATCTCTGATGGAATTGAAGACTAGTTATAGTCTCACAATTAGACTTAAGTTGTTTAGTGTTGAAGATGTCCCAGAATTGAAAGGATCATTTTCAGATGGTAATGTAAGTTAAAATCAAACATAATCAAGATACACAATTGTAAATTCTTTAAATGAGGATACATGAGAAAATATTTTATTGAAATTGCCAAATATGATAGACTAGATGTTAAAAAATATATCATATATTATAATTTAAATAATTATTATAATTGTGTTCAATTTATCTCTGAGAGAAAAAAGCTTTTAGTTGGACAAAAAGGGGGAATATAGTGGGTTGGCCTACATATATTCTACCTATATGCTAATAATGTTACTTATATTCTAATGCTAATTTGGTTCTCCTAAGGCTGTTTGCTTCATAGATGAGAAATTCTATATGTAAGACATTGAGTGACCCTGCCCCCAACTGATTTTGATTGGTAAATAAAGATGCTAACAGTTAATAGCTGGGAGAAGAGAAATGGATGAGGGTAAGTTTTGGTGAGCTTAGAGGAAGCCACAAGGGAGACAGGAGAGAGGAGAGAGAAGTGGCCATGAGATAAAGGAAGAAGACACAGGAGAGGAGAGAGGAGAGCAGCCATGGATTAGCAAAGTCATACAATGTGGCCGTGTGGGCTGACCCATTAGAGCTAAAAAAAAGCCCAGGTAAAATAAGGAAACAGCCCAGGAAACATAAGTAATAACAGGATATTGATAAAGTAATAAATTCTAATAACATGGAGGGTAGGCAGTTGCCGAGCTATTGTGCTGTCTAAAGCATATTTTAAAATATACGGCTATGTATGTCTCTCATCTGAGAACTTAAATGATCTTTGTGGGTAGAAACACCAGGCTGAGATTTTTTTAAAATAATATTATTTTGCAACATACATCCACTAAGTTTGAATCCTTAAAAATCCATTTCTTATTATATTTTTTTAAAATAAACTTTTACAGAAAAATGTAAAATAAGTTTTGGAAGTAAATATTCAAAGTATCCATTTATAAAACATTTTTATTTAGTATTCTTAAACAATTTTAGAACTTTCCCAAATGTAATATTAAATTGGTTTTCTGGGTATTTAATTAACATCATCATAACTAATATGTGTTTAATTAGCATTTTAACTGGAATAAATTTATAAACAGCATTTACACATATTATCTTTTTTATTTATTATATTTACATTTGTTTACAGTTTGTTTCTTAAATCCTTCATCAATCAAGAATGAATACTTTGTCCCTTGCACTATTTCTTTACATTTGTACATTTTTCATTTTTTTTTATGATGTAGGATTTGAAACCATCCATGGTTATTTCAAAATTTGCATATTTTCTGTTTCTGCAGTAAAATTATGTGTTTATTATATCATGATTATGAAACAATTATTGATGTTATTATATCATTTATGTTAATCTAACACACTGAGAGCTGTGTGAGAACAAGAGAGATTTTAACATTCTAAAATAATTTAGGTATTTTGCTAGGATTCTACAAATTGTTATTATTTATTAAAATCATTAAACTAGGTACATTGAAATTTACTGAATTTTATTTTTAAATTGCATTTATTGTATATGTTTTCTTAACAAAGCTTAGATTTATTTACAAGTTTACCTGTTTTACTTTGTAGGAGAACGTTATATTTTTCAGTTAAATTTTTAATTTTAAGTCCCTCTACAAAAATAAACTAGACTCATCATATTTTAAATAAAAGCTTCATATTTGAGTGACTTTGCTCTTTCAAATGCATCTTATATCATAGTAAAACACTCATCATCATGGAATGGATGTTTCTTTGGTCCATAGTATAAATAGGTGCCTGTAGTTCATGCATGATTTTGTTGACGAACAGAAATTGTATGGTTTCTCCAGAAATGGCCAGAGAATATTTTAGACATTTTAAGCAGCATAGGATTTATTTTAACAGTCTGACTTTACCTATCTAGCCATAGACAATGTTCAAATGAATAAAGATGTATATTATATTAAATAATCTACAAAATAGGAAAATGAGTTGATTTGTTACATGGGTTGTAATTTGCTAAGCGATGAAACACACTTCTCAGAATTACCTATAGGCCCTTTTAATAATTGTATTTTAAAATTATATTTTAAAATTATATTTTAAAAATTATATTCTCATGTATTCATTTGTACATGAATATAAGTTCATACAGAAAGCCAGAAGAGAATATAATATATCCTAAGCCTGGGGTTACAAATGATTGTCAGCCTCCATCTAATGCTTGGACCTTGAGCTGAAGTCCTTTGCAAGTATAGCGAGCATTAGTAACTCCAAATCCATAACTCTAGCTTTTCTAAGATCTTTATAATTTTAAATATTGTATTTACCTTAATTTACAGTAGTATCATTCTTAAGAACATTTTCTTAATAATATGTAAACAACCTAAGGCATTCAAAGATAAAACATAAGTAAATGATGTAAAAGATAGTAAATAATGAAACAAACCTTCCAATCAAAAATTAACAAACAAAATGAATGGATTCTTCTTAAAAGTTGAAGAATATGGCTAATAAATATATAAGAAAAGCTCAGCATTCATAGTGGAAATCACAGAAGTGCAAATCACAGTTTAGGTGGGTCTTCATTTTAACACAATCAGAAGTGCTGTCAAAGAGTAAACAAATGACAACAAATGTGTGTGAAAACATGTGAGAAGCCAAGTTACTTTTGTACTACTCTCAGGAAACTGGTTGAGCCAGCATGAAAATCACCTTGGAGTTTTCTCAAGAAAGTAAAAATGAAATTATATAATCCAGCTATACCACTCCTGGGAACATACCCACACAAGCTAACAGTGTCATACAGAAACAATGCTTCACTAATCTTTATTGTAGCACTAGTCACAATAGCTGAGTTATGGAATTATCCTCAGTGTCCACCAGCAGATGGAAACCAAAACCTGGGATAGGAACATAGACAAGTTATAGTCAGTCATAAAGAAGAAATAGTGGTAGCAGAATTATTTTGCTATTTAGCAAAATTAGCCAGACTTGGAGAGATAAATATCCTTTCTGTGGCATACAATGCATCATGCCCATACACACATGCACACACACACACACACACACACACACATATACTTACACACACATACTTACACACACACACACTCTTACACAAACACTCACATACACATTTTCACACATTCACACATACATACTTCCAATGCCTAATGAAGACTGTTAGGAAAGAAGAATAGAATTAGTAGTACAAGAATGGAGAACCTAGAGAAGCTAATAGAGAACATATATAGTAAAAGTGTAGTATACTATATGTGTGTGTGTATACACACACACACACACACACACACATATATATATATATATATATATATTAATTACCTGTCATTTCAACTGCATGAGCCAATTCCATTTCTCTCTTCCTCTCTGTCCCTTCCTCTCTGTCCATCCTTTGTAGTCGAGATTCCCCTGACTGAGATTCCTGAATGCTGGACTTGGAGGTTTACAGTCACTTGGTAGCATGCTTAGCTTCAGTTCTTTATTGTATATACATGGTTGTGTGTTCACCATTATAAAGCTGTGGTGTAAAAGCAATTCTGATGATAAAATTGAGCCCCAAATTTACTTTCTATGTTGGGTAGATTTTGCCAAAATGACATAACATAGAGACACTTTTCTGGGTAGAGGAAACCTCAGCTGAAAAATTGCCAAGATATATTGACTTATGTCTATGTCTGTGAGAGATAATCATGATTTATGGTTGAAAGGGGTGCAGCTCACCATGAATGGTACAATTTCTATACTGGTGGAAATGGGTTTTATGAAAATACTAACTAAGCCTATGTCTTGTAGTAAGCCAAAAAGAGAGCCAGTAAGCAGCATTTCTCCATAATTTCTGATTTACTTCCTTCTTCAGTTATGGATTGGGACTTGGAAGTGTAAGCCAAAAGAAGCATATCCTCCCAAAACTTGCTTTAGGTCAGAGAGTTTTGTCAGAGTAACAGAAGGCAAACTGGAACAGTCCCTTTATAGTTCATGCCATTTTTAACTGAAGCCGTTCTTCTTCACCCACTCTCATGGCTCTACCACTGATACTCTTGAGTATCTTTCCGGCAGCTTCCCAGTTACTCACAGCCTACTTATTGCCTCTTCCTCTGGTTTTATCCACCCCATGCCATTATATTTACTGATGTTGCCCACTCCCTCTGTTTTTTCATGAAAATGGAGATCATTGATGTAAAAATACACTTCCTTCTACTTCTCATTACCAAGCTCTTGAATCAACATAATCAAAAAAATGGCTTTGCTTTTCTATTTCATCCAGGAAGAGTGAGAAAAGACCACATGACCTTCCAAGTGGAGCTCTGTTCTACATACTTCTTTCACCTTCCAGAAACAATGTGATGCTTTGTTAACCAAGCAACAAATACCAAAAGCACAAGAGTTCAGCAGTGTAAAAGAAACACATCTATATGAACATGCCTGCTGTCGAAATATATTAATGAGCACACCACCACTGTCAAGAATAAAGATTCCAATCACAATATAACAATAAAATTGAAGCAAGAAAGAAGAAATTTTAAAATGTAATGTAAGGTACAAGAGTTTTTCCTTGAGATGAGTTCAGACACCAGCACTGACATTATCAGTTCAGGTTTATATTATATCTTCTATGTGCAGCTGTGAACTAACCTATATCATATCTGTTGATATGACTCAGACTTTTACTGTTATCTCAACTTGTCTGTAAATGTTTACTTTTGTCTAGGAGTACATCCCACTTACCCTCTATTCCATACAAATATAGTAGTGCAGACATGCCTCATGCACAAAACAAAGAGTGCATCCTTGGAATAAATAAGACAGTCCAAAAGAAGGCATAAAGAAAAATGTAAAAATACGCAAGAGGTATTATCATATAGCAGTTTACTATGAATTACTATATTCTCTCTAAGAAGGAGGACAGATTCGGGGGGTCATAAGAATCAGGAAGTAAACAAAGTTCACTGGTCTGAGAATGCTGAAACTCACCAGATTCACAAGGTCCCTCCTCAAAGTTACAATAACCTTTAACAACTGCTGATAGTGAGGACGGTGGAGACTGACCAACAAATTGTTTGTAAAATATTTCTTGACCTGTGTATTTGCAGCTCGATATCATACAAGGAGTTGTAGGGGGTAGCTCCACAAGTCTCCACTCAGGCTAGGATTTGCTTTTCCATGAAGTCCTCACTGCCTTGGAGTTGTTCTTACTCCTGTAAATAACTGTCATTCACATGTATCCTCCCAGTTGGATTTTAATGCAATCATTATGTTAGTCTGCTGTTGGTTCCTCAATCTGGGGTCAAGTGGTATTTGTGTCAACTCTCCCCAGGAAGAGGCTTACATAGCACTTTGAAACCACCTTCCTCATTCTATTTTCTTTACCATCTTGTTACTGGTTTTGATGTTTCAATTAGAAGTTGTTTTTTGTTTTGTTTTTGTTTGTTTGTTTGTTTTGTGGGAGGGGGGTTGTTTGTTAGTTTGTTTTTCTGAGAAAGTCTATTGTATAATCGTCTTTTATTTTTTTTCAATCAAGGCTATCCTTGAATGCTTGCTCAACCTGTCTCTATTTCACAAGTGCTAGGGATCCATTGCACACCTTTTCTGACAACCATCCTCATGGTATCATTAACAGGCAGTTCCATGCCCTATTGTCCTTGATAACATCCTAGTCCCAGAATGGACTCACACTAAGACTACCTGGCCAGTGCTCTTGCTGTCTCTGCCTTTTTGGCCCTGACATGATAGTTGCTTTCTCTGCTGAGTTTTTTATTTACATGGGCACTGGGGATCCAAACCCAAGTCTTTAAGTTTTCCCAGTGTTTTGAAAACAAAGCTATCTCTGTAGATCTACTTGATACGTCTTTTTAAAAAGAATTTTTACTTCCACTAACATAGTTCAATATGTTGTATAAAGCATTTTATTATATAATCATTTTGAATTCTATATAGATTATTTTGCAATGAAAATACATCACTTAATTAAAAAAATAACGGAAGATCCTTTTCATGCCTATAGATAATAAATTATCATCAAGATGGAAGTTTTTCCAACATTTCATTTCATATATCTGAAGTAAAAAGACAATGTTGGGTCTCCTAGAGCTTGTGTTACAGGGAGTTTGTAAGACATCTGACATGGGTGCTGGGAACAGAACTCAGGTTCTCAGCCAGCATTAGCAGAATAAATGTTTAATGGCTGATTCCACACTCCACCCTCTTAAGTATCAGTCTTTGAAGAATAGCAAAATATGAGTTAAATTTTGGTATATTTATAAAAATGAACATATTGATTTAATAACTTGGATTTCAACATAATTATATCCACGCTAATGGATATAGAAAAGCTTAGATCTGATTTTCTTTTTTAAAACAAGGTGTTTATGAAATGCCTCAGATCCAGAGGCTCACGGGATCTAAATTTCTTTAGCATAAGCTTGCAGAAGCCAACCTTTAAGTTCCTGAGTAGCTTGGAAGCTAGTCATGAGGCAGAGATGTTTTCAAAACTAAGTCATGTTTGTTTAGCACAAAATTTACATCAAATACAAAAATCAATGAATACCAAAATGGTTGCCTAGGAGAGTAGAAATCAAGCCTGATCACTTTGTTTGAGACCTGACTGGATGACTAGTAAAACCAGTAAGCCTTTGTATAGACTGCATGAGTAACACTTAGCTATATCACACAGGCTCTAGTAGATGCTATGTCAACATCAGCAAATATACATGTCTGTTATACACCAGACTGGCATTTTGCCTAATATGCAAAATTGCTACCAACATTTTATTATGTTTGTTTTTCTATAGAACATGGCTCATCCTTCTTTTCTCATCTTTCCCTACTCTGTTTTTCTTTTAATACATATTTTTTCTTGCAATTGGCATTTAGCGGTTACTTACTTATAAACCAATTGGAGATACCCTGACATAAACTGAGAAAATTTAACACATTTCATACTCGCCATGAAAATCAATGGACTTCTTTCCATGTTCACTCTCGAGGTTTGAGTCAATGCGTTTATTTTTATTTTCCTACATATTCCTTGTTTTTCACAAAGTTTTTTTTTTCTTTGCTATATGTTTGAGAAAATTTTTTCCTGCACTACTCTAGTATTATTGTTTGTATCTCTCTTTAAAACACACCGGATTAATATTCTGCATAGAATTCTCAACTTTGATATTGACTTGATGTGATTTTACTACATTTTACAAAAGCTAAGAAGTGCACTCTTGATTTCTGACATCACCAACAGACTGAATAGCATCATTCATTCTGGGAGTAGCTTGAATGCAGTGCATGGTCAGTAATCACTGTCTTCAATGGTGGCATTGTCTATTTCACACTCCTGAAATAGCTAAGCTGGTGATGCATTTACAAGCATCTGAAATACTGCTTTTTCCAGATGGAAAGTATATTCTGAAGATCTATTTTGATAGTGAGATTGCTTTCATTAGGCTCTTAACTGTCTTTCTTCCTTAAAAAAAAAAGATCTTCATGTAGGGATATGTGTGTGTGTGTGTGTGTATGTGTGTTGGTGTGTGTGTGTGTGTTCGCACACTGGCATGTATGCATGTGTGCATTTGTGTGTTTGTGTATTCCTGTGTGTAAGCATGGACATGTATATGGCATGTCTGTCCCCAGAACTCCTGTGGAGGTCAGAAGACAACTTTGCATGTGGGTGTTTTACTTCACTTTGTTGGCTGATCTTTTGCTATTCACTGCTGGATAAACCAGGCTGGCTAGCTAGAGAACTTCTGTGGCTTCCCCTGTCTCTTCCTCCCATCTCCTTGTCTGAGTGCTGGGTTTACACATTTGCATGATGGTATTCAGCTTTAGCATGGAAATTTAAACTCATTATTTTACTCCTGTGTAGCAAGCACTATTACCTATTTAGCCAGATCTTCTTAGCACAAGTTTTGTGTTTATTTTCCTTATTGTGGATAAACAACAGCTACTGCAGAAGATGCTTTGACATTTCTTAAATGTAGTAGAACTCTGTCTACCTGGATAGCAGTTTACGAAGAGCTCAACTGAAAAAAACAAACTTATTTGAATATGTCTGAATGGTTCCTTTGTAGAATACATCTGCTTTTGGAATCTTACCCAAAACACATACTTTAAGAGCAAAGCAAATTATATCCAATACAGATGCTCGTGGCAATACTTAAATTAGAACACAGCCAAACTGCATCTCTCTGCTCTTGTGGCATATTTTCCTCAACTTTTCTCTCAATCTTTGAGAGCTCCATGTGAGAGCATAGATGAACGATACATCCGGTGCCTTTATTTCTTTTTCTTTAGCTCATTGGAACACAAAGAAATCAAGGATTTGATGGACACAGCTGAATCACATATCTATCTCAACTTACAAATTGTGTTTCAATTACATTAAATTTAAAAGATGTGACTAGATTCTAGGTGTATGTCAGTTTTCCTTTAGGTATTAAAAGTGTTAGAAAGAATGTCTGAGATACATGGCTATCATGTGTTTTTGTTTGCTCTATTTTTGCTTGTTTGTTTGTTTTGTTTTTTGTTTTTTGGGGTTTTGTTTTTTGTTTTTTGTTTTTGCAGTGCACATTACATTTAAGCAGGACTCTGAGAGGAGGGATAAGGACACCAACCCTCAAAACCTTCAAGCCAAAATTTGTCCTGCCTATATGAAGTTCAGGGACAAATATGGTCAGAGACTGAGGGAATGGCCAACCTATAACTGGCCAAACTTGAGATCCTCTCCATGACAAGAGCTCCAACACTATTAATGATACTCTGTTATGCTTGAAGACCAAAGCCTTGCATGACTGTCCTGAGAGACTCCACCTAGCAGTTAACAGAAAAAAACACAGAGACTGACAGCCAAACATTAGATGGAGTTTGGGGCATCTAATAGAAATGTTAAGGGAAGGAGTAAGGATGCCAGAGGAGAATCGAGACTCTAAAAGAAGACCAACAAAGTCAACTAACCTAGAACCTGGGGGATTCGTAGAGACTGAACCACTAACCAAAGGGCACACAAGGGCTGGATTTAGTCCCCTCTGACAATATAAAGCAGATGTGCAGCTTGGTCTTCATTATGGTCCCCCAGCAACTGGAGTGAAGGCTATTTCTAACTCTGTTGTCTGCCTGTTGATCCTGATCCCCTAACTATGCTGTTGTGAGTAGACCCAGTGGGAGAGGATCCATCTAGTCCTACAGTGACTTGAGGTGCCAGGATGGGTTGGTACACAGGGGACTATCTCTTTCCCAGATGTGAAGGGGAGGTAGGAATGGAGGGAGGAGTCTTTTGAGGTGGGAATGGGAGGAAGGAATGCTGTGGTCAGGATATGAAGGGAATAAGTAAATTAATGGAGAAAAGTTGGTATAGACCAAGTCAGAGATGAAAAGAATTATGGTTACACTTTAGCTCACCACAAAGAAGCAACAGTTGTGCTATGAACTCTAGCATTTATTATGATAGAATCAGCAGTAATATAAAACTGAAACTCAATCCATTTTTTTTATGCCCATGCATATAAACTTTGGGCCCTTTGCAACACAAAGTACCATTTTCTTTATTCTATTTTCATATTTCTTAGCCTTTTGCTACATGTAAATGTGTAAGATTTTATGGAGTTCCTACCTTTTCTAAAATGTCTTTTAATTAAAATTTGCAAATGTCATAAAACAAAACAATTACCCCCACTGATTCTGTGGGTTTGTACACAAGTGTTTTACAACTGTAAATAATAAAGTGATTCTGCGTTTGGAATTAGTATTCAAACTGGTTACTCAGGTAAGAAATTTGCATAGAAAGCAGTTCAAGACTATGCATAATCTTTACATCCTCCAAAGGGTTAAAATATTGTCTAGTGGGTTTTGATAGATATGTCAATTACCCCCATGCTTGTCTTTTTTAATGTGGTAAGTCATGTTAGAGGCTGTATGGTAGAATCTAATTGGTGTAAAATTGTTTTATCTTCCACGACTGTTTTTACAATCAATATGAGCTCTGTTTTGTACTTTTTTTTAGTAATCATGAACTATAAAGCGATTTCTTCGAATATCATAATTTTTATAAATAAAAACCTAGATTGCTTCCTTGTCTAAGGAAATCCTGTTATCCATTCCGTACTTTGAGGGACTAGTGGAATGTGGAATATGCAAGACTGGCTTAAGTAAGGCCTTAGAATTGCTTACAGAGTTGAACTCTGTTTAGGAAGTTATGTAACATTCCACTGATGATTCTGCTTAATCAGACTAGTGTATATTCAATAGATTTGATATACAAATATTTGGATTCCCTTCTGGATGTAGGGTGAGGCTTTTCCACTATTGAGGAATGTAGTGGTCAAATAAAATAAAATTTAGTTATTATTAGTAGAAGTGCTATAATAAACCTAGCTCCCCTACTTCCTTGAGTAAAGAGGAACTTTCCTTTTATGTGTATTAATCCTATACACAAGCAAATTCTATCCTGTGGAGATTATAGAACTAGTTTTGTTTTCCTAGGTCCATACTGAGATTTAGAATCCCCTCTTGCAGTCTGACTATTATTGATTGAAACTTTATGCTTTAAATGTTAGAGATTGTATTGAAATGTGATAAAATAGAGACTTTGGGAATGTACTAAAGTTGATTTTAAATGGGAGAAGTTTTAATTCTGGGGTTGAATATTAGAATATAATGTGCTTACCAGAACATACCTGGTGGCCACTCTGTCCTCAATGCTACAGTATTAGGAGGTGAGATCTAATGATAGATGATTTTGGTAAAAGGCTCTGCCCTCAATAACACACTAATTCACTTACATAGTGTGTGGCTTCACGTGGGAGAAGTAATTACCATATAAAGGAAACTATCTAGAACACACTTGCTCTCTCTTCCTCTCTTCTGTCATGGATGACACAACTAGGGGACCTTAATGAGAATCTCGTTCCTTTATCAGCATCTCCCCACAGTCTAGAGCCAGTATATTTCTGTTCATAGTAAATTCCAGAGTGTGTAATACTCTTTAAGAAAACAGTCATACTCTGTAGGAGAACACACAAAAAAAGGGGTGAAACCAACCTGCCTCTGTATATTGTTTCTCTTCTAAAAGTTTCCTAAAATTTGTAAAAGAAAAACTCATGCAGATATAAAAGTTCCTTCTCTTTGCCATACTGTATAGCTTTACCTTAGAAATTATGATATGCATGCAGAACACCTGAGAATTTAGCACATTTTTGCTCACAGTTGACTTGATTTGGAAGAAGGCCTTTTCCAAATGAGTAAATTTAGTCCCTTCTCTGGGATTTTAGAACCATAGAGAAAAAGAGGCATATGAAATCTTAACTTTATATTTTTTTCAGCCTTTATTTTTTTGTTCATTGTGATTTTTGAAGACTTGGTGTGAAAATAATGAAGCAAATATCAAGGGCAGAGACAACTGATGGGGCGACATAAAGAAATGATGGAAGCATTTGCTCTTGGAGGAGCTGTCAGCCTGTTGGTTTTTTTCCAAAGTGTCATGTGTTTCAAGTGACAAAGTGTTCCTATGCTCCCATCCACCAATATATTGGGTTTCTGTCATTTGGCGTCAATGGAATGCTAATTAAGAAGCTGGTTGAAAAGTCACAAATAAATCGACGTACATCATTTATTGGCCTTTCTTTTCGTTATGTCTCCCAAGTTTACAAACATAATGATGTCTTGGGGCTCCTTAATGATCTTTCCATTTAAAAGTACTCTGTAGCTATCAAGATTTATTCTGAGAATCAGGAAAGCTAAATAGATAAAATAGTTGAAAAAATATTGAGAGATCAAGGGTCAAGCTCTCCTCTACACAGAAGCAATATGATTCATTTCCTGGTACATGTTTCTGTGTCAGTGATGTGATAGTGAGGATTCATTGTCAAGTTGACAGACTAGAATCCCTGAAGGAACAGAAAGTTCTGGGTCCCTCCATGAGGACTTATCGAGATTGAGTTATTTGATGTGGGAAGAGCCACTTTAAATGTAGGTGGCACTTTCCCATGTGGATCTGGACTGAACAAAACAAAGAAAGCAATCTGAGCACCAGCTTTCTCCCTCCCTCCCTCCTTCCCTCCCTCCCTCCGTCCCTCCCTCCCTCCCTCCCTCCCTCCCTCCCTCCCC
>NW_021604591.1:6057973-6072908 GCF_004785775.1 Grammomys surdaster
CTCTCTCTCTCCTTTATGGCCCTGGGTGCAATGAGAACAGCTGCCTCAATTTCTTGTGAACACAATTCCCCCAATATAATAGACTTTACGTCCAAATTTTGAGCCCAAATAAAATCTTCCTGCCTTAAAATGTCTTTTTCAGATATTTTATCACAGCAAAATATACATGATTAGCATAGTGATTCTACTCTTTTATTCCTTTTTAAAATGTATTCTTATTACATTCCCCAGGCTTGCCTCAAACTCACTATTTTCCTAATTCAGAATCTAAAATGTTGGAGCCATATAGGTCTTGTGCCACCATATCTAGTTAGAGAACTGTTTCTAAAAGATTGAATCAAAGTGATAAATTTTTCAAGGTATATCCTCCAATTGCCTTTGAATTTTTTTGTCCCTGTAAGTCATAGAAGATAGCATTTCAGTTTTGTGTATTTTTTTCCATCTGACATCCAATAGTCACACAATAAATGTTTGTTGAAATGAGAGGAAGGACAGGAGCCATGTGGTTGTGAAAAGTGGAGTTTGTGACGAAAGTCACACTTTAGAATCACACTCCACATCTGATGCCTAAAACCCTTTAAAATATTGATAAAATAAAAATTCAGTGCTAATTGGAATTCTCTATTTTGACTGTCAGTTCTCTTATTTAAAACATTAGAAGTGGCACCATGTATAATTGACTGGGTAACAGTGCAAACCATTCTGAAGTGTTATGAATATGCTTAGGCAAGTGCGGAGCTGGGGCTGGGGATGAGAAGGCTTTCAATTTTGTGGTTTACTATCACAGTCTGCAACGTGCCTATGGCCTGACCGCTAGTCACCAAGAAGCTTTGAGGATTTTTGATGATATGGAACCATCAGCGGGGAGAGATCAAAGGGTAGAATTTCCAGTGCTGGCTCATGCATTTTAAAGGCAGATGCACCTTAAAGAATTTCAAGGACTAGGATGGAAGCAGCTGGGGTCTATGAGAGGCATCATAATCTATTTCAAGATGGTAAGGAACCAAACTGACCTTCCCTCCAGGTTAACAGGAAAAGGGTGTCAGGGTCCTGAAAGCTAGCCTCTCAAATACTTAAAGCACACTGAAAGACTATTGATCAATCCAAAAAGGCAACAGTATTTGATAAAGTTGTGATATAATTTATTACTTTTGATATCTGTTGATTTATCATAGGTAAGCATTTAGAAAGGACTACAAAAAGGAGGAATGTAGAATGTGCATCTAATTTATTTTAAGTACATTTATTTATTTACTTATATGTTTTGAGCAGGGTGTCATGTGCATGGTACCAACTCCATGGGTATGAAGATCTGGAGATAACATTTGAAGAGTTGCTTCTGTCCTTTTATCTTGCCAGCCCTGTGGTACGAACTCTGATAGTCAAAAAATGATGGCAAACACACATTTCTAAAGCAATGTTGGGTGTTTTCAGAAGAAATTACATTGCAAAATAGAGGACTAAGCCTTAGATTTAATTTCCAAATGATACATACCTCCTGTGATACTGATGAACATGTTCTATTTCATTTCTATGTTAGAAACTAAAGTAGTTCCTTGAGTATGCTAAACTACCACTGTGCTATCCCCTAAGCTGACCACTGTGCTATCCCCTAAGCTGATCACTGTGCTAACCCTAAGCTGACCACTGAGCTATCCCCCCCCCAAGCTGACCACTGTACTATCACTTCAGTCCTGGTGATGATATTTTCTCCTTCAGGCCTAACTGCTTTGTTAAGAGTCATTCTGTGAGCCTAGCTTTTAAAGGCTGAACCATCTCTCGGGGAAAGCAACAATACCAGCCAAACAGAGCTTCCAGGTTCTAAACCACCAACGTAGGAGCACATAGGGAGGGACCCATGGCTCCAGCTGTATATGAAGAGGAGGATGGCCTTGTCGGGCATAGATGGGAGAGAGATCCTTGGTCCCATGAAGGCTGGATGACCCAGTGTGGAGGAATTCGAGGGCAGGAAAGTGGGAGTGGGTGGGTGGGGGCACATCCTCATAGAATCAGGAAGAGGAGGGGTGTGATAGGGGGTTTCTGTGGGGGGAATGGGGAAAGGGGATAACATCTGAAATCTAAATAAAATATCCAATTTAAAAAAAAGAGTCAGAAAAAATAGTCATTCTGAAATGTTTCAAAGCAAATTATGTTGTAAATTAGATTTAGGATTGGGGTGTCACTCAGATGAATGAAACTTTTTATTTGTGCAGTGATATAATTACACAGATGTTCCATAAATTTAAGGGACTGCCTCCATTGTCACTGGGCATCTATGTAGAGGACTCAGGATCCAGATAGCATGACTGACTAGTTAGCCTTGCCTAGATGACACAGTCAGGGCTGAGAAGATGGCTCTTTGAGGAGCTGAACTCCTTAGGCAAGTATGAGGACCTTGGTTCGGAAACCCAGCACCAATGTAAAAAGGTAAACAAAAAGATGTACCTTTGTCACTAGAGATGGGAGTAGAACATGGAAATAGGAAGCTCACTGACACTAGGCTAATTACAAAAGCCCCAGAGTTCCAGATTCAGCGTGATACCCTGTCTGTGCTGGCTAGATTTATGTCAAATTGGCTCAAGCTAGAGTCATCAGGGATGAAGGAGCCTCAATTGAAAAAAATGCCTCCAGAAGAACAGGCTGCAAGCAAAACTGTAGGACATTTTCTTAATTAACAAGTGATGGAGAAGGATCCTTCATATTATCGGTGGTGGCATCCCTGAGCTAGTGGTTCTGGGTTCTGTAAGACACCAGGCTGTGTAAGCCATAGGGAGCAAGTCAGTAAGCAACACCCCTCCATGTACACAACAACATCTGCTTCCATATTCATGTCGTGTTTGAGTTCCTACCCTGAATACTTTTAACGGCAGAATATGATTGTAGAATTATAAGCCACATAAACTGTTTCCTCTCCAAGTTGCTTTCTTGGTCATGGTGCTGCATTACAGCAATAGTAACCCTAACTAAAACTGTCTCAAAGGAGGACAGCTGAAAACCTACCCACACTTGAGCCTGTGTACCTGTACACATACCTGTACATAAAAATACACCGTGCATGTACATCTTCATGTAATATTCTTACAAGGCACCAAATAAAATACTTATTCAACCTGACTAAAATCTTCTTTTTGTTCATTCCCATGAACATCACTGTCACTCTGTCACTTATGTCATCTAAAACTGGAGAGTCAACCAAATGTCTTGTCGGTCTTTCTTCAAAGCCATTCCTGATTCTCTGACTGACTCTCTCTCTCTCTCTCTCTCTCTCTCTCTCTCTGTGTGTGTGTGTGTGTGTGTGTGTGTTTATGATTCTTGTTTAGGAGGATTCTTTTCATTTGTTTTCTAGCCAATGTTCTTAGCATGGAATCCAGCTGTAGTTGGCAAACTATTTGAGTCATTTTTGTTTTCCTTTATTATCTCTCTGTAGAAAGACTGGCACTCAGTCTTGTTTTGACTTCAGGCTCTGTGTACTAATGGTGCAATTTCTAAGAGCCAAACAGTGGCAAACCCATAAAACTTGTCTTAATGGGATTTTGCCTTGAGCTCCATCTGTAACTATGTAGGGGGTTTCCACCACTACTCCATTATTGTGATGTCTAGGTGAGTGTCATAGGTTCCCTTTGCCTTCAGACTTTATGAAGTCCACTGAGCACTGGGAAAGACTCAGTAGATGTCCAAGTGTGTGCACATATTTGGATATACAGCCTGGCTGCGCACACCAGCAGTTTTGTGTGAAGAGACTGCATTTTGCTGTAGGTTTTGTTCATCTTTTGTTACTTTTCTTTCCTTTGCACATATTTGTGCTTTCAATGCAAGGGGAATCTGATCTAGAAGCACAGAAGTAACCACAGATGCCACACCAGAAGTGTGCTGACGGCACCATCTGCTTTCTGTGATTCTCTCTGGTCGTTGATTTCTCTGGGAAATTTTCTTCATACTGGTTGGGACAATCTTAAGGCATGTTGAGTGACATATGGCATTCTTTCCCACTACTGAATTTGGCATTATTCCATGGAAATAGCAAGGGATGAGGAACCAAAAGGCCATATTGAAAAGTCTGGACCTGCTTCCTTGCTAGACAGTCAGGCATCCCTCCTGTCCTTAGTCTCCTACTCTGTAATATAATGACAGATCATTTTTATAGATTCTTAATGCTTTGATAGAGGAGAAAACAATAAAAGTACTCCATATTTGATGAAATTTTATGTAAAATTACATTGTATTTATTATACATTTTCTTACAATTTAAAAAATGGCATTTAGATCATTTCTAGTGTTCAGAAGAATGGCATCCTTCAACTAAGTCATAGTGGAATTTGCACAATGTTTGTGAATATTACCTCTGGATCCCAGATTGTGTGTGTTCTGGTTCTGAGATTGTGTGTATGTGTGTGTGTGTGTGTGTGTGAATGGTTTGTACATGTATGTGTGTACATGTATGTGTATATGTGTTCACATGTTTGGATTATTGTTTGTGTGCAGGTATGTGTGTGCATTGTATATGTTTTAAAACATTTTATGTGTGTATGTCTGAATATGACTGTGTGAATATATGGACACATATATGTGGGTATTCAGGGAGTGAATAAGATCCTCTGATGTTAGCTAGATTTACAGGCAGTTATGAGCCTTCTCTGGCTTGGTACTGGGAACCAAACTCTGGTCTTTTAGAAGGGCAGGACGTGTATTAAACAATTGAGCAATCTTTCCAGATGTGACCCTATTTGATATTTTTAGAGTCTTCCCTTTACTTTGAAACTTCATTTTACCACAGTGTCTTGCTTATGAGAATAAAAGGATACAGGGTAAAGGGATTATATACTATGATGAGCAACTAACGAAAGAAAATGAGGAAGAAAATGTGGAGAAAGTAAAAGAGAAAGAAGTTTTGGATATACAATATAGACAGGGGCTGGAGTGAAGGCTCAGTTGTTGAGAGCATTGGATTTTCATTCAGAGAACCTGGGTCTCAATCCCAGCACCTCCAAGGCAGCTCACAACCACCTTTAAATCCATTCCAGGTGACCCAAGATCTTCTTCTATCCCCACTGAGGGCACCTTCACACACAATGCAAACAAACAAACAAACAAACACCACAAAAAATAACAAAACCAACAAGCCAACCAATCAACCAAAAACAAACAAACAAACAAACAAAAAACAACAAAAACAAAATAACAAAAATCCCCTCCATAATACTTTCTGTAACAAGACAAATGGCTTGGGGAGAGAAAATGTTTTTCCTTTTCTACATATTCAGTTGAAATCCACAAGAATAAATGGCTGTTAACACCCATATATTCTTTAATTATTGAAAACCTAAGTTTTTCTATATCAGTCTTAAATATCTAGACAAAAATGCTAATTGCAACAGAAAAATCAACCCTATAATAGTATATCCATGTAACTAGCATATTAGAAAAATCCATGAACTCTCATTAAGTTTGTACTCTTAAAATTGTCTCAAAATAATCAATGAGTAGTCAGTAAGAGAAATATATTTTCTGAAATAATTACGCCATTATAATGTCATTGTCTTCCAGTCACTACCTATTATATCTGTTGTCCTGTGTCCCCAGATAGGCGCTCCTTTTTCCTTCTGCCATCTACACATTGGTTTACGGCAGTAGAGGCTGCTCATTTGTTTTAGCATTGCCATAAAATCGAATTTTGCAGATTTGACTATGTGGAATAATTAAAGGAAGATAAATAGAAGGGAGGGGTGTAAAGGGGAGAAGTGCTCATTATTTTTTGAAAATGTATTGCTAAAATTAGCCTAAGGTATTAGTAATTGCATTCCTTCCAGGAGATCATACTTTAAAATAATTATGTGCAGAGTTTTGATCTATTGGCCTACTAGCAGTGTCTATTATGATGATTGAAAACCGACAGATAAATGCCTTCAGTTACAAGGTGTTGACTGGATCAGAGACTAATGATATAAATAAATAAAACAGGAGAAAATTCTGAGCCCAGCATTAGTGTCAGAATCAATGAATTCCTCTTACCTGACACTGATTAGCAACTAGAAATTCTGCTTTAAATGTATTCATGGTGTTTCTGGGAAAGAGGGTGAAAACTTCTACCCTGGACCCCAAATTCACATGTTTCCTTTTCTACTTGATTCTAATATGAATGGTGGGCACTTAAAATATATATGACATAGATCACCCTGCATAAATGCTACTGTACAGAACAGAATGTCTTCCAGGAGCAGCTGAGACATTGATAAAGCTCCCATTGGTTCAGCAGCATCTACTTTGCAGGCTCCTCCACCTTCTCAGAGCAGTTTCACATTAAGTAAAAACAGAAGACTTGACTCTTCAGAGAAGTCTTTGGAGGATATAAACAAACCTGGCTCTTGGGCCTTTTCACCCATGAGGTTTCTTCAGAAGTTCTAATAGGCATAAATATAGTAACAAGTTAGTATATACAGTGTATACACAGGCAGTCAGACAGACAGTCAGACAGAAAGATACACACAGACATACACATACACACACACACACACACACACACCAAACATATATTTATCTACCAGAGAAATAGCCTATAATGGAAGACATTGAATTAGGGATCACAGGCTTGTTTTGTGATAAGAGATATGCTGATAGAATTTGTGGAACTCAGTGTATCCTTTGAAAGATTTAGTTTTTTTGTACTTTCAGACAATTAAAATATGTATATCCAGATGTGTTTTCCTTAAGTCATTACAAGAATTTTCTTTTGTGGTGTGTTTTCTGAGGATACATAGCAACCATTTTGCCAATACCCTGATTACATTACTGAACTGTATGTGTATTCAGTATGGCCAATTTAAGAGTATCAATGTGCACTGGGAAGAGATGAGAAGAATCAGGATTTATAAGTGAGCACAAGCCAGTTTCTATTCCCATAACATTTATAAAGGGTGATATCCTGAGATATGACTCACAGTAAGAAAAAGACTATGGATTAATTGTTCACGGAGTAATGTGCACGTAAGAATCCTACAGGTGTATATCCAAGTCAGAAAGAAAGATGTATCAGAACTGTCACTGCTAATATAAGATCAATATAACATCCAGTATAATAAAAATTGTTCTCTCCCAACCTTGTGTGTGGAAGAGTAAATGTTATTCATGTGCACATGAGTGTGAATGAATTGCATTTACAGTGCGCACATGTAGAGACCTCTGGAAAATGTTGGGATTTCTTGTTATCTCCTTCCCTCACACACATTGTTGCCTAGAGACAAAGTCTCTTCATGAATATGGGCTAGATTGCTGGTTAGGAATCTCCAGTCATCCTGCTGTCTCCTACCAATCCCATCACACGTAGATACACAAATAACAGTAGAATTGCTGAAGCAGATGTAGACATGTCAAAATGTTCACATTGGTATTGGAGATTTGAATTGAGATACTCATACTTGACCAACTGAACTGCCTTTTCACCCCACAACTCTGATTTTGGTAGAAAATACCAAAAAAAAAAAAAAAAGAGAGAGAGAGATGACTTAGATTCTAATTTTACTTACACATGTTCATTATCAAACATCCTGAATTAAACATAAGTCCACTAAAAATAGAAAAGAATATTTGAGCAATAACAATATAGTTAACTTGATTGTCCATGTACATACTCATGAGTGTCTAGGAAGAGGACAAAAGAAAGACAAAACCTACTGAGTAGCTAGATGCTCAAGTTATAAGTAATAGGAACCATTTATCTCAGGTTGAGTCTCATACTGTGTGAAAGAATACTGTCTTCACACTCCTTTTTGTATTCAGGATTACTGACTAACTTCCAATTCAAGAATGTAATCTCTCTCTCTCTCTCTCTCTCTCTCTCCCTCTCTCTCCCTCTCTTTCTCCTTCTCCCTCTTCTCCCTCCCTCCCCCTCCCCTCCCACACACCCCCTCTTCTCTTTCTCCCACCCCTCCCTCCTCCGTCTCTCTCTATGTAGTGTGTGTATGTATGATGTGTTCAGTGTATGTATAAATTAGTATATTTAGTGATAAAATAATGTTACAAAAGGCTTCAAAGTATAGTGTGAGAGCAAAGACTGAATATACACTAAAAGAGACTCTTAGAGTTGGTCATTTTATTGCCCGAGTTTATAGAAAAACTTTATTCACAGCACAGTTTCCCTGATAAATTGAAACCAGGAGTAGTTCGCCAATATGACATATTTTCCCTCTATCATAGTATCATTTGAGGCATGATACCAAAATCAGTATGGACTCCATTTTTAATCTATAAATAAATTTTTTTATTTTTATCTTTGTTCAGCTTATACATGAAGTAATTTTGTTTCAAATTTGTATTAGATGATAAGTTGAGAGTAATTGATGCAATAACATTTACGTTTTATTTATTTGTATGTATGTGACTGTGCACATGTGTTCAGTGTTGTGAAAGCCAGATGCAGGCCTCAGAGCTGTCATAGGTGGAGGTGGTGATGTGCAGCCTAACATGAGTGCTGGAAACTGAACTCAGGTCCTCTGCAAAAGCAACAAGCGCTTTTAATTGCTAAGTCATATTTTCTGTCCCCATTTCTCTATATTTTAAGCCTATATAACCCTAATACCATTTGCATAGATTATTGGATCTCATCACTTATGATAATAAGAAATTAAAAAAACATTGTTTTTGTTTAAAATTGGGAGACTTTTAATTTATTAGTTTTATTTGTTAGTGTTTCAGAGTTATTTCCTCCCAATATTTAAAAACAAATTGATTGATTATTTTGCCCTTCCTAGCTACACTATTTCTAATACTAAACAATTTCTAATGCAAATTGTCTCTTCACCAAGCAACACACTTCTGTTGGTCAACAACTGTTGTTCTTCCAATCCTCCACTGGGAAGTTATTTGATTCCAGATATTAGAGATATTACAAGCATTAAGCTTGATTCTTTCAATGAATTAAAAGAAAAGTCTTCCTTTGGCCTTCACTTCTGAAGTTAGGCAGCTGGTAAGCCCATTATATTGACCCCATTCTAAAAGTTGTGACAGAGTTTTCTGATGTATCTACATCTCAAAGACAATGAATGTAAATCATCTTCTGCCTCACATCGTAGCAATTTTTTTCAGATGAATTTTAATGGTAGAATATTACATGTGTCTCTAGGAAGGACACTTTCATAGCAGTGTCCTCCTGCTTGTAAGGTTGCTCTGGGGGCCATGATTTGACAATTGAAAACCTTGTCTATGTGAATCAATATTAATAGGCCATCTCTTCACAAAATGAGACACTACATTCTGATCACCCCATTTTCCCTCATATTTAACTAACAATCCAAAAATGTGAAACTTAACAAACTAAGCAATTCATTTCTTAGGAATGGCTTTCAATAACATTTTTAATTGGCTAATTGAGTGTAAGCAGGGGCCCAATGATTGAAGTGTTTGTAGTTTTAAAAGATAGCAATATTCTTTAGTGTACAAGTGAATAAATACATTGAAGGAGGAACAAATAGTAAATGTTTCTAACTATTCTATCATTTTTCTTTACATTTAAATCTGTATGAGTGTTTTGACTGATGTTTGTCTGGGCTTCCTGTGTTTGCAGCACCCGCACATGAAGGCAAGAGAAGGGCAGTAGATCTGCTGGAATGGTATTTAAAGACTGGTCTTAGCCACCTTGTGTTGCGGGAAACTGAATATGGGTTCTCTCCAGGAGTAACAACTGGTCATGACCTCTGTGTCATCTCACCAAACCACTCAAATTATTCTAACTTTAAATAAATTTTCTCATTCACAATATGCATTTTCTTTATGGGCTCATTCTGCATCTACAGCTCTAACCAAGTCTCTGTCATTGAAGATGCAAGCAAAGGCACTCCTGGTGTTGAAAAATTAACAACAGAAGAGTTAGCATAGTGGCTTCATATACTGTGTGAAGTTGTGTTTGTTAAAGCACACTTTCTTCACCTCACAGACACTGTAAATATCTCACAGTCCTTCAATGATCATTTATCAGAGGAACAGAATATTATACTGTTACGTATATAAAATAATTTAGGCTCATTTGAACCCTTGGAATTCCATTGAATAATTTATTTCATGTTAACCTTTACTTGAAATGGACCACTATTCAAACATTTTTTTTCTATTTTATGCAATTGTTTAGTATTTATGTAGGATTAAGTAACAAAATACTTTAAAATTTTTATAGAATTTAATAATTTAGGGAATATTCCCTAAATTATTTAAATTATACACAAACATTAGATTGTGTTTATATAATTCACACATATAATAGAAAAAATAAACACAGTGAGTCAAATTTCATATAAAATTTCAATACCTACTGACTGCTTATCATTTTGTGAAGCATTTCAACAGGGGTCAGGAAGTAATGACAACTTATAAGTCTAGAGAAGTCCTTGAAACCCATAAAAGTAACACGGTCTCACTCAAAGGCTATATGAGGAGTGATGTTAAGATCAGCTGATTATCTTGCATGCTCTGCAGAGTTAGTCTTGAGTCTTCACCCACACCAGGAGGGCATTTTGACTATTTAACAAGGCTTGAGTCATGGTTGTTGAAAGTATCCCATCATTCACACTCCCCAAAGAAACCTCAATAAAGTCTCCAGTTCATTAAACTAGGCCCAGGATGGAACATTAATTTGGTCTTTCCTCATGGACCATGTCCCCAAGAAAAGTCACACAAGGGGGCTTCTGTGGTTCAGTAGTTCTTTCCTTGTAACACTTACGGAATCATATTTAATTATCAATTAATTCATTTACTCAAAAATACTGAAAGTTCTATAAAGGGCACACTGGCCATGCTTCCCATTGTGAATATAATGCTCAAGAAGTTTGAACTTTGTTACCAATACTGATAGTGAGTGAGGGGAGCATTTCTTATGAGAATAGTTGGAGACATCGTGTAACCACGCAAGTGTGATATGTTCTCTGCAGACAAGAACATGGAGCCAAGGACCAGAAACAATCAAACACAAGAGAAACCTGACAGTCTTCAGTGTTTTCCTAAAAGCAGGACTATTCTCTCAAAATGTAGATCATAAAAAAATTCAGTTCAGGAAGTAAGATGTTATCTTCTAAGTCTCACCAGAGTTTATTTTATAAGGACTGTGAAGGAACTGTTCTGAAAGCAAGGAAAATAACTTTCATAGTGAGTCAAATAACCAAAGCAATCTCTTGGAGATAATTCTTCTATCCATGATAGGGAAACTGTACCCAGGAAATATATATAGTTCCGTGAATAAGACCTAAACAGTGACAACACCAGTTGGCATGCCAGTGTGGGGGTTTCCACAAAGGCCTAACTACTAGTTCAAAAGCAACATGCTCAAATGGTTGCTGAGACAGGGAGAATCTCTCTTTTCCAGGGATCCACCCTCCTGCGAAACTACTCAATTCCATGTCAGCCCTAAACACATTTGGGTCACAATAAATAAAAACAGTAGCTTGTATTTATAAATACAATAATAATTAAAGAACAATTAGAATATCAAAATTTATATAAGATTCTAGAACTTGAGAAAGCATTTGGAGAAACAGGAACTCTTGAAAGAAGAGAGTAAGGAAGGAAGATGTAAACACACAGCAGTCAAATATGAAAATCTCAAAAAATATTAATTTTATATAAAAGAGATATATTTACAAATGTTCTTCAACTCAGGTATAACAAAGGAGGTGACTGTCTTGGACTTGTACAGAGAAAGTCTGAGAAAGTTTTGTAGCACCCAAGGGCTGCTATTAGAGGTTACCCAGTTTCTAAAAAGATAAAATTATCCGGGGAAGCTATGACCTACCTAGAAATAAGTATTGAAAATTTAATTCAAGATTAAGGCAGTTGCATGTTTGGCCAATGTCATGGACATAATGAAAGTCAAAGTACTGGAGTTATTTAAGAATCACAAATATAACAAATGTACCTAATAAGAATCTTAACCAATATAATTACTTCAGTTACCTTCAATCTTTTAAAAAGAAGACAGAACATTCAAATAACTTGAACTCCAGGGAATTATTTCATAAAAGTATAGTAAGTAATATTTCTAAATTACACTCTTTATGTTTTCCTGAGGAGCACGAGAGTCACATGAATGTACGTTTATTGGTCTCAGAGTAACAACTTTGTCAGTATGGAAACATTTGTTGTGCAAATGTCACCATCATAAAAGGCATCATGTTTTATTTTAATAGGATGGAAATGGCCCTGGAAGGCAAGGGCAATAGTAGTGCAAATGAAAAGTAATTGACTGTGCAAATGTACAATGCACTTGGTATCAGAAAAAAATAGTACTTATGGTATAATGCAGAATATTATTTTTCTCACTCAATGAAAAGCATCATTTTGATAACAAAGAAATTTCAATAAAACTTACATTAAACACTTGAAATAGACCTTTAGTACTATAATGTGACAGTCTTTTAGGTTTTATAATGAAATGCAAAAACAAAAAACAGTTAAAGATACTAACATATGTAAGTGGAAAAAGTTTAAAATGTGAAATAAAATCTGTCAAGCAAATTTTGGGCAAGTAAAGAAAAATTGAGGCTTGTAATTTTTACATTTTTTCTTTTATTTGTGTGTGTGTGCAGGTATCAGCATTATGGAGTGTGTGTAGAGGTCATAAGACAACCTGAAGGAGTTGATTTTCTCCTTCCATTTATATGAGTCTGATATCACATTAAATGACAAGAACCTTCTTCAGTAGACACATCTCACATGAGTCGTGTGCATGTGTTTGTGCACATGTGTGCATGTACATGTTTATAAAAATTTACTCACTGCCTTTTAAGAATATATTAAAAGTGGACTTTTATAATTATAGCTAAAAAATGTATCAAAACTCATTCAAGATAAAACTCATGGATATAAATGTTTGAAGAGCCAAGCAATAACTGCATCCATAATTAAGACATTTTAATTTAAAAGATGCACATACCCGTTCTTATACTTGTACTCCCTTACTTTCTCTTTATGGTAAGTTCTTTTTCCTGAAAATTACAATAATATTTCAACAGTTTAAGTTCTTCTTGGAAATTCTTCTGTAGTGTCACTCAAGAATGACATTTTGCCACAATTTCCAAATACGGGCCAATTGTTTGCAGTCTCCATACATAATAAGTACAATTTGCTTTCTTACAGCTGACATGTTCCCGAGACCTAAATACTTTTGTGTGTGGTGGGTGATGTGCAGCATCTGGAAACAGGACTTTGTGTGGAGGCTAAAAGCCAACAACACCTGTGCTCCTCAATTCCTCTCCATCCTCCCGTTAAGGTGCTTTCTCTGAACCTGGTGTCCACTGTTACTCTAAACCCACAAGACCTCATTCCCATGGGATCTACCTGACTTTGCCTTCTTCCATGCAGTAGTGACAGTAATATAACCCGATTTACTTTTATGCTGCAGTGGGGATCTGAACTCAAGTCTTCATAGTTGTGTATTAAGTCTTCTTGCCGACCAAGCTATCTTGCCGGACAGTACTTAAATTTCTTAGATTTATCTTTATTTTTATGTGTATGAGTGTCTGCCTGTGTTCTTGTATGATATTGAATTCTTTCATGAGGATTATTGGTGCCCAATAAGAAGTGGACAACAGATCCCCTGACATTAAAGTTGGTTGTGAACCACTAGGTGAGTGCTAAGTGTCAAACCTAGGTCCTCTACAATAGCAATAAGCACTCTAACTTTCTGAATTATCTCTTCAGCTTTCCATAAATATTTTTAAAGACAACAGATTAGACTACCGAGGAGAAGTCCAAGGAAATTAATTCCTCATTACTCTACATGTATATGCTAATATCATACAACAATCAATGGACATTCTTTCTAAAATCTGCTACATGACCTTCAGGGAAGATATGTATTAAGTGCAGACAGGACTATTGTAAGGAACAAACGTCCTCCTGAAATCCTCATTTACACCATCTTTACACTATAAAGCTGAAGTCAAATAGAAGTCTAAAAATTATTCTTACTTTCTTGGAAATATGTTAACTGTTCCCACTTATTTTTGTAAATAAGACTGGTAAGTATATACACAATTGGAACTAAGAGCTGTAGAGTAATAAGAAAACAGTGGACTGGTAACAACCTGGCTGAAGAGTCACTTAAACCAAGAAACTCTCATCCATACTGGATGAATGTACAAAATTATTGTTTCTGGACTCTTATAAAATGTTTAATAATGAGGTAATTTCTGCATTGGTAGCTTTCTTAAAGGGTGAAATAAAGCCAAAATAAAAGACTTAAAGCTTAATCAGTTTTTTTAAAATGTTTTTTAAATTATGCGTTTGTGTATGTTTGTGTGTGTGTGTGTGTGTGTGTGTGTGTGTGTGTGTGTGTGTTTGAGAGATTATGTGCACATGAGTGCAATGACCCAGAAGCTTAAAGAGGACATTGGATCCCCTGAGTTGGCTATAAGCTACCCTACATGGGTGCTGAAAACCAAACTCCTGTCCTCGGATGGGCCGGAGCTGACTCCAACTGATGAGACGTGTCTCCAGCCCCAAGCCTAATCACTTTTACTAATCTTTTGGACATGTAACAGATGTTATAAATTTTCCAAACTCATACATAGAATAAGAAATTTCTCTATAATCTTCTAAATTACACAACATAAAATGGAAATAATTTGTCCCTATAAAGTTTTATTGAACTTTTAAAATACCATTTGAAGCAGCAGTCAATAGATGAGAGCTTATTTATGTGTCATTATTCACAATATGGCCTCTCTTCCAGATGACGTACACCTGTTAGGCACAGGTGGAAAAGACAACAAAGCACCACTTTCCTTTCTTTGAAATGATTTCGATACACCCAGGAAGTCCTGAAAGGGGAGAACAATTATTGAATTATAAATGAAACTTAGCTGATGAGTTTAAATGAGTCAACAGTTCTGGATGCAGAGAGAGAGATGCTAAATTCTATTTCTGTTTGCAGAATTTCAAGGAAGTTGGAAAAAAT
>NW_021604591.1:6073308-6089669 GCF_004785775.1 Grammomys surdaster
ACTAATGCTCTCTCTCTCTCTCTCTCTCTCTCTCTCTCTCTCTCTCTCTCTCTCATATATATATATATATATATATATATGTGTGTGTGTGTGTGTGTGTGTGTGTGTGTGTCATGATTTCTCTGTGTAACCTTGGAAGTCACTGTGTAGACTAGGCTAGCCTTGAACTCAGATCTGCCAACTGCTGCTTCTGGAGTTCTGGATTAAAGCCATGAACCCACCATTGCCTGGCTTACTCTATATTCTTAACAGAGACCAAGTAGTCAAAATTCAAGGTGACTGTTCACATAAAAAGTAATTAGATATTTCTCAAATATAACAACCCTTTTCCTTATACTATTGCCTGAACCAGATTTATTGGATGCTTTGTTCTGGGCTTCTACAATGTTTTATTCTTTTTTTTTTCAGATACTCAATATTTATATGGATATTTTTGTAAAGAAAGTAGTGTTGTTTGCAAATAGAGAAGATATTCTTGAGTACTCTAAAACACATGGGCAAGCTAACATTTCACACCACAAAATGGAAAATGCCTTCACTGAAGAGTACAGACATGTTTGTCCTTGCCCATTTGTTTCTTCTTGGCTCAGTGTTGTTTGCAAGAAAGGAACATTATACTGAGAGATGACGACAAATCCATACTGGGGCCATGGTCTTATTGTCCCCATAAATCCTATTTGCCACTTAATTAGACTGAAGATGTCTGCAGCCTGCAAAACTGAGTCCACTTAAATTTTGTCAAGTGAAGACTAATGCTTTTGCATTTTAATCTTTTCACATTGAAGTCTGTTGGACCTGTGAATAAAGGAAATATAATAATCTTATACTATTTAGCGACACATTATTTTAGGGTATCTCATATTTTCCATTTATCTGATTTTCATTTCTAATAAAGCTGGTCAGAGCGACTTCATTTTCAATCAATTTCTGGGTTTGATTATGATTTTGCAGGTGTTATATGGCAATTTAATAATGGTTCTTAGTTGGTTAAGTCACTGGAGCTAATTTAGAGTGAAAATGTATATGTAATAATATATTGCTGCTCTACTGGATTTCAAAGAAATTCATTACGATTAATAACATTACAATAGCATTTGGAGGAAGTTATAATGAATTGCCACAAGTTATAAGGACTCATTGAATAATTTTAATCTTGCTACATTTACATATTGAACCATAAGTAAATTCAGCAGTTCTTAATAATGAGATTTGAAATTTATAATAATACTATTAATCATCACTTGATTTTTATACATTATATAGAAAGGAATTTATGATAGTTGATGGATTTTATTTAAAATATTTTACCGATTTTTGATTAAATGGTGTGTATGAGATTTGGAACCTGTGGTGGGTATGTCTTTACATAAGTCTGCCTTGTTTCTTATGATTGATAGATATACTACTCCCATTGCATAGCTCATGTTTGCACTCAAATTTAACTGCCTCTTGCAAGTCAAGAAAAAAGGAGTGATTTGAGGGAAAACAGATAAAGCGTGTTTTAGTTAGCAAAATACATTAGCTTTCAAAACTTTCTCCTTGGGTGAACTCATTTATTAAAGAATATTCCATGCTGAATCTAGGTGAAAGTTACTAAAAATGTGTTTACTTAGACAAATATATCCTTAATCTTGGTATATAATATATAGTAAGAATGCAAGCATGGCAAAGCCAGAATTCTTCTTCTCATGGAGACTATACTAGACTTGATTCAGTTCCATGTGCAACTCAATGCAAGACAAAGAAAAGCCTAGTCTTAGAAAATGAACAGGATCAATTCTTTCTACTTTAATGACCTTCAAAATGCTTTGTAGAGGAGATGACTCTTGTAGTCAGGTTTGAGGGATGAGATGCATTTGAGCTATTCAGTGTGAGGTAGAAGAGTTGCCAAAAATCGGAGCAGAATGATGATAATCCTCGCCCATGTTAAGGTGGAACAGGACAATACCAGAAGTTTTTCTGATGGCCAGTTTACGTATTTTGGTTGATTACTATATAAAATGCACTTTCCCCTGTAATTGTGATAATTTGCCCAATTTTGGCAGGATCTTCATCATTAAATGCATCAGAATATTTAAAATACCTCAAATATTGATATTTGTCTGAATATATATATATATATATATATATTCTTTTTATTACTATATAATGCAAATGTAGAAAAACAGAGCCACAGAGACTGCTCAATTGTTCTCATTGTTCCTATACAAGCATAAAGTCCTGAATTTGATATCCTGAACCAATAGCGATAATTAAATGTGGCCACACTTGTGATCCTATCTCTTAGCAGATGAAGAGAAGCAGATGCCTTCTCGGAAAACCTCAGGTCCAAGTGAGAGATGCTGTCTCATAAAATACGGTAGATGGCTCCAGAATGATTACCTGATGTTGACCTCTGGCCTTTACCATCATATGTACACATGTGAACCTCAATGGATATATACATACACTCATGCATACACTAACACACATGCACTTGCACATACACATGAAAAATTAGTTATTTCAATAGAAATTATATATATACATATACATGGCTGTCAGTTTCATAAACTAAGTTCTCATATAACAGCGTTAAGATTCATGAGAAAAACATAATAAGAAAAATGAGAGCTAAGTTAAAAGAAAAAAATATAAACAAGACAAAAAAACACAAGAAAAAGTACACATTTTGACAATGCACACTTAATATTCATGGATAACTGAGAAACGAAAGACTGGCCCTAATGTCCAAAGACTTAGAACTTACTTCTAACAAAGAAGACTTCTCTGAGCAGAACACTCTGAGCACAACACTCTGAGCCATGCTCTGTTTTGTTTTTTTGTTTTGTTTTGGTTTTTGGTTTTTGGTTTTTATTTTTCTTAGAATTATTTATTTTTTTTGTATATGAATACACTGCAGCTATCCTCAGACATACCAGAAGATGGTGTCAGATCTCAGTGCAGATGGTTGTGAGCCAACATGTGGTTTCTGGGAATTTAACTCAAAACCTCTGGAAGAGCAGTCAGTTCTCTTAGTTGCTGAGCCATCTCTCCAACCTTTCTTATTTTTCTTTTTAAAATTATATTTAAAACTTAATTTGTTCATGTCTATGAATGTTTTACTATTAGGAACAAGTGCATGTCCGAGATCAGAGTATGTCGTAGTATGTCAAAAAAACAAAAAGAAAACAAAAAACCAGAACTAGGGGTACAGAAGTTGTGATTGTAAATTTGTGCTAATCTTCTAGAGGTCCTAAGCTTAGTTCCAAGCAAACAAGCCAAAAGACTCACAACTGCTTGTAACACCTGCTCCAGGGAATCTCAGGTCCTCTTCTGGTCTTCCTGCATGTACTCATGTATAAAAATCAATCAATCAATCAAACACAAAAGTTAACTAGAAAATAACTCCAAGAATATTTAACGAAAGAATAAGGCCAAATGTCAATATTCTTTTCAACACTAAAAATGTCCTTAAAATAGAGCTTAAGAGGCATAAGATATAAGCATAGGAAAAGTAATGTCAGTAAAGAGAAACTAACCTGATTTACTGATTAAGGAAATGTTAGTATTGATGGCAGTTCATTGGTGTTAGTATTCCTTCTAGGCTATGACTCGCAGTTACCTGGCAATAGCCAGGTATGCCTGGCTTACTATAAAAGGGGCTGTTTGGCCCCTCCTTGCCCTTTTACCCTTTACTCTCTTACTCTCTAACTCTCTCCCCCTTTTCTCCCTGCCTTTATCCCCCTCTTTCCCTATCCCCCTCCCCACTCTCTCTCCATGTGTTTCTGACCAGCTTCCCACTCCCCCTCCTTTCTTCTCAACTCCCTTTCCCATGCCCTAAGTAAACTCAATACTGTACCAGTCATGTGGCTGGTACCTCAGGGGGAATGCCTCAGCATAAACCCACAGAGCCTCCCTCGCATCTCACCATACTGTACTCTATCAAACATTTCCTTGGTTCTTTGTCTTTTTCTTAATAAACACAATAGGCAAGTCTCACAAGCACAGTTCTGAGCATGTGTGCATTGGTACAGTAATCCTTAAGTCACTTTGACAAGAAACAATAAAAGCAAACCTGATTCTAAATACCAATCTAGAAGCAGATCTTAAAAGTTTGCCTCTATGGCCTTTAGAGTATCCCTGGAAATTATCTCATGAGTTCAGCCACAGCACAGCATGACTTTACATATGCAGTACAGCTTAAACAAACAGATGACAAAATGATTTAGGTTTCAAGCTCTGGTTAATGACAAGTAAAAGGAACTGTTTAAGAAAGTTCTGTAATTTTCAAAACAAAAAAAAAAATGAAAGTTCTCTTTCAATTACCAAGGTTATAAAAAATCAGTCATTTGGTAGATGAAGGCAATACTGGCTCTTCTGATTTATGTAACATTCTTTTGCCTGGAACTGCTCAGACCTTCAGAGAATAGAGTTTTACAAACAACTTTAAATAAATCTTGCCTTCTCTGTCTTGATAAATCATTTCCACATAAAGTTATTTTATATGTTAAAAGATATCTGGAATTATTGTTACAGTCTTCTAGTAAAGAAAAGACCCCTGAAGCAATTTTAACTTGAATGTTCCTTCAAGAAAAACCTGGAGTATTAAGAATAATTTCTGAATTACAAAAATAAAGAACTTTATTTCACTGTTCAATTGCCCAAAGCCAACAAGTTTGTCTTGGATGAATAGATAGAAACGTAGACAAAAAAACACTCTAAGAATAACTGCATGTGAAAAATTAACCTTCATAGTTAGCATTCAACTATCTTAGATAAATTAATTTCCAAATGTTCAGCCTCTCTTTGAAAATGCTGAAAAATCACCATTTATTCCATTCCTAAATTTGGCCATAATTTGTGCATTAGACTCAATTGTCCTTATAACAAAGCAAATCTAAGACAAAGAGGCTATTTTTAGTGTGGTAATGCTGTGGTCTCATAAAATAAGCTTTGGGTGGAAGGACAATATGATGAGTCCACACCACAAAACGCCATAGAGCATAAATTAATTGCCTTGAGAGTTACTCTGTGAAAAGAAGAGACAAATACTTCTTAACTAGTTCAGTCATGTATTTTTCTATTACCTGATATATTGGAGACAGTTTGGATTTTCTATTTATGGATAATTACAATGTTTATCACAGGTAAAGCTATAAGTGTCTTATAGAAATATAAGGTCTGGATTATTTAATAACAATGCCTTCTGCCTTCTAAATGAGCTATTGATTAGGAATTAATAAAAGGCTACCAGGAAGTGCTTTAGTCTATTTGAATAGAAGCTATTCAAATAAAGATATTACCACAGCAACAGTGGCAGATTCTTTTGCTTTCCTGGAAATTGCTGTGTTGTGACCATTAATATATCATATAATTGAGTTAGTCAGGAGCTGTTTTACCCAACAACATCTAAGTGTGCCCTATTAATGAAGTTGAAATGAACTTCAATTTCCCAAATATCAGGAAAGACTCATTGCTTTCCTGACAATGTGTCTCCAAATTTACCAGACAGATGCATTCATGTGTGGCCTGGTTTATTTCAACACTTCAAAGGAGGAATACATCAATATAATTTAAGACAAGATCTACATGTTAATATTTCTAACACTAAGAAAAAAATATACAAGTATGTTCTACATAATTCAATGATTATTTTGGGCATAGAAGATCTATAAAATTATTATTCAAAACTCCAGCCCCAAATGAAGAGGTTAAAGCAATAAATGACCAATAAGAGATGGAAAATCAGTATTCTCTATGCACAAGCCTTCTGATAGTTTTTCTAATCCCTAGTGCTCAATTCTAGATACATACTAAGACATATGCACACTCACACACATAATATTAAATGAATTTACTAAATCCTAGATAATAGATAGATAGATAGATAGATAGATAGATAGATAGATAGATGTAACAATAATGATTTAAAAAAAGATTATAAATTTTAAGGGTGCTATGAGGTACATGAGAGGAGTTGGTGGGAAGAAAGTAGAACATATAATTACAGTAATCACATATGAAATTCAGTCCCAAATATATCAAACTCAAATTCTATATTATGATTTTTGAATAATATTTTAAAAAGTTAGTAAGGAAAATCTTATGAAAAATTCTTTCTACTTATTTTATATATTAAACCAAATCCTACAAAGACAAATTAATTTGTGCTTTTATTTAATTTTATGTTTCAATTAAGATCAAAAAATATCAGCAGCTACCAGTGTCATCCCTATGATTTTGTTGCTGTGTACAGTCAACTGGTAACTATGTAAGAGGTATAATAATCAGGGTCGTGTGACCTAGTAGTTTTACTGAACTTTGAACTTTGTGTTCTTTTACATTTACTTATATCTAGTTTTCCTAATTATTCCCATCTTCTTTCTCTCTCTCCCCCCTCCACCCCTCCTTCCATCCCTCCCTCCCTCTATTCCTCTTATTATCTCTCTCCATTAAGTTACTTTTATTATTTAAAATATCCTTTCCATGATGAAAAAAATCTTCTATTAATTATAGAAAAGATCACAGAATCTTGTTTTCCTAAACCTCAAAATGTAATATTCTGTGCTTTATTTTTCTCATAGTCAGAAGACAGACCTTAAGATTATGAATTTAGGAGACTGAACAGTGCCAGCAACATGGCCTCACTGTTAGGTCCTGATGTCTCTTTCATTGCAGCACTGGTTTATCAGCAAAGACTCTTTATGAACCTTCTAAAATCAGGTAGGAGGTAACAGTGTTTTCCAGACGGCCATAGCTAAGAACTTCCACCATGAGATGGAAAAATCTCTTTCTTGTTTTTAGCACATTTCTCCAAGTTCATGATTGAAAGGAAATCGACAAATTATTATTTCAACTTGGGAAGGGCTAAGAAAGCTAGAGAAAGCTAGAGCAGCATCCAGCATCTTGTGTAACCAGTGAAACCGAAAAGGAGTACTCTACTGGTTGTTATTTTTCTATTTAACACAAGCTAGAGCTATCTGAGAAGAGGGAATGTCAACTGAGAACATTCTTCCATAAAATTGGCCTGTAAGCAAGCCTAAAGAGCATTTCAATGATTTCTGATTGATGTAAGGGGTGTCACTCATAGTCAGGTATGTTTGAGTTGCATAAGGAAGTTAAACTAAACAAGCCATGTGAAGCAAGCTGGTAAGTAGCACTCCTCTATACTGTCTGCTTCAGCTTAGGTTCCTGCTTTTAGTTCCTGCCCCGATATCCATTCATAAGCCGAAATAAACCCTTTCCTTCACAAGTTGCTTTGTTTATGATGTTTTATCACAACAAAAGATACAAACTAAGACAAGTGCTGACAAGAACCTGGTATAGGGTGGCTATCTGGTTCTAATGCAGACAAAGTAACATGTACAGAAGCTTAGGACATCACAGAAAAACACTCAACCACACAGAAAACAAAATGCAAGACTAAAGCCAAATCAGAATACAAGCTTAGATTAGATATAAATTCCACTATCCTAACTTCTCTTATGGGAGGAAAGAAGAGAGTCGAAGGGACTTAGAATATTCAACTTGTGGAAGGGGTGTCAGGGTGTTAAAATCTGTCTTTGTGTGATTGGGAGAGACCAAAGTGTTTGTTTGCCCTGAGGTCACTAAAAGGGGTCCACAGCATTTGTGACAGTTCCAGAGAACCCACATTGCCACAAACAGATACCAGATGGGTAAAAGGAGTCTAAACTTTCTACATAGGAAAATGACACTTCTGCAATTGCCAAATTATATGCACAAGGCTAGAGAAAACACTACTCATGAGGAAAAGATCTGACTCACTTCCTAGGATTCAAGTCTGGGCTGATTGGTGAAGATCTCCTCATGGGTGAGGTTGTTCTAAAAAGTCGAGCAGAGGAGACTATTTCTCATCAAACTCATGGCTCACAATTAAAAGTTACAGCATGTATAAAAGAAGGAATATGTCCCAAGGAAGAAAACAAAACAAACATTAGGAAACAGTCTTCAAATAAACTCAAGTAAATGAGGTATCTTATAAATAATTGAAAAGAACCACTGAAAAAGTGCTCCTCAAGCACAGAAATAAATGATGCATAAGCAAAACAGGAGTTGAAGAAAATGGCAAACTTTAAGAGAACCAAGCAGTCATTTTGGAGTGGAAGAGCATACTCCATGAAGTGAAAGGTTTTGTATGGATGTGCTACTGAAGGCTTGATCAAGTATAAGAAGCAGTGAGTAAACTGGGTGAAATATCACTGGAAGTTGGGATGAGAAGTTTTGAAGAGAAAGAACGAAAATTAATAAATGAGCTTAAATGCCCATTGGAATCTCATCATTGATGCATTATTCCATTCCAGGAAGAAAGAGGGAGACAGAGGAGAGATCTGTGTGAGGAATGAATGGAAACCCCTCTCAAATCTGAAGAATAAAATGAATTTTCAGATTTGGGGAGAATAAAGGGCTATAACCAGGATGAACAGAAAGTACAAACTGAAAAATGATATATTAAAATGTTCCAGTGTCGAAGACAGAATGTACCAAATTAAGAGAAAAGCAATTTACAGACAGGAGTGTCTCTACTAGAATGTAAATCTTCTGGGGCTATAAAAATGGTTTAGCAGTTAAGCGTACATACTGTTCCTTCAGAGGATCAAAACTCATACAGCATTAAGTTGCTCACAAATTCTAGTAACCACAGCTTCCTGAAATTGATGCTCTCTCTGGCTTCTGCTTACATGTGTACACTTATAATCATAAGCAATTTGTTTAAAGGATATATATTTGCTTAGCACTTATATTTAAGGAGAGAAGGGGCTCATAAGATACATTCAAAGCACTAAATAAAAAATATTGACAAGAAATATTATTTCTAGCACAAATATCTTAGAGAAATCAAGGCAAGAGTTGAATGATGTGTTTTATTGGGAATATTAGAGGAATGCTTCATATTGGAATAAAAGGCACCATATGGCAGCAGTGAAACAAATGTGATTATGACGCTTACTCTAAAAGTAAATTTCCTAGTGGGAAGAGAATAGTGTAATACTCTATGAGTGATATACAAATAAGTTTCCATTTGGGATAAGGAAAAGTTAGCAGACAATGATAAAAATGGCTGTAACTACACTGATTATATGACTTAACAGGCAAAGAGGCTTGCTGCCAAGCCTGAAGAGTCAAGGCCAATCTCTGGGTCCCACAGGATGAAAGTAGAAAACCATCTCTTGTAATCTGTCTTCTTATCTCCACGGGTGTATGTACACATGGTACACACACACACCACAGTAATTAAATGATCAGTTAATTAAAATAAAATAATTGTCACTAAAATGATGTTAACTTTTAAAATATGATAATGAATTAAAAAATAAACCGTGATTTCTAATATTGATACAAACGTGCTAGGAGAGAAAATAAGATTTATATCTTTCATACTCAAGCTATTGACTTGAACAATTTGTATAGATATGAAATCCAAGCTTTACAATTACTTCAAAACACCAATGTAAGATATAGAAAAGTTAAATAAAACAAAAATATATTGTAAAAACAAAAAGGAAGAAATCAAGAAAGGAAGATAAACGAAAGATTCAAAACATAAAGCAGGGACATGAGATGGTTACGACCCAACATTTTCATATGGTGAAAGCTTATTCTTCAGGATGATAATGTATATAAAACTCTCTTTAGAAGTTATGAGAGAAGAACAGCTATGAATGGAGCTGATGTCTATTGTTAAGGATGAGAAAGTATCCCACTCTCTCTCTTCCAGCCAGTGGGGAGACCCTGAGATTGTATATTTCTGCAAATGACAGTAGACATAGGCCTGCATCAGATGCTGGATTTGCTGACATAAATTTTTGAACCCTCAGACTCTAGAATGACATCAAACTAGGCAACATATCTGTGAAGGGTTGTTGTTGCAAACCATGTTAAAAGAAAACATTTCCTAAAATGGTAACTGCTTGTCTCTAAATTAAATTCTTTAAGAAAAGATATAGAAACACCCAAAGCTACAATCTAAACTCATAGAAGACATATGGATTGAGGGTAGGGCATATCTGTCTGATTATATGCTATCTATAAGTGTGTGTGTGTGTGTGTGTGTGTGTGTGTGTGTGTGTGTGTGTGCATGCGTGCGTCTGTGAGGGTCTGGCTAGTCAGTAAATATTTAAGGATTTTCTAGCCAGATGGATTTTGACAAAACATCTGCCCTTGTATCATACGAGTAACCACAGACAATAAGTAAATGAAAGGATATGGTTGTACTCCAAAAACTTATATTTACAGAGAACAGACTGTGGAACAAATGAGGCCTACACAACACAATTTCCTGAGAAGTAAAGAGATTTTTCAAAGGCCCATTGGCATTTTCTTGAGCAGCTATTAGGAGCTTTGCCAATCTTGCCACTTTATCACATGTAGAATTTTGTGCATGTTTTCCTCTCTAGATTTCAAAATGCAAAATATTAAGCTACGAAATTTTCAAAATCCTCTTCTAACAAGTTCCTACAGCTAACATTCTTCCATCTGGAGTGGTCTTTTAAATGCATTGGCTTCTTGAAACATGGTTACAATGCAAGATTAACCTATTATAGCTTCAGAGGAAAAAAATGAAAGGAACAGGAGAATTATACATATTTTTAATATTCTTTCTTTTGTAAATTGAAAATAGATTTGTTTCTCCTATAATACTTTGTGGCGAAAGGCTGCTAATTAAGGTTGCAATCTGCAATGAGCTTGACCCAAAATGGAGGACTCCCTTTACCAACCAATCTTCTACTTCTCTGATCTTGTCTGGGGAGCCTGAAACCGTACACTCTCTCTCTCACTGGGGAAGGTAGTTTTATCCATGCTCCAAACACCATCAAGTACTGAGGAAAGTCACTGAAGAGTAGGCAGAAAGCACATAAGAGTTGTAGGATGAAAGTCATTTCGTGAAATGCTGCTCTGGCCATGGCATAACTGTCACAATCGTTCATTTACAGCCTCTGGAGCTGCATAAGACCTAACAAGATTAATCCAGCCAAACCCTCCTACTGATAGGGGAGCTCTTCAGGCCACAGGCCTTTATTAAGAGACTAGCAGCTGCTGTAGGAGGGAGAATTGTTCTCTGGGAGGATGTACCCACTGGTAGATTTCCCACATGCTCCAGTGGATGGCTCTACATCCAATGTATGAATGAAGAGCAGTAACTGGATTCAGTGAGTTGTCAGACAAAATAAATACAAGAAATTGAGAAAGAGTATTGTGAGTGAGAATATGGGGTTAGTTAGACAATGTAAGGGGCAAATAGAAACATATGTCACGATATACGTGTATGGAATTCTCAAAAACAAAATTATATAAAGGCAATTTACTGAAGATCAGGAGTACAAAGATTCAAAGGGCTTGAGGGATCAATTTTTGTGTTTCAGAACTCCCTGCTATTTAATTCATAGGTGATGTACATGTTTGATTTCCTAAATAAAAATTGAACTTCTACCTTATGTTCTAAATTTCTAAACTTAAATTATACATCCTTATAAGCTAAAATGAGAAAGATATTTAAAGCTCTTTGTGGAATATTTGATACATTTTATTTTTTTAAAAAAATTACTTATTTTATGTACACTGTCGCTGACCTCAGTAACAGAAGAAGGTGTCGGATCTCATTACAGATGGTTGTGAGCCACCATGTACTTGCTGGGAATTGAACTCAGGACCTCTGGAAGAACAGTCAATGCTCTTAACTCTTGAGTTAGCCATCTCTCCAGCCCCATTTTTTTAAATTTATTTTTTGACATGTTTTAATTAAGGGCTAAATTACCCCTGATTTTAATGACAACTAATTATATCTAATATTATGCCAGATCTGTGTTAAAAATCAAAGACTATGTGATGATTTATTCTTTCAATAGGATTTTGCAATCATTGCTTATGAAAGATTGGGTAAAAATGTAATTTTATGTCTCAGCTCGCCTATCAGCTTCTAAGAAGCATATCTATCAACTCATTATCTATTATTAATCATACTTTTTACAACAGAAAAAAACCTTTTCAGTCTCGGATAGAATTGAATACTCTTTTCTGATTCTCTGACACTATAGACAATAATATATATCATCAAGTAGAGCAAGCAAATAAATATTTTTAATATAATTGGAAATCTTTGGGTAATGGGATTAGATGCTACCAAAATATTGAAAGGCTTGTATGCATCCTTTTCTTATAATTGAATTTCTCTGTAGCTGCAGAACGGCTTTGGGAAAATATGGGAAGTAAAATATTTCAAGTCTATCAGCTTGCCAACACATTTATGCATCAAGAAGAAAACAGTTCCCTTTGTCTCTGCCAATGTAAGCAATGTAAAGAATATTTTATGAGGAATCTGCCTTAAGTGATCTTCCAGAATTTCATTATGTTATTTCTTTTTTGGATCTTAGGTAGAATTAATTGCTGGGGTAAAACACATCCTGGGTAATGTATGCTCAAAGGTTCAATGTAGCCAATAATTTCACAGAATGAAGACATTCTAATTCTAAGCTATTCGTTCTTGTTAAAAATGAAGTACCTCAATAAAAATCTATATCCCAACATGTAGAGGAATTTTAATCTAGCAATGTGGCTACTGTAGCAATGAATCACTTCCAGAGATATGATCCAGCTGGAATGCAGATGTACTACACACCTTTAATCCCTCTGGTGGAAATACAGACATATCCTTATACACATCCTTTTAGGTATAATTAGTTTAGAGAGAGAGGCAGCCATATTTGAAAGTGATTTCTAATTGAGGAACGGACAAAGTGTCAAGTCAGAGAAAGTTTTGACACAATAAGTCAAATATACAATGTGTCCAACTTCCTTGAGAACAGCGAGAAAGAGAGGCTACCTAAAATGGTGCAGAGTCAGTTCGTTGGGAGTCAGTGTAGTGAGTGCAGTGAATTTGAGTTTATTCATGGGTTCATGCAGTTCACTGTAGGTCAGCAGAGGCAGTTGAAGCCAGACAATAAGAAGGAGCCAGAAAATTAGATCCAAGTTAGATCAGATTGCCAGAGTTAATTTAAGTGAGACTTATTACTGTCTCATTTATAAATGTTAATATTTAACCAAATATTCATGATTTATAAAAAATAAAATTGAATTAATTTTATTATCAAAAACTATAATTGAATTAAAATGTATTAATATTTAGATTTTCTTTTATTCTTTATCACCAAAACTGTATACTTTGTGTTAACATAGTTGATATCTCAGAGGCTTACTGCTGAATAAGCTCACTCTCTTTTTAAAATTTGCCTTCTAGAATTTAATTCACAGAAGTAAACACGAAAATGTAAAATGAAAGCGTAACACAGCCATTTGGAAAACTAACAGTGAAACCCTGTGAGATTGTCAACATCTTCTCTTTCTATAATCACATTAAAGTTGTACAATAGAGTGAAGCAATAATGTGAAAATCCATATATCAATAAAAGTATTTTACCATTGATGTTTTAAAATTAATAAACATTTGCTGCGAAATAAAACTGCCACTTTGAAAAAAATAAATTTACATTTTTCTATTGGCATTGCATAAGTTATAAATACATATATAATTGATATATAATATATATTCATATATATATAACTAATTACTTCATATATAATAAATTTATAATTTAAATAATATGGTATATCTTATTATATTCACTTTTGAATTTTTGGAGTTTTGTATGATGCAAAGATTGGAAAAGTAACAGCTTTTCCACTCTGCACTTTCCCTCTTCTAGGTTTTAGATTTCTCTCCTTCCTTTGTAACTAATTTTCTGGGAAACTTTCCTATTCCTTATCTCCTATTCACTTCATATTACGTTTTTTTTTAACCTGTCAAGCTTCTGTATAAGAGAGTAGTATCATATCTTTAATGATATTTCTGCAATTTAATTTCAGTGTGATTTTTAAATCTTTATACAATTTCTCATAGCATGATGCATCTTTAACTGGCCCTCTTGGGATATCTTATAAGCCATATCTGCCTGCTTTCCTTCAACTTGACAACTTCAGACAGCCTTTAGTCTTTTATTTCTCCAGGGACCATACATATTTACTCAGAATGCAGCCTTTCAATTTTGTTATAATATATTTCTTTGTATAACAGTGTTGTTAAAACTATCAGTTCTTCTGTCTATCAAACTAATGAACTTGTAAACTAATCACCTGTCTCTCAAGTCATTATCTCTATCATCTATCATCTTTTGAGTATCCTAAGCCACATGGAATGTTGTCTTATGTCTTCAACCACCTGTTATACTTTAACCATATTCTATGAGAAAAATACACTCCCTCTTGTGTTGTGTGTTATTCTCAGTATTGGCCATTAAATATGTAATAAGTAATCTGTTCAGTGCAACTTTTCATCAAATTCAATGCTCCAAATTCAATAAATCAAAAGGTGCTCCAGGTTTGTATCCCCAGGTGTTGAGGATGCCACTAAGTTGTGGAAAACTTATTTAGCCTATACAAGATGAATAAACTGTAGGTGCAATCTCCAGCTTGTCATGAACTAAGTATGGTGGTACAGTGGTAGAATGTAAGATCAGCATTCTAGTAGTAGATGCAATTGGATCAATAGTTCAATGCCAGTCTGAGCAATATAAAGAGTTTAAAGGGCACCTTGAATTGCAAAAAAACCTTGTCCAAAAGAAAAAATACAACAAACAATAAACAGAAATGATTAAAAAACTAGAATTTTTCTTTTATGTGTGTGAATGTATATAAGGGTATATTCTGTGTGTACAGTAGGGAGTGTAGACCAGAAGAAGGGCACTGGATCCCTCTGGAAATGCAGTGTTGGGTGGTTGTGAGCTGTCCCATGGCTGCTCTGAACCACATCCACGTCCTCTGCAAGAATAGCAAATGTCTTTAACCACTGAGCCACCTTTTTAGACCCCGGATATAATCTCCTAAACATGCCTTTGATCAAACTTTTGTGGGTGTGTCATTCTCACAATCACTACCAGACTTTCATAAAATCATAACACCCATCAGCCTATTCTCAGAACAGATTGCTATTATTTTCCTAATTTAGAGTTTTTCTAGAACATTTGAAACAAGAATAGATTATTGGACCCCATGATGCCAAATAAATAATAAATAAATAAATAAATAAATACACAAATAAATAAATAATAAAAATTTTAAAAACCCAACCAACCAACCAAACAAACAAAACTGAAACCAATCAAAATTACTATTGTTGAAATGTAGCCATGGGCTTTTTAAAGCAACTTATACTTTCTTTGTAAAGTCCTCTTAAATAAATTTTTCAACAATTCTTTGTCCACTGCACAGGCCAGGTTTATTAAAATGCGTGTTTTGTATCATTATTTCTCTTCTCTATTTCTTCTTCTCAGTTGTATATTTTCTTTTCTCAGCACCATACTAATTTTTCAAAGCTTGTATTTTATTTCTCTTCTGTGGTGTGTATGTTTCTTGTGAGTTCATAAATATGCAGGTATGCACTCGTGGGTATCAGAGAAAGATGCTGAGTGTTTTCTTCTATCACCTATGAGACAGGGTCTCTCATGGAACGTTACAGTTTCATCTACGTGACCTGGCCAGAGAACTCCCATGACACTAATGTGTACTCACCTTCCAATGCTGGTGTAACAGGCATGCATAACCATATCTGCCTATTTTCTTCAGTGTGGGGGAGTCAAAATCAAGTCATCTTCCTTGCACAATAAGTGTCCTTACACCTAAGTCACCACCAGACTCTCTCATGATACTCTGCTTCCAGCCAATGGACTTCAATTGAACAGGAAATGTGTCTTTGTGTATCTCTATTCATAATACCTAGCTCACTGCTTGGTGCAACATGCTTGCTAAACAAACACCAAGACAATTGCATATTAACTGAGGAATCAATATTTATTGTTCAAATATCTATTTGATTAAAAAACAACAGTGGTTGATTAAAAGATTAAAGATGTAAGTAAGCAAAAATGAGGAAACTCAAACTTCAATTACACCATTCAGATTGGTCTGCTGTTAACATCTTGGGGAATATTTGGACATTCATTTATGCAAACTCTGTAGAAGAAAAATAGCTCTGAAGCATATATATAAACTGTTTAATTCAGTAATGATAATCCAATTAGTGTGAATCAAAACAGTACTGGAAATCCTCTTCAAAAGGAAAACACAAATTTTGCAATGAGCCTAGAGTCTCAAGCTCAACAGATTCAGTTAAATAGAAAACCCCAAGTCTGTAAAATACATAAAATAAAATTAATCAAACATTTGCTTCTCTCTTTGTCTTTCTCTGTCTCTCTGTCTTTGTCTCCCTGTCTGTTTGCCTCTCTGCCTTTCTATATCTCTCTCTTGCTGTCTGTCTCTGTCTTTCTCTCTGTGGCTCTCTCTGTGGCTCTCTCTGTGGCTCTCTCTGTGGC
>NW_021604591.1:6089679-6091263 GCF_004785775.1 Grammomys surdaster
CTCTCTCTCTCTCTCTCTCTCTCTCTCTCTCTCTCTCTCTCTCTCTCCTTTCCTCCCTCCCTCCCCATTCTCTATACTCAGCCATCTCCCTTTCTTACTTATTTATAGTCCATCAGATAAGCCTAATTAAAATTCAGAACCCACAGCTAGTCATGCTTTCCTTGATCACGTTTCTTTCATCTTTAGTTCGTTTTGCCATTAGCTAGCTCTTCTATCTTGGTCAAAGGAGTTGAGGACTCACTGTGTTTGACAGATGAAGAGCAGCTACAGACAGAGTGAATGACAAAGGCTGTGGTTACATCCACACCACCCAGTAGGATGATCAACCTCTGAGGCTCTCCTAGCTGCGGCTTTTCTTGCTCTTCTGCAGTTCAAAAGCTTTTGCCCAGGAAAGCATTTAAATTGATCCCCTTTTCATCGATCTTCTGTTGAAAGACTTCACAACCCCAGAGCTTTGTTTCAGGACATTAGCTGGAGACATAGCTTCTTCTGTCAGTGTCCAGGAAGCTGTCAATTACCTTGCAGTCACTTATCTTGCTTATTGTAAAGTAAAGACTCCTGCATTTACTGCCCTTCCCAGAGGGCTTTAGGAAGTCCAAGGTATTGCTGTCTATTTCACTCTTTGCATTTGAAGCAAAGTAATTATTTAGAACATAGAATTTCACTTAAGAAATCAAATATCATCCTGAGTGAGGGAACCCAATCACAAAAGAACACACGTGGTATGCACTCACTGATAAGTGGATATTCTCCCAAAAGCTCACAATACCCAAGATACAACTCACAGACCACATGAAGCTCATAAAGAAGAAAAACCAAAGTGTAGGTGCTTCGGTCCTTACAAGGATTAACAAAATTCGCATGGGAGCAAATACGGAGACAAAAATGTGGAACAGAGACTGATGAAGAGGCCGTCCAGAGACTGCTTCACCTGAGTATCCATCCCATGTGCAGTCACCAAAGGCAGACGCTGATGTGGATGCCAGAAAGTGCATGCTGACAGGAGCCTGATATAGCTGTCTCCTTAGAGGTCTGCCAGAGTCTTATATATACAAAGGCCGATGCTGACAGCTAACTATTGAATTGATCATGGGGTTCCCAATGGAGGAGTTAAAGAGAAGACTGAAGGAACTAAAAGGGTTTGCAGCCCCATGAGGAGAGCAACAATACCAACCAACCAGAGCTTCTAGAGTCTAAACCACCGGCCTGGGAGCATATAAGGAGGAACCCATGGCTCCAGCTGTATATGAAGGGGAGGATGGCCTTATCAGACATAGGTGGGAGGGGAAGTCCTTGGTCCCATGAAGGAGGGATGCCCCAGTGTGGGGGAATTCAAGGGCTGGAAGGAGGGAGTGGATAGGTGGGTGGGAGTACCTAATAGAAGCAGGAGGATGGGGGATGGGATGGGAGTTTCTGGGTGGGGGAGATGGGGAAAGGGGATAACATCTGAAATGTAAATAAAATATCCAGTAACAAATCAAATAAAATAAAAAGAAATGGCTAAAGGTCCTTTTTAAAATTATCATGATTGTATGTCAGTGTCACCTACACTGCTGACTAGGCTTTGGAGAGAGGTATCAGTTG
>NW_021604591.1:6091363-6098322 GCF_004785775.1 Grammomys surdaster
TCCCACCCCCTGGGGCGTCCAGCCTTCATGAGGTCAAGGATCTCATCTTCCACCTGTGCCTGGCAGGGCCCTCCACTCTTACATATTCAGCTGAAGCCCTGGATCCATACATAAGTGCTCCCAGGCTGGTGGTTAGGACCCTGGGAGCTGTGGTTGGTTGGTATTGTTGCTCTCCTCATGGTGCCACAAACCCTTTCAGCTCCTTCAGTCCTCACTCTAACTCCTCCATTGAGAATCTCATGATCAGTTCAATGGCTAGTTGTGAGCATCTGCCTCTGAATATGTCAGACTCTTGAAGACCTCTGAGGAGACATCCATATCAGGCCCTTATCGGCATGCACTTCCTGACTTCCACATCAGCATCTACCTTTGGTGACTGCACATGGGATGGATACTCAGGTGGAAAGGTCTTCAAATGGCCCCTCCTTCAGTTTCTGTCCCTCATTTTGTCTCCATATTTGCTCCCTTGAGTATTTTGTTGCTCCTTCTAAGAAGAACTGAATCACCCCCACTTGGTCTTCCTTTTTTATGAGCTTCATGTGGCCTGTGAGTTGCGTCTTTGGCATTTCAAGGTTCTGGGCTAATATCCAATACACAATGGAGTATTACTCAGCTATTAAAAACAATGAATTCGAGAGGTTCCTAGGTAAATGGATGGAACTAAAAATTATCATCCTGAGTGAAGTAAGCCAATCACAAAAGAACACACATGGTATTCACTCATCGTTCATTTCTTAAATGTTATCTTACCTGAAATGTTTAGTTGTCTTTTATGTTTCCTGTTCTTTCATTTTGCATCTTCACTGTTCCTAGTTGACACCAGCTATGAAGAAGTTTCAGATATGCACAGAACTAACATTATAGTGTTTCTCTTGGAGAACAGAGGTACTAACTAGAATTCTTCCGTGAATCTTAAATCTTGGAAAAAACTTTAGTGCTGCATCAACTATAGAGAAATATTTTGTTATTTAGATAACAGAATTGCAAGTAGGTAGCTCAATCCAGTTAGCTAAAATCTTACTGCACACCAAGCTAAGATCTGTATCTTTCCTAATGATATTTTAATGGTAGTAAAATTCCCTCATAAGAATAAAAAATTGATGATGACCGTGATGATGATGATAGTGATGATGGTGCAATAGACTTGTGTTTCAATCTCATTCTCAAAATGAGACTATATCATTTTCCACATATTTTACTATGTTATTCTATCAAACTTTGCAAAATCAATGAGCTGAAATTGATACAATTTTCTATAAAATAGAAAATAAAAATATTATGTTAAGGTCAGAAACAATTTGTATTGTATACAGACTTTCAAGTCTTCCAAATCCTTTTTGGTTTGTTTGCTTTTGAGACAGAACAAGATTCTTGTAACTTCATGTCAAAAATGATTCAAGAGATCATATGTTTCTACTTACTATTTCAGGGGGAAGGTATTGAAACCTACAATTAATTAACATATGTGTAGTTACTCAACATGTGTTTTCAATGAAGCCTTTAAATTTTGACCTCCAAGTACTGGAGCTCAATGTTTAATAATTAAAAAAATGAATAAGGACACAAGAGGGTAGGGCCTTTAAAACTCCTGGAAGCCTAAGCAAAAGTACTCCAGCTTGCCTGTAGTATCATAGATAAACAGGCAACTCAGAGTAGACCATTCTAAAACAGCTTTTTGTTATCTTACACTCAAGAAAATGAATAATGCTTAAACAATGAGAAATAATTTTTTGTGCTATTAAAATATCTGTGGCTGTGGAAACGGTTCATTCAGAAAAGTGCTTGTTACACAAAAATGACGAGTCTGAATTTAGATCTCCATTATCCATGTAAAAATGAGGTGCAGCAGTCTATGCCTATAATTTCATTTCTTGAAAGGTCAGGACAGAGGAACGTCTGAGGTTGGCCATTCTGCATAATGAAGAAGTGAGTTTCTGGTCAGAGTTCAGTGAGTTCAGTGAGATAGACTTTCTCTCTCTGATTTGGGGATTACCCAGGGAAAATGATGCCTGATGTCAAACTCAACTTTCACATGCACACATGTTCACACATAACCATGGATAGTCGCACACATACACACAAAAAGGGAAAAATGAAAGTTTAAAAACCCCTTCATTGTTCTCTGATGATTTCTCTAAAACTGATAATCACATTGGCTTGAGCCCTAGTCTATAAGCAAACTCTTAATTCATGAGTAGTTAAATAAATATAAATAGTATTTGTGGCACATCACACATATACTATAAGTAACCTAGAATAAGTATTGTCATTTGCTTAATAACCCCCAAGAAATGATTGGTTGTATTAAGAAACTTCTGATTTCTAACTAAAGGAAAAGAGCCTGAAGCCATTTCACACCATCTTCACGTATGTTCTGTCAAAAGTTATATAAAGTTGAGCTTCACAGCCTGCAGCCATAAAATGTAATTAGGTTTCTATTTGGTGATGGAATATGCTGATTTTACTGAAAGTGAAATTATTATGCCAATATTCTATGGATGGAAGTTAGAAAGTTGAGTTACAATTAATTACATGGTTTCATGGAAGAATCAAGACAAAGAGTATAGAGGCCATAGAGTTAATAAGAGTCAGAAAGTCACTGGATCCTGTATTTCTTTATTCTTTAGCTTCTGATTCTCCATTCACAGTGTCTGATGCACATAGTATAATGGTCCATGTATCCTAATATTTAGAGATGGATGCATCAGTGACAGGAACATGTGCTAAGAACAGTCGTACAGGATAAAGAGGAATAGCAACAGTGGATTTTTTGAATGTATGTTCTCAAATTTATCAACAACTTCCCTGGTAAGATGGTCATCCCTAGCCAACCATACCCAAATTTGAAAGTGGGGACTTAGCATCCAAAATAAGACACCTCTAAGGGACTTCCCTGGCAATCTTGAAGATACAGGTTTTCATAATCATGGCTCCCTAATGACTGAAGAGCATGCATGTGGTAAGACACAAGCATATGATAACATGTTCTCAACCTCATAATTTGCTATGGTTTCAATGACCTGTCCCATCATGGCATGAGGGATAATAAGAGAGATACAGACTGATAATTGGCATCTAAGTTGATTGTCATAGAGGATAGACAGACAGGGCTCCAACCTCATTTCTGATTGGACTTCTAATTCCAAGGAAGGCATGAGTGTCAATGGAGGACATGACTAGGATGATTTTGAAAAAAAAAAAAGAAGAAGAAGAAGCCTGGATCTTAAATGTGGAATTCATAACACAGAAGAGAGACAGTGCTCTTTCTAAAGTTTTTAAAGTTTCTCAGTACTGGTGTGAGATGGCTCACATCCAGCTATAAATGTAGTTCCAGTGGACCTGAAGTCTTCTATGGACCTCCAAAAGCACACACACAGACACACACACACACACACACACACACACACACACACACACTATGTGAATATATACACAAACCAGTCCAGAAATACACACAATTAAAAGCAAAATATATCATCAAAACCAAAAGGAATCTAACGATAGTGAGAACAGAACTTCCAAAGTCAGAATTTTGTTATACTAAATGTATATACTTACACGTAGTCATTCAGTGGTGCTTTAATCTTTTTCTTAGCTGTGTTGACACAAAATAAACTATAAAAAGGGAAAACAGCAGTCTACTCACTGTCACTCCCAAAATTTATGGACAAATCAGAGGAGTAAAAGAAATCAATAGGACTTAAATTATAATGGGAGCTTTTTAATAGTTACTTTTCTATAAAATGAAGGTTAGGCAGTCTAGTGACCCTGTGACATTTTATCCCACAGGTTGCTGTATTTCATTGCCTTGCTGCCCAAGTGAAGCCACCATCATTCCTCCTTTATAGTGTCCATTTTAAATGCAGCAGTGGAACACGGCTGTAATTCTAGCATAGTCCCAGAAGTCAGAGTCTTGTAAAAGGAAGTCTCAGACTTCATTGTAGAAGGAATGGTCTTCCTGAGAAGATACTGTTCAAAGGAATGCCTATCAATTTATTTGTCCAATGGGAAGAGAGGACATTGAGGAGGTGAGAAGATAAAGGAAGTTCCTGGAGCATCTGTACAAAATATGTGCATGGTAAGCCAATCAGCACAGACAAATGAAAGTGTAAGTGTGTTAATAGAATTTGGCAGTCAGCTATCCCTCTCTCCTTGTATAGATACATAGTTCATACACTTACTGAACACATTTTGTAGTTTCTGTTATGTTATTTTCCCTAAATTCTCTGCTGGATGGAGGAGAGATGCACCTTAGACTCATGAAGCAAAGGAAATAATCATCACTATGACAGCTCAAACATGGAAGCCTCGTATGAGAATCACAGGTTAAAGAAGCAACAAATAGTTGCGATGAAGGAAATCCTCAAGGAAGCTGCCTATGAATTGATCACAAAAGTGTCTAGGAATAAAAAATTTTTTTGGATGATTCATTCAAAATGGAGCTGGTCTTGTGGTGACTCAGTTGCCTTAATCACCAATGTTCCTCTTCCATCTTTTTACCTATGGTCCAGCAACATCAATAAACTCATTTACCAATTACCAAGTGGGAGTTGGATGTAAACTTTTTTTTTTGATCTGTTATCTGTGCCCAGTGTCCGATGAGTTGACAGTTGTTCAGTACTTCCTGGGGAAAGTATTACCAATGTCTCCTTCAGCATGTCATGTGCTGGACTAGGTACAGCTCTAATTAAAAAGATCCAAGGCCCAAACCTTATGACATTTGGAGGCCTTAATGACATTTTTTTGCCTTTCGTCATTTCATTTTTTTGGTAAAGATTGCTGCCGAATTAAATTATGGAGTGCATCAGAAGCAAAAGTTTCGTTAGACTTAATTCCTTTTCCTTTTCTTGCATTTTCTTTAAAAGATAGACTGTCAAATTTTGCAGCAATCTCTCCTTTTTCTATGTGTGTCTCAAACGATTAAACTCAGTTTGAACAAATTAAACTGGGTCTGCTTTTCATGATGCTCATGGGGTAAAATCAGGGTTTGATCCCTTAAAGAGGGTTTACCATCTGTGGATTTACTAATTGTCCTATGTGATTAGAGTTGCAGGGATGGTCTGACGGAGGGAGGCCTGGGAGAGGAGTCAAGTTTAATCTGCATGATCAAAAATGTGTTTACTGTGATCTCTAAATATCTTGTAACTAGATGTATCAGTATACTATATTATAGTATGATAAATTTTCTATAATTTTATGTATATTGCTGTTTTGAATGAATATATGTCTGTCCACTGTATCTGTGTCTAATGTGTGCAGAGACCAGAGAGTGGTGTCAGATAGACTTCTTGACAGTGGAGATCCATTGTGTTTGTATGCTGGCAATCAAACCTAGGGTCCCTGGAAGAGCAGACAGGGGTCTTAACCACTGATCCATTTCTCCAGCCCTTACTTTATTCTTATTCTTAAGTTAGGGGTATTTTCAACTGCCTACTAGAAGATAGGGACTATGCACTCCCTTTAACAAACATTCTGAAGGCAGACATACAGTTTAGTTTTCCCAGTGTCTATAGTTTTCAGGTGGAAAGAACTTTTCTTCCACATTTGGAACACTCTGTTTGGAACAGAGCTGCCTTCCCCATGAGATCAGGGCTCTCACCATATCAGAACATATCAGTTCTGATGAGCTATAATACATACTTTAGAAAGTAATGCTCATTTCTAGTCTATCTGCGCTAATATAACCCAATAATCCATTTATGCAATTTTCCATCTTTTTGGTAGATGGATAAGTGAGCTTGATGTATACAGAATGACAAAAAGAACTGTGGATATCTGGACCACATAGAACAGCCAAGGAAAGAGGGGAACACATCTATTATGAGTAGCTGTCAATCCATCCTCCCCATTCTGATATAATCTTCAAAATAAAATTAGGTGTCACAGAGTAATTATAATGAAAAGATAATTTTTTTACTTGATGTTAAATAATGGATAAATGAATTGCATAGCAATAAAAATAAAGACAACTTGTGTTGCTTGCTGTTTTCAAATTCTGAAGATAGGAAAATCTCCGCTTCATCTTTAAGGTGTCATGCAAAGGATGTGGCATTTTAAGAATAATTTCTTGTTCCCTAGAGAATGGTTTCTCAATCTTTCTGGATAAGTGCAATTTTTAATGATGAATCGTGTCATTAATAATGCAGGTCTATAATATATACAAAACAATACGAAATACATATCCACTTAAAACATATGCACCAATTTGGATTGTCTTGGCATCATAGCATGTATAAAAAATAATGTATTTTGAAATATATTTTGAGTTTGCTTATCATAAAATTTAAAAAGGAAAGTGTTTTGAACTACTATCATTAATCTGGAGAACATTAGAATGTTTTAAAATAATGACTACTAAATCATCATCATCAATATTTTATCATTATTATAATATGTGATAGATATATTTTACAGTTTTAACTATACTCTGGCTATGGCTATACACTTGTTTTAAATTTAGGAGCAAGAGACTTTCTTCTGATACACACATATAAAAGGGGAAAAAAGACAAGTGAGATGAACATTCAGCTATATGTAATTATTTTAGTTACTAATGAAAGCAGGCCTTCCCATGAGTACCAAGGATACACGTTTTTAATAAATTGCATAAGGATACAAGAAATGTTATGTACATTAGGGATTAAGAAAGCCCATTGATTAACTGTATGAATATGTAGAATTTAGGCCAGAATACTCTATCATAAATTTAATTTTCAACATATATCTTTGAAAAGCAGTTGTCATGGCTAATCTTCTCTGTGAAATGACACATCTGGGTCAAAGAAACCTCACTTGAGGACTTGTCTCTGTCAGATTGAGTATGGCCATGTCTGTGGGGAATTTGATTACTGATTGATGTATGGTGTATAAATGTGTGTTTGTGCATGTGCGTATAAGTGCATGTGAGTGTGTGCGCCTCTCTCTCTCTCTCTCTCTCTCTCTCTCTCTCTCTCTCTCTC
>NW_021604591.1:6098332-6103615 GCF_004785775.1 Grammomys surdaster
CTCTCTCTCTCTCTCTCTCTCTCTCTCTCTCTCTCTCTCTCTCCTTGTGTGTGTGTGTGTGTGTGTGTGTGTGTGTATTAGGGAGTGGGCTCAGCCTACTGTGACATCCCAAGGCAGGTGAGCCTGTGCTGGAAAAGAAGGGTAGCTAGAGAAAGCCATGAGGAACAAACTAGTAATCAGTGTTCCTCCACACTCAACTTCGGGTCCTGCCTTCAGATTTCTGAACTGCTAACGTTCCTGTCCCAACTTCCTTTCATGACACATTATAAATTATGAGTGAAATATAACTTTCCCTCCCAATGTTGCTTTCGGTTGTAATGTTTTTTTTATAGCAATAGAAAGTAAACAACAACAATAACAATAATAACAACTACTCTTGCAATGTTTCAGATGTTTTTGATATTTACATACTTTTTTAACCATTTTACATTTTTTAAAGGCCTATAATTATTTTTTTAATCTAACAAAATAATAATAGGCATGGAGAAAGAGCTATCCATGGTGATAATTGTCTTGACATATATTTTAAAATATGGGCCAGTTTATTGAGCGTGGGCCGCAAGCCAGTAAGCAGCATTCCTCCATGACCTCAGCATTAGCTCCTGCCTCTAGGTTTCCACTATTTGAGTTCCTGTCTTGACATCTTTAATGATGGACTCTGATGTAGATGTAAGTAAGCAAGCAAACCATTTCCCCTCCAACATGCTTTGGTTATGGTGTTTCATCACAGCAATAATAACCCTAACTAAGACAGGAATCATAGCTTATGTCTACTCGTCAACTTTCTCTTGCTCATAGTGACTTCTTAAAGAGAACCTGCTGTTGTTAGTCAAGTGGGAAGGACTTTTAGACCCTAGTTCAGACATAATGAATTGGCTTCACATTCTCATCAGAAATTAGAGAATAAACTTGAACAAGAATAAGTAACAGTTCTCCTGAAGTAATCTTTTGCCTCTCTTTTTCATATTTACAGTGAAGACCTGGGAACAGACAGGGGTTGCATTCAGAAACACCGCCATCTTCTGCCACATCTCTGCCACACCTGATACTTTTTATGCGTTTGACTATTTTATTGAACATCATTGAATCTCAGATTCTGCATGTTGAAATAAAGTATCTGCATCTCCCTGCCATTAATGTCAAAGCATAGTTATGAAGCAAATAACTAGAATGAATCATAAAAGACAACTTGAAATGGATAATGATTTGTCAATTCTTGCTGAATACCCTACAAAGGTCTTGGCTTGTCTCTGTCCTGGTATGTCACAAAAATCTAATTTGAAGTCAAATCAGTATCTTATATTTGTTTTATATATTGCTTATTTTATAGCTAATAAATAATTACTAATTTAGAAAAAATGAAGAATGAGAAACAAGTTAATAAGCCATAAGGGCATCTTAAGAACAGTTGAATTCTGGTTTATTTTTTACCCCTGATGAAATCTGTTGGTTGCACACGTAATTAGTCATTATATGTGTAAATATGTTTTTTATCTTTAGTTTTTTATGGGGAAATAAATTGATCCTTCTCCATTTAGTTTAGTTTCCTTCTAAAATAATCTCTCTACAAATATTGGTTTGTGTGCATCTTATATAAAAGATTTTCAGCCTTCATACAGTGTCCTCTATTATAGGCAAAACCTACAACTTTGAGTTTTATTGTTATGGATGATATTATAAAAGTATTTTGATTTGCTTTCCTATTATATAAGTGTCCTATCATTTCAGAGCCCTTCAAGAATAGCATGATAAATTTGGGTCAAAACATACTTAAAATAATATTAACATAGGGATAAAGAAAATCAAACCACATCCTACATATACCCAGTAACTGTGGAGACTAGAGCATCCTGTGCTTTGTATTAAGGAATTGGGAATAATTCTACCTCAAGACCCAGCTATACCACTCCCTGGAATATACTCAAAAGATATTCCACCATTTGACAAAGACACTCGGTCAACTGTGTTCATAGATGTTTTATTCATAATAACCAGAAACAGGATACAACCTAGATGTCACCCAACTAAAGAATGGATAAAGAAAATGGTACATTTACACAATGCAATACTATTTAGCTATGAAAAACAAAGACATCATGAATTTGGCAGGCAAATAGATGGATCTTGAGAATATCATCCTGAGTGAGGCAACCTACTCCCAAAAGGACATGCATAGTCTGTATTCACTTACTAGTGGATATTAGCTATGAAATATGGGATGTCTATGCTGTACTCAACAGACCCAAAGGAAGCTGGACAGGAAGGAGGGCACAAGCAAGAATGCTTGAGTCTCACTTGGAAGGGGGAATAGAATGGTCCTGGAAGGAAGGTGCAGGGAAAGAACTAGACAGAAGAGGGGATCAGGAGGTAATGGGGGGGTAATCAAGGTGTAGTGTAAGGAAAGGCAGGGGGATGGCTGGATGGTCATGATAATACATGAAAATCCCCAACTGATGGGAGGTGGTTGAGGGCACCTCCAAGAAAGAAATACAAAAAACTGGGACAGGTGAGGGACCCAAGAATCAATGGGGGTGTCGTTAGCTATGACTTACAGCATTGGGCATATGGAACCTGGGAAGGCTGCCTCTTGTGTCCAGGCAGGAACTCCAGTGGAGCAATAGAGACACCAATTCACCTACAAAACTTTCGACCCAGAACTTATTCCTCCAGGATTGAGGATAGAGCAGAGACTGAGGTATTGGCTGAACTATAACCAGCCCATCCTGAGACTCAATTGGAGATAAACATCGATTCCCTGACACTATTTATGATACTCTGTTATGCTTGTAGACAGGAGTCTAGCATGGCTGTTTTTAAAGAGGCTCCAACCACCAACTGACTCGTCTTTCCTATATCTCTAATTCCTTCTGTGGCTTAGGCTCTGACAAATTCCCCCTTTTCATATCTCATGTCCATTCTTCTTCCTGTTTATAAACTAAAATGGCATCAAGATACTGAATTGCGTCTGATGTGTTTTGTGAGTACAAACATTAGTGCTATTCATGTATGTGGACGCTTGCAGCTTTCCCTAGAGAGACTTTCTCTTCACTATCAACTTCATCACATTCTTCTTTTTCTTAATCTCCTCTCACTATTAATAATTTCAAAATGAAAATTTGATTCTATATCTACTGGCTAACCTGAATCATATGAGCAAGAGTTCATAAATATTTATGAGGGTGAGATAGATGAATCTGTGGCTAAGAGCACTTGCTGCAGTTTGATCCCCAGGACACACATGGGTGAAGGAGAAGAAAAACTACTGCAAGTTTTTCTCTTACCTCCACAAGTGTATAATAACACATATACACATAAATAGGTAAGTATGTAGATAGATAGATAGATAGATAGATAGATAGATAGTTAGACAGATAGATAAATGAACAGTACATAAATCCAAATTTAAAAATATAGGCATCTAAAAGTTAGTTGTGCTTATTTTTCTATTCCTTCTCCAGTTTTGTATTTTCTTATTTTAATCTTGCTGGGATCTTCTCTTATGAATAATGTGTAGGCTTTTTTCTTTTTTTAACTACAAATACCCATAAATTTGCCCACCTGGTGGAAATAGCAATTCCTGCTTGCAGCACACACAGCATGAAGACATTTCACTGCAAACTGACTCTGAGTGACCGCAAGTGCAGACTTAGCCTCCATGCGAAACTGAAATTAAAGGTGCCCGCTAAGCATTAACCCACAGCAGTCGTCCACACTTTAACCAGCTAACTATTGCTTTCCCAAATATCTAAGTCGCCTCCCTATGCCCACGCCACTCAGGTAAAAAATTATTATAAATTGTTCCTGGATTCCTGGCTCCTTAGAGACAAATCCAATGGAAAGGGTTTTTGTTTTTCTTTCCTTTTAATACTTTGTTTTGTTTTTGGTTTTGTTTTTTTGTTTTGGAGTTTTGGTTTTTGGATATTTTTTTTTTGGAGGGTGGTGACCACCTTTAATATACATAGGAGGAAATGTGACATTTTTGTTCTTCTTGCTATGATAGTTTCCAATTGCCTATCCTTCAGTGTTACAATCAAAAAGGCGTGATTATGAAGCCTAGGAAATGTGTTTTCTCTTTTAAAAACCCACTAGAAAAAAAAAACAAATAAGGATTAGGGCAAAATGCATTTTTTTAAAAACCCAAATGTAGTGGAAACAGTGGGATGCCCTTTTATGCTAACAATATCTAGGAAAGAGCTGAAAAGCTTGCTGAGCCAGAAACATAAATGGCGTCGATAACTCTGGAGTTGAAAACCGTTATTTACACTCACTTGGTATGAATGGGAGCTTCCATATGGCCAAACCTATGGCTGATGCATCTGCAGGGAAGGTTAATATGTTATCTGGCTCTGTTAGCACAAACTATATTTGGATGGCAACCATTAGCCTTCTCCGAGTTTTCCTTCCTTGATGAGCCTTCCCAAATTCTTCTCCCCTTCCACCTACAAATGGATCCCCCTCCTTCACCAGCTGGCTCAGCGAGAGTGACTTGGAAGGGCGCATTTCTTTCTACTCTACTGCACACAAGCAAAGCTTTGCTGAAAGATTTTCTCTGAATTTATCTAACTGTTTTGATATTTAGACCTGAGGAAAAAAGAAGACACATGCTTGCCTTAAGTTGGAGGATTTTATTGTAGTTATTCTAGTGATGATGAATGATTATACTTGAAGCCTGGTGTTTTTTGTTTTTTGGGTTTTTTTACTTATAAAAGTAAAGTAGATTTGTCAGTGCTCTGTTTATTTATTTATTTATTTATTTATTTATTTATTTATTTATTTGTGGCTCAAATCCTCACTGGTGTCTTGCCTCAAGCTTAAAGCCCTAAAATCCTAAACAATTTATACTGTAAAGAAACAGAACAAAAGTACAATCTGGGAACTACTATACTGCTTACAACCATTCATTCCCTTGATCCCTTTGTCCTTATTCAGTTGATACATATTTACAGAAGTTCTATCTTTAAGATTATTCTTACAACAGTAATTGAGATTCAGACTAGTCTGTTTTCTCCTGGAGGCCTGTTAAATACATCCTCATGTGATCAGCTTCCTTGAAGCCTTATTTATTTGGATAGAAGGTGGAACACAGAGCAATGGGAAGCTTCTGTTATGAGATTTAGGAGGGGACTGGGACCTGGCTTGAAAACACAGTGCAATTCCTCCCTTTGCATCACCTTTGGTTTGAAGTCTGAGGTGAAAGAAATGTATTGGAGCTGTAGACACTGTTTCCACATAGCAGGATGCATGACACTTGTAGGCAACCTGAAATCCTTATTTCTCCAGACA
>NW_021604591.1:6103715-6115475 GCF_004785775.1 Grammomys surdaster
TGACTGAATGGTAGCTCCTATGTAACATCTTGTGTTGATGCTATGTGAACATGGGTTCACTGGAGGCATTTTATTTCCTTTAAAAATTTTGTTAACTTACATTTCAAATGTCATCTCCCCTCTCAATTTCCTCTCAGTAAATCACTCATCACACTTCCTCCCCCTGCCTCCACAAGGGTGCTCCTCCACCCACCTACCCACTCCTGACCCACCTCCCTGGCATTCCCCTATGCTGGGGCATCAAGCCTTCATAGGATCAAGTGCCCCCCTCCCTTTGATGTCAAAAAAGCCATAATGTGCTACATATGCAGATGAATCCATGGGTAGTCTTCCCCCCACCCCCAATCTGCTTTCATACCATTTAAATTACATGCAAGTATTCAGGTCAGTTCTAGGTTGAGGAACTAGCAATACAATAGAGGCAAATAGTCAAGGAACAAGCAAAGCAATAAACACAAATACTCAAAGAACAAGCAAGACAATAAACAAAGTCCTGAGATCACTCCCATGATCACTATTTCTAAGGGCTCGATCAGGATGACTAAAATATCGGAGCCTACTTCCCTATACTAGCCCAAAGTCATTTTCATATCTGAAGCCTACTTCTTTGTTCTAAGCCTAAGATTTAGATTCCTGCTTGAAATTACTTCTTTATTCTAGTCTAAGATTGAGATTCTTGCCTGAAATTATTTCTTTGTTCTAGCCTAAGATTTATATTCTTGCCTGAGATTACTTCTTTGTTCTATCCTAATGTCATATTCCTGTTTGAAGCCCATTTCCTTGTCCTTGGCCAATGTCAGATTTCTGCCAAGCAGCCCCCAAAGCTCTCCACATCTCCCCCTTTTTATTTCATAATCAAAGCCAGCTGAACTTTGGGTACCCAAAATGACTTTATTGATAGCAGTTTAATAACATCAATATTTAAAAATATAAGTAAGAAATATAACAAAGAATATATATATATATGTGTGTGTGTGTGTGTGTGTGTGTGTATGTGTATGTGTGTCATATGAATCATAATACATAAATTATTAATCATATAATCTTATTGATATGATTTATTTATTTTCCAAAATGAATTTGCTTACATTTTTACAGGAAAGTCTTGTTAAGATGTATAAGCAATTAGTTCACAAGATTTATGAAATGGAAAAATCATAAATGTACATCAACTGAGGAATGGATAATTAAATGATTGTATACATAAACCTTTTTAATTTATCAAGATGTAAAGAAAAATGCAATAATGAAATTCACAGGTAAATGGATAAAATATAAAATGTTAACTGAGTGAATTATTCAGACAGAGACAGGCAAATACTGTATGTTCTTTTTTAATTGTGACCCAGAGCTGAATCTTCAAATGTGAATATATAACCTGTCATAACCACAAAAATCAAGAAAGTAAAAAAAGACCATACTAGGGAGCTCCAGAGATGTAGATGATATTATCAGGGAAGGGGGAAATGGGAAATGGGAGGGAGTTTTTAAGTAGGAGGAAGAATGAAAGAAGTCAATACAGGGGAAGAGGGGAAGAAAAGAAAAGTAAAGATGTCTGAGAAAGTAGTAGAGAAGCATTAATTTATATACTTAAAATATCTATATGTTTGTGTGCATGTATTTGTGTGTGGGGGGTTGTGTGTTTGTGTATTGTGTACTTTAGATGAGTTATACCATATGAGATAAAAATGTTACCCCCAAGAGCTAACTAATAAATCCCCCCCCAATTCTGAGCATAAAAAAATCTCCCAAGTTGTCACAGGAATCCAGGAGACCCCGAAAACCATACGGATCATTGCTATTCCCCTTGGTTGTTTTCCAGAACTTGAAGGTGAATCCTATTTCTGAAAATACTGAACACTTCAGGTATAGGACTTGAAGGAACTAATCTGTCCATGACAAGGAAGCTTTCTCCATGAACACTGGACCTCCCAGTGGGAGATGTTACTATGCAAGTTTTCTAGGAGGAAAAAGAAACCAATTTATAGTTTTACTCGTCTGTGAACCACAATGACTATCCCAGTTTGATATCCCACTGGGAAATACTCTCAGTTTTATCTTAGTGTTAAATGAGAGATATCAAGTTAGATATAAATCTTTCTAAATAGGATGGAATTTATGTCTGGTATTGCAAACCTAGCCAACTATATGTGGCTGGAGAGGCCAGATGCCGTACAGAAGAAGCTACTACTAACATTTTCCTAATCTAGTAGAGTTTCTAACTCTACTCTAAAAATAGACCCTTATAACCAGATAAAATAGTTCTCACCTCTCATTAAATAAACATATTTTTGAAAAAGATGGAAACTATTTCAGAAATGAGCATATGGTCAAAATTCATAGAATGAGCAGCATTGATTGGATGGTTTAGGTAATAGAGTTTTCTTGCTGAAATGAGATGAGCTTCAAGATTAAAATTCTTACCTTCTATTTTCTTTCTGGGCAGCTATTTCTCTGTATGCTTCTATGTTTTATGTGTGAAAGAGTCTGTTGCCTGTCTAAGTATGTATGAGTGTTCTATGTGTACACATGTAGAGGCTAGTGGTCAATTTCTGTTATCATTCCTTAGGAAGAATCTACTTTGTATTGGCTTAGGTTGGAAATATAGTAGCTCACTGGCATAGAGCTCTTTAACTGTGCTTGGCTGAGCAGCCAATTGAACCCAGAAATCCTCTTCCCTCTACCTTCCAGGTGCATACACAAGCATATACTGCACGGGCTTTTAAAGCTGGATTTTCAGGATTGAACTTAAGTTGTCTTGAGAGTAAGAATTCTACAGCCTGAGCTATCTCCACAGTCCACTATGTGTTTGTAAGACCAACAAAAATTGAACAAATACTAACCAGGACACTAATAAGTCTCCTCTGGGAGTGACTCTCTGGGAGCATGGGGTGTGGGTACCCACTCTGAATTTAGATGTACTACATGGTTCTAAATTGATGAAGAACATGAGATATTAATAGATTTAATGAAACTTGTGTGTTAACATGTTCTATTGTTTAAATATGCATTAACAAATTAATAACAACTAGTTTGCATTATCAACATAATTTCTATTGGTGCATACTGATTGTTACTTCTTTTCAAATTTAGAAATGTTCCAATAATTTTAAAAATTCCAGTGGCAAGCACAAGGACCCGGGACCTGAGTTTGTTCCTCAGAAACTACATTAAAAACAAATAAAAAAACAAAAACTGGACACAGTGGCATGGCCATTTGTAACCAATCCTGCACAGATGGAGATAGGAGTTTCTTGAGCATTATGGACAGTCAGTTTATCTTAATTGGAGAGCTTCAGGCCAACGAGAGACTTCTAGGAAAACAAAACATGGGTATTTATTGAGTAACAATTCACAGGAGTGTCTTCTAGTCTCTACTTTCTGACATATACAAGTGTATATGAACCTACACACACATTAACATACACATTTGCACACATACACACAAACACACATACAAATCACACACACACACACACACACACACACACACACACACCCCACATGTATCTACAAAATGGTAGCATTGCAATTAAAATTCTTTTTAGAATTAAAAGAAACAGCAGATTTCTGAACTGCTACAAGTGTATTGTTACGCAAAGAAAAAAATTTCATAAGTTACAGTTGATTTTGTTGGCTATTCTCATAGTAATTCATATCTGTAATCTAGAATTTATTTCTTCCTTCCTTCCTTTTTTCTGTTTTTGTTTTGTTATTGTTGTTGTTCTTTTGATTTACTGATTGTTTTAGTTTGAGTTTCCAATGACTTAGTTTGCTATGAAGATTCACCATGATCAAGGCAATTCTTAAAAAGACAAACATTTAATTTGGGCTGGCCTACAGCTTCAGAGGTTTGGTCCATTATCATCATAGCAGGAAGCATGGGAGCGTTCTGGTAAACATGGTAGTCTAAAAGGCACTGAGAGTTCTACATCTTGATCCAAAGGCAGACAAGAGGAGGGTCTCAAAGACCAACCCCAAAATGACACACTTCCTCCAACAAGGCCACCCCTACTCTAAAAAGGCCAAACCTCCTAATAGGACTACTCTCTGGGCCAAGACTATTCAAACTATCACAGCATATACATCAGTAGTCATGAGCTTCATCCCATGTGATTCGAAGGGATTCTTGTGATTGTTGTACTCTCTTACAACCTTCTCTTTTCCCTGTTCTTCCTGCTCTGAGCTAGAAAGTGATTCTGATAGCACGAGGTCAAAGGCCTCACATTAAGGTACTTAGAGGAGAACAGAAGCAGACACTGGAGACCTGGAGTCAGGGAATCTACATCACAATGCTAATGCCCAGCTTTTCTTAAGAAGTCAAGCTACCCATTTAAACTCAGGTAATCATATTTGCTGAGGCCCAAAGAATGCTGCTCACTGAAGTCAACTTGATTATCAGACTGAAGTGGATCCCACACATCTAGATTTGCATAAGCTCACAGTAGAGTGGAGTGCTGGTGACTTAAGAGCTGAATGTTTCCAGAACATTCTAGGATAATTTTCTGAATTTGAGGGAGGGAGTCAGAGGGTAAAAGTTTCATATCTGGAATATCATACACATTCAAAGAAAATTGTTCTATGGTAAAGACTTGTCTTTGGATCCTTTAAAACTCATAAATTCAAATGGATCTTTTTATGCATTTTCCCAGAGAAAATTCTTCATCTTTTATCAAAACATCATTACTGTTGAGAAAATGCTTAAGTTTCTAGTTCTGAATTATTTCATCTTTAAAATGTATTCTCAATTGGATTTTCTTTTTTTCTAGACAGAGTTCCTGGCTGTCCTAGAACTTACTCTATATAGACTTTAACTCACAGATCCACCTGCTTCTCCTTCCAAAGTACTGGGATTAAAGGTAGGCACAACCAGGCCTGACTGCAATTAGGAAATTTGATGGGGAAGTTTATATTGGAAATGCATAAAAATTGTGTATATTTAAATAAACCTCCAGCTGTGATTAACTGGGAAAGGTAATGTTTCATTTAGTAAACTGAAAAGTTCCTTCCTTTGTTGGAAATGAATCAGACTGACTTTTAGCTTCCAGCCCTAGGGGGGGAAACAATCCCTTTAGTTCTTCTGCCAAGGCCACAAAAATCAAAACGATACATAAAAAAAGAAGGATAGTCCATTCATACTCCTTGAATGGCAGCTAGGCAAACAGAGATGTCATTTAATTAGCTGTAATAACTCAAAGGAGGATAAAAGATCTCCCCCTGAGAGGAAGGATACCAACTGCTGTCAGGGTGTTAGTGAGAAATCTGTTATTTCAAAAGTCTTGCTGCATGATTTGAGGGATGTAGGAAGGACGGTAGAGGCTTCTAAGTAATGTCTAAGAGGCAAGAAAAATAGATGTAATCAGATGCTTTTCTTACTATTATACATTTTTTAATTCATGTGTTGGGGAGGCATTCACATGCCATGGAATGCTATAGAGGTCGGATGTCAACTTGGAAGAATTGGTTCTCTCCTGCCTCCATGTAGGGCCCAGGATTAACCTTCAGATGCACTTTGCATCCAAGCACCTTTACCCACTAAGCCATCCCACTAGTCCTTGTTTTGATTTTTGATGAGACCCTAACTTGTTTTAATGATAGGACCTCAGTATTTATCAATAGCTCTGTAAATTTATCAGATATCCAGTCATAAAATGGTGAAAAATATTTAAAGATAGTCTGAATTATGGACATATAAAGTTGTTCTGCAGTTGCTCAGACATTTTAGTGCCTTTTAGTTTGCATTGCAAGGATTAAAATCAGAGCTTCTACCTCTTATCTCTATGTACATCCATTCCCACTTGAGTTCCTGCTTACAAGTTGTCAAGAGCAGAAAACAGACAGCTTAGACTATGCACTCGCAGAGTTCTCAGCTCACAACCTTTAACGGGGTTGGGGAATAGCACATTAGGAATGGAATTCTGGGTTTTCTGCTCACAATTCTAACTTTCAATTTCTGCATCATGTGCCATATAAATCAAGAGGGTTGGATAATTTATTTCCATCTGAAATAATGCTAATTTGAGATTTTTACCACAGTCTTGACAGTCATGTCAGCTATCATTTTGGGATGTCTTTTGCACATATGCATCTATGCGATCTCAGTTACAGACTTGAAGCATGTACTTCTATAATTTAAGGCCTACTTTGTGCTGGTAAGCTTTTTATTAGTTCTCTGTAAGTGGTACCATCTCTAAGAAAATGGTCCTGCATTGTATAAAAAAAAAAAAGCCCTGATTTCCATCAGGGAGGGATTGTGATGCAGAAATATAAGGCAAGCAACCCCTTTCCTCCCCAAGTCAGTTTTGGTCCTTTTATAACACCAATACTGGCACTCTTGGACCCTGCCATTTCTACTTCTGCTCTGTAGACTCTGTTGTTATAAAAAAGCAGTACATCTCTTCTTTTCCTTCAGTAAATTGAATTTTTTTCTTTTTGTTGAAAATAATTTTAACATAGAAAATATACTACTTCAGTTTCAGTCTATATAGCTGTTTATAATGATTGTTCCATACATTCGTTCATATAAATAATTTGAAGCTACACTTATCTGATAGCCAACAGCTGATTCTAAGTAGAATCTTCCCAATAAATTATGAATTATTTGAGCCAAGGCAATGGAAGGCACCAAATTTATTATTTTACAAGAGTGACAAAGGATTTGTGGTACACTAAAGGAAACACCACATAGACTATGATTGTTTACCTTGTTAGACATTGGCTTGGTAGTGAATGCATTTATCAATATGGAACTGTGTCCAGGGTAGGATAACTAGTCGGTACCACAGATATCAGTGAATTCCAGTATGGGGCTATGACAACCACATGAGTTAATAGTTATCCCTTCAAATTTCTCCAAAAGGATCCACAGAACTTTGGAGGAGCCAAATGAGTTCTACCGAGTACCTTGAGTAGCATTTAGATGTGCCAATTGCACTGTACATATCATAGTGAATTGCTTTAAAATCCTCATTAGATAATTATAAGAATTAAATATTTATGTTCAGCAAGTACAATCTTTTTTTTTTCAGTTTTTCCTCCTCACACCTCGCATAGATTTAACAGTTCTTAAAGAATTTGCAAACAGAAAAAAAAATCCCAGTTCCTTCTAGGGAGCTGGGGTAGGTGATGAGCATTTCAGCTATTAGCCACAAATGGGTGAAATAAATCCTCCTGCAGTGTTGAGCAAAACAAATGACCCAGGAGGAATAGCGCCTTGCAAAGCAGTTTAGGCATCATCAATCGCCACGAAAGCAAAATGAATCTTTCCTTAATTCTCACTCCAAGTGTCTTCAAAAATTGTTTTCTTTTCTTCTTCTTCTTTTTTTAGTTTCTCAAGAATTTGAAAGCCGTTCTAATAGGTACTCTTGGGAATTTAATTTCTATAAACCATTACATAAATAGGAAGAATTTCACTCTGGCATCACTTTTTATTCCTGTGGTGCTTCTGCTTTGTCAGTCTTAGACATAGTGCTTCTGATCTGAAGTAGCCAAAGAGGAAAACCAGATTAGAAACCCATTTATTTATTTAATATTGTACCCATAATCGTCTATCGCTTCTACACAGAGAAAGCACCAGTGGATCGTGACAAATTTAAAATCAAAAGACTTTCCTTTTAGACCTAAATAATCATTTATACTTGTTTGTGCCTACGTGTGTATATAGGCACATGTGTGACGCTTCTAAGGAGATCAGAAGACAGAGTTGTATCCCCTAGAGCTATATATGTAGGCACTGTGTGCTAAAATTAACTTTGTGTTCCTTGCAATGCCAGTAAGAATAACATAGGATCACAAATGGTTAGACATCTCTCCTGCCCCCCCCATAGAGTGATTTTTCTTAATAATGACTTTATAGCTTAAAGAATAATGGTTCACTTGTGCTACAATCTAGAGAAATTATTGACAATTTTCATTAAATTTTAATAATGGCATAAGGAAAGATAATATATTTTGGCTATAAAAGAAGAAATTGTCCTTTAACATGAAGTTATAATTTTTTTAGAAGTAAAGCAATAATAGTTTACCAATGAACATTATAGAAACTTCTTTCCTGTTTATTTCTCAGACGTGAAAAGATACTGCTAAATTTTTTAACTAAAAACAATTGATTAGTTTAAAAATGATGTTTATTTAGGAATTACAGAATATTGCATTGGAAATATACTGTGATGTGGTAAACTACCGGTATACCCAAAGTGCTTTAGACAAGGTAAAGAGAAAATGTAGATGACTACTCGATACACTGAAACAATAATCTTTGGCTATATAATTAGTAATAGAGACTATGTTAAAACAAAGTTGAAAAGGCAGTGACAGTGGCTAGATGCTTTTAGTTTTGTTTTTTGTTTTGATTTGGTTTGGTTTTGAGTTTTTTGTTTGTTTTTTTGTTTTTTGTTATTTGTTTGTGGGTTTTTTTTTCTTTGTAAGCTTGTGGTAGCCTCTGGTCAAATACTATTGTGGCAGAAACGTCTACGAAATTTACATATGTAGTCCTTTATGGGAAACATTCCTTCATAAACTCTTAGTATTATGTAAATTTTTGTTGTTAGGGTTGACACAGTGATCTCATTTGGTATATATATTATCACACTAATATTTTTTCTACAGCATTAAACCTTTCTTTAATCTCAGCATCTGAAAACATTCATATTAGTAGCAGTATCCAGACTAAGCAGATAATACTTAGGAATACATATGTATATGTATGTACAAATGTACTAATATGTACATATAGTAATTTATGCATATATATGCATTTAATCACAATAAATGGGAAAATGTACATATGTATTTATAAATATATATATATATATGTATGTATGTATATATATGCATTTAATGGCACTAAATGAGAAAAGAGGTCATGAATTGGAAAGTGTATATTGTGAAGGTTTGAAGGGAAAAATAAGAAGAGGTGTGGAATTATAATCTCAAAATTGAAAAGATCTCAAAATCTCAAAATTAAAAAAAAAAGAAAAAGACAGCAAATTTAGCATATTTTTATATGCTTATCAGTTATTATGGAATTTTATTTCTCAAGAAAATGGAAATAACAAACTTCAGAGTGCTATAATTGAGATTAGATTTAAAACGACTGAAGCTAAATAAATAGCTTAGTGTTATTCTCCATTACATGACTAATCTTGGAAGCCAAGCAGGATTTGGGCTGGTTAATTCTTACATAAGTGATTTCAAACTAAATCTACAGGTTTTATATAAAAGCTGATTGTTGCAAAACCACCTTGAAGTTACTGCTGACAGCATTTTAAAAGATTTCTACTTTCATGAATGTGTGCATATATGTGTAAACCTGCATGCACGCTCATGTGGGCTTATGCACATGTGAGACCAGTGCACAGAGGTTAGAACCCATCAATCCCTATGATGTGGTGTTACAAGTGGTATGAATTGCCCAACATAGGTGCTGGAAACTGAACTTAGACCATTGGAAGAGCAGTAGATATCCTTAACTACACAAAGCCATCTCTTCAGCTCCCAAATTATAACTTACGCTTAGTTCAGAATAGCTGCATAGCTAAAGTCTATAACTGTTGACTATTCATATTTACCTTTAAGAATATTAGCTTTTTTCCCCAAAAACCTGGAAAGCATAGGACAACTGTCCCCTTTGTTTCCTATTAAGAAATGACATTTTCTGTTTAAATCTGCTTAAGCATGGGGGCTTTCCTTCATTTCAGTTTCTCATTATTATTTTCCCAGTAAGGTTTAGGTGGCACTGGAAGAAATCCAATCTTTACTCAGGAACCACATGGCTTTTGCTAACAATTGTGAATTTTTAATAGGCTAGCACACTATCTTATAAGAAGAATAAGATTTCAGGTGCTTCAATTTTTAAGAAGGTTTAATTGCAAAAGGATGTCAGGAAACAATCTTCCCAAAATATAAAAGTTTGATAAGTTTTAGAAAATAATTTAATTGGTACCCAGAAATTATGAAATTTACTTCATAGTTCCATGAATGTGCCACTTAGAATCAAGAGAATTCAACAGAATGCTACATAAAAGTATGATGCTATGTTAGTGAGCGTACAGTTTTTTTAAAGAATAAATATACCACAAAGTTCTATTAGACAAATTATAAAATTCCACCTCATAAAGGTAGAACACACTCATTTATCATAGCCCATCAAAGTTGAATGCTTACTTTATCCAAACAAGGAAATGAAGTCCATGCTCACACCACTTTCTGACATTTTGGATTAAATCAAAACTGTCCAAGGGTAGAGCTAAGAGTTGAGTCTTATTGCTGACAAATTTGAGACTCTAGGGAGACCTGTAATCTAAAATGCTAAATTTTAAATTGTAGATCTTGCTATGTAGAGGCATGGTACAAATGCATACATATAAGAGACAGAATACATGGAAAATAATTATTTTGAATTTAAAAGGCCATGCAGAAAAATCACTTATCTCATTCCTCCTTGTGGGTTACATTTACACATAATTGACGTACACATAAATGACACATAATAGGCAACACTGTAATCTAATAAAACATACCTTTTTCTGGATATGTGAAATTTTATACAATAAACCCTGATTTAATATTTAGAATGATTAATATTAATATTTGTCATTCTTTTACAACATAATAGCTCTGAAAATACCTATGTCATATGAAACAAAGATACAAGAAAACTCTCAACAATGTTATCGATTACTGTTTTCAGAGGTCTTTAATTCAAGGCTTATAGAAGCAACTTGATACTGATCATGAAAGTGAGATTTTCCACAAGATTTTACATGTGGCACCTAGCAAGGGACATGATTAGATGGTCCTTCACTTATAAGAGTAGATACGAGAAAGTTAGTAACTCCTGCCAAGGGTAGATGTTTAGAATCTTGGAGCAAGAGGAGCTGAGATGTCCACCCAAGTGAACATCTACTCAGATACCAAGCTACCCAGATTCAGAAATCTTGATTGTGATATCTCTGTGCTATGAATGCCCTGCAGTTCCCCCTACAAACATAGAATTACCATTTGTATTGTAGAAACCAACCAACCCTAACAGTGTGTCAATGTAGGATACAGTACCAATGTAGAAAGTAAATACATGCCAGTTCACACATAAGGACTACTCTTTCTGAACACTGTGCACTAAGGTATGAAGAGAAACTAGTAACAAAATTTGTACAAAACTAGAGAGAATTAACATAGGGGGTTAATTTTAAAAATTGAATGTCCATTAAACATTAACAACTACAAAGAAAGAACATGTTATCACAAATCTCTGCCAGAATACAATGAAAAACACATATATTAGAGACTTTAATTGCCTATAACTACAGCTCAAAAGATCCTCTGTGGGTATATGCACACACCAGAGTAGCATACATACATACATACATACATAAATACATAGACACATGTACACATACACACACACACACACACACACACATCCCTAAAAAACTTTAAAAATCAAAAATTGATGAAGAAAAATATAACAATAATCATACACTTAGACATAATAAAAAAAGCTTTCAAACAAGCATCAGTTTATTCTTAACACCACTGTGAAAACAAATGCCAGCACAGTGATCCCAAGGTCTGAGAAGTTTCTTTCAGCAGCAATAAGAAATACCCAAAGTCCTGAAGTATTATTTTCTAAACTCTGAGACAAACTCATGCTCAACCTTTAATTTTACAGGCACAGAAACTATCGTTGTCAAGTGTGCTTTTTTTAAAAATTGGATGTTTTATTTACATTTCATATGTTGTCCCCTTACCCCCTCCCCC
>NW_021604591.1:6115875-6124224 GCF_004785775.1 Grammomys surdaster
TTTCAGCTCCAATGGCCTTCACTCTAACTCCTCCTTTGGGAACCCCATTATCAGATCAATGGCTAGTTGTGAGCATCTGCCTCTGAATATGTCAGACTCTTGAAGACCTCTGAGGAGACATCCATATCAGGCTCTTATCAGCATGCAATTCCTGACTTCCAAATCAGCATCTACCTTTGGTGACTGCACATGGGATGGATACTCAGGTGGAATGATCTTCAGACGGCCCCTCCTTCAGTTTCTGTCCCTCACTTTGTCTCCATATTTGCTCCCTTGAGTATTTTGTTGCTCCTTCTAAGAAGGACTGAATCACCCCCACTTGGTCTTCCTTCTTCATGAGCTTCATGTGGCCTGTGAGTTGTATCTTGGGCATTTCAAGGTTCTGGGCTAATATCCAATAATCAGTGAGTGAATACCATGTGTGTTCTTTTGTGATTGGCTTACTTCACTCAGGATGATAATTTCTAGTTCCATCCATTTACCTAGGAACCTCTCAAATTCATTGTTTTTAATAGCTGAGTAATACTCCATTGTGTAAATATACTACATTTTTTGAATCCATTCCTCAGTTGAAGGACATCTGGGTTCTTTCCAGCTCCTGGCTATTATAAATGAGGCTGCTATGAACATAGTTGAGCATATGTCATTGTTATATGTTCGAGCATCTTCTGGGTATATGCCTAGGAGTGGTATAGCTGGATCCTCAGGTAATGCTATGTCCAATTTTCTGAGGAACCGCCACACTGATTTCCAAAGTGGTTGCACCATCTTGTAGTCCCACCAACAATGGAGGAGTGTTCTTCTTTCTCCACACCCTCGCCAGCATCTACTATCACCTGAGTTTTTAATCTTAGCCTTTCTGACTGGTGTGAGATGGAATCTTAGGGTTGTTTTGATTTGCATTTCCCTGACAACTAAGGATACTGAACATTTCTTTAGGTGCTTCTCGGCCATTCGAGTTTCCTCCGTTGAAAATTCTTTGTTAAGCTCGATATCCCATTTTTTAATAGGGTTATTTGGTTGTCTGGAGTCTAATTTCTTGAGTTCTTTGTATATATTAGATATTAGCCCTCTATCAGATGTAGGATTGGTAAAAATCTTTTCCTAATTTGTTGGTTGTCGTTTTGTCCTATTGACAGTGCCCTTTGCCTTACAGAAACTTTGCTATTTTACGAAGTCCTATTTGTCAATTCTTGATCTTAGAGCATATGCCAAAAAAATCCAGGATAGTGAAAACTATTCTCAACAATAAAAGAACTTCTGGAGGAATCACCATCCCTGACCTCAAGCTGTACTACAGAGCAATAGTGATAAAAACTACTTGGTACTGGTACAGAGACAGGCAGGAAGATCAATGGAATAGAATTGAAGACCCAAAAATGAACCCACACACCTATGATCATTTGATCTTTGACAAAGGAGCTAAAACTGTCCAGTGGAAAAAGGACAGCATTTTCAACAAATGGTGCTGGTTCAACTGGAGGACAACATGTAGAAGAATGAAAATTGATCCATTCTTATCTCCTTGTACAAAGCTCAAGTGGATAAAGGACCTCCACATAAAACCAGATACACTGAAACTAATAGAAGGGAAGGTGGGGAAGAGCCTCGAATACTTGGGCACAGGGGTCAAGTGTACTTTAAACTCAGCACTGCTTACAAACTCCAGAAGCCTGTGCCATAAGCCACTGTTCACAGACTAACAGAGGTAGAGCTTATGTAAGGAAGTGGAAGAACATGGAGTAGGCTTTGATGTCAGAAGGCACAAAATGGTTTAAATAATGATGGATTATGAGTCAAGGGTAGACATTAGTTTGTGTGCATACTAAAAAAGAACAACTTAAGGATGGAAGGAGTTAGTTTGGATGACAGTTGGAGAGTCCATTCCATCACAGTGGGAAAAGCATGGTGGTGAAAGCATGAAGTAGCTTGTCACATCTGTAATCAAGGAGCAGAGAGAAAGGAATGGTACCAATCAGTAATGGTTCTTCTTTTCTATTATTTTTTTTAATTTACATTTCAGATGGCATCTCCTTTCCCCATTTTCCCTCCCTAGAAAATCCCTGTCCCATCCCCCCTCCTCCTTTTTGCTTTTATACAATTTTAATTTCATGAAAGTATTAAGGTCACTTCTAGTTGAGGAGCTAGCCATATCATAGATGTAAATAGTCAAGAAACAAGCAAGACAACAAACCCAAATAGTCAAAGATCAAGCAAGGCAGTAAACAGAGTCAAGTGACCACTCCCATGATCACTGTTTCTAAGGGCTTATAATGATGACCAAAATATCTGAGCCTACTTCCCTGTCCTAGCCCAAAGTCATTTTCATGTCTGACGCATACTTCCTTGTTCTAGCCTAAAATTTAGATTCCTGCTTTAATTACATTAATGCTTCTTCTTTTAGTAATCTTGCTTCCTACAATCAGGGAGAGTCTACACACTTCCGTTAAACTTCTGTAGAACAGTCTTACAGAAAGGTACAGAGGTATGTCTTCTAGGTGATTTAAACTCTGTCAGGTAACAATCCAGTTGAAAGTCAAGTTGAACCAACACAGGGTTGGTTCATGCCAACATAGGTTGGCAAATGCCAGCTCACGTCTGAGGTGCTTGGCTGTAGATAATGCATTGGGCTGCCAAGACTCTGAATATGTCAAACATTCTTGAGTAACTCATTATTTGTTGAGTTAGGGTTCTTAGTCAAATTTAACTTCCTAACTTCTACTTTATAAATAGAAATATCTGAGAGAAAACAGCCAAGGGGATTATAGAAAGGCATCACTGCTAAACAACTTACTGATCTAATAAGATATAGTAATGTTCGAAAGATATAAGGGATAGGTTAGGATGCCCCTTTTGTTTGGAAAAGTACCCCTATTAACAAAACTATGTACATAGTATTGTGTAAGTCTACATTATTAGATGTTCAGATGTTAACATTCAATAAACCAATATATTATATAACTGGCCACACAATATTGTTCAGATGGTACTTAGTTCCCATCAGATATGTGTGAGATAAGTATGTGTGGAGATGGGAGTTCCATAGTTACCTGAAGACATGCTAACAAAGAGACTACATATAAACAGGGACATTTATTATGTGTGAACTACATGTAACCATGTAGTAATTCAATTTTGTAAAATATTTTATATATTTATTTACATTTATTGTATAAATATTTTGCCTTGCATGTATGTCTGTTTGCCATGTGTGTACCTAGTCCATGCAGAGGTCAGAAGAGGTTATCAGATACCCTGAAACAGATATTACAGGTGTCTATAGATCATTGTGTAAGTGCGGGAGTCAAACCCAGATCCTCTGCAAGCGCAGCCAGAACTTTTAACCACTGAGCCATCTCTACAGTATTGCACCCCACTCCCTGCACTTTAGTTCTTATGATGCTTTATTCCTGACAGAACTCATACCAACATGCTGAACTTTTTCTTAGTATAACATTTCTAGGGCTGGTGAGATTGTTCAGTAGGTAAAGGAACTTGCAGCCAAATCTGATAAGCTGAGTTATGTTCCTGGAACCCACATGGTATTTGGAGAGAGTAATAACTCTAGGGTGTGGAGCCCTAAGGACCACACATTGCATACATACATACATACATACATACACACACACGCATATACACACACACAAACTTGCATACCCCCACACACATACACCTTGTAGACAAATAAATTAATGCTAGATAATACTTTTATAAAATCCTTGATGCCATTAGACAAGGTCGATCAGTTAGTTGGTCTGGTGAACATTATTTAGAATGTCTGTGCCACTGAATCTAAGCTCCCAGAACCATCTGTTGTGAGATCATGGTGAAACCAGCACTAATCAGGTTAGTATCTCTGTGGTCTATAATGTAAAGTTGTATCAGTCTGTGTTAGTTTCCAATGTCTTAAAGCAACAGAGAAAGAAAGAAAGAAAGAAAGAGAGAGAGAGAGAGAGAGAGAGAGAGAGAGAGAGAGAGAGAGAGGGAGAAAGAAAGGAAAAAAGAAGGAAGGAAAGAGAAAGAAAGTAAAAATACTACTTTGGAGAATTATGGATAGACGACAGCTCATAATGATTGCATTAGTAATGTTTTCTTCCTATCATATACATCTTAAAATTAATAGGAGTAAAATAAAATCAGGGAAAACTGTAAAGTTATGTTAATTACTAAGTGATTTTGATACAGGTGATATCGTAGCTGGAAAATGTGATAAACTTCTCAAGTCTGTGTGACTACAGTGGGGGGAAAGTGTTTAAGAGAAAATAGCAATGATACTAGTCTTTACTATTAAATGTACAGAGATACTAATGATTGAGGCCAAGCTTCCTAAAGATTTTACTGAATGAGTCATAAAAATAGAAACATAGCTACAGAAGACAAAATCATTGTTTCTGCATCAGAGTTATTGGTCCATGATTTGTACATCAGAGAATTGTTTCCTTAGGGAACATACTCCTGAAGATGTTACTTAGAACCTGACAGTGTATGTGTAGATTCAGGAAACAAAGACCCTGTATTAAGCCTGGCCTCTCCACTCTGTGAGAGAAATGCTGGTCTTGGCCAACACATAAGGAGCCAGAACTGAGGAACAGAGTGAGGGCAGGGTATCCTGAATGTTTATGCAGAACCAGACAGCTTTTGGATGGCTTCCTTACAGTGCCTTATTTCAAAGCAAATAAAATTTTAATCAAACTAATTTTCCTCATTCTGAATCTATCCTCCCTGACAATGATCAGTTTATCAACTCAATCAAATGAACTTCAAATATTTATGGAAAATTTGACAGCAATTTCTTAGGAGGAGTACCACATCCAGATAGATTTATTTATTTATTTATTTACTTATTTATTTACTTAATGTTCCCCTGTAGTTTAAATACAGAGGCCAAGAGTATTGGTTTAAAATACATGGTTATGGTCTAAATTATATTCTCACTATGAATTTGATGATTTACCTTTAAAAAAAACTTTAGTGTTAAATAGCTGACTTTATCATAATTTAGTCCTATAACTCAGACCTCACCCATGGACTCTAAGACCTTGAAGTGATGTTGCCAAACTGAGGTAATACCTATGAGGCATTCCAGAGGCAAGCCGGTCTTCCTTGAGATCACACCGTCCCACTTGCTCTCTTACGCTACTAGTATTTAGTTTATTTCATGGCAAGGTTTCTCTTTATAGATCTGTCTAGTGTAGAATTCACAACTCTTCTGACTTTAGTACCAAAACTCTGAGATCATTTGAATGTGCACTATGTTTTGACTTATTCTACTAATTTACGCAATTATATTTAAGAAAAGGCAAATCCATAAAGTCATTGTTAAGTATATAAAGTTAGTGATTTGCCTAGAGAAAATTCCAGCATCATTTAAGCATTATCTACTCCTTGGAACATACTGCATTTGTTATCTTATGGAACATGTTCTGATTCATATTTCCTGCTTCGTGCATTAGTTACCAAGGTTACATCATCAACTCAACAGAGGATATCTGAAATTTTTTTTAAAAAAACAGATATACAGTGTCTACCTGGGCTCCATATGTGAGATTTATGTAACTGTTGTCCTATCTATGTGGGAATCTGCTTATGTGCTGATCAAATATAAAAAATTAACCACAAACACACACACACACACACACACACACACACACACACACACACGGAAACACAGCAGGAGCAATGACAATAGGGAGGAAGAAAGATGCTACGTGGATAAGAATGTGTTTTGTTTATACAGAGAACTAAGTTCTATTCCTGTCACCCATATTAGATGGTTCACAGTTGCCTGTAACTACAGTTCTTGCATCCCCAACACTTTTGTCTTCCAGAGGCATCTACTCTCTCATGTTGTGGTAGTTTGAATGAGAATCTTCCCTCAAAGTGTCTGGAATTTGAACATTTGGGGCCCAGTTGCTATGGCTGCTTGGGAAGGGTTGTGTGGTGCAGTTTTGCTACAGAAGTAGATCACTAATGGTGGGATTTTAAGGTAAAATTTATTTCTACTTCCAGTTTGTTATCTAGCGTTGGGGATTGCAGTTTAAAGGGTGAACCCTGCTTTCCTAGGCCTGATGGCTTACTTGTTACTTACTGCCATGCTTCCCTGTCCTTGATAGACTATTATCTCTCTAGAACTGTCAGACAAAATAAATACTTTCTTATGTAAATTGTTTTGGTCATGGTGTGTTATCACAGAGACCACAATTGTACATAACCACACACTCCTACCCTCCAAAACACTCACTCACATGAGCTTAAAAATAATTTTGAAAAGAAAACAATCATAGTGATAACAACAGCCAACTGTAAAGCCCAGAACTTGAGAAGGAGAAAAAGGAGTCTATATTTGGCAGGAAACCACTAGAGGTTTCCGTTTGCTTTGAATTTGGACATCTGTAGGTATGTGGATCCCCATGTAGGAAAAATTAGGATGGAAGAATGACAGTCACTTTTTCAATCTCTAGTTCCCTTTCACCATTTTGGCTTTCCTTTTTCTTACCATCAAGAAAAAGGTAAGTATCTATTGGTCCATTCTGACTTACAATTCATTGCAAATCCTTTCTAGTTAAGTGCTAAAAAATCAATAAATCATCATAATTAAATCAGAATCATAAAGGATATTACTCAATAGCAGGAAACTTGTAAGTACCAGCCTTAATGCATGTTTTCTTTCCATTTCCCATCTAGGGAGAAGATGTAATCCTCAATTGAGCTGTTCCAGAAAATATCTTGATAGACTCTCAAGATGTAGTTGAGTATCTAGCAAGCACAGTAATGGTAAGTACGTCTTATGATCTCTGGGGACCAATCGTGGAGTCAAAAAATATAGCAATCCAGGAAAAAGAACACAAAAGGAAAAAAGGAGCTGGTGAAGCAATTACAAAGAGACTGTGTAGCGTGGTGCAGAAACCGTTACTCAGATATTCATAAAATCAGCATGTATTTTGCCTAGTGGTCAGATAGATCGCTGCTGTTTTGAGTCATGAAAGCAATAGAAGGACATTAGAAATTTCCCTGCCTTTTCTCCCTTTCAGAATTTAAAATTAAAATCAATAACATTGTGAACATGGAAGAAATATGCATAGATTAGCCAAATTGAATTTTCTTCACCTAGCTAATACTGAATTCAATTTTGTCACTCATAGGACACCACTTAGAATTTCCATATGTAGCAATTTTCTATTTGTCTCTGTATCTCAAATAATAAATCATAAGGAGTGGTGGCATAATCTTGTTTTCAGACTTTGTGTGTGTATGTGTATGCATGTATGTGTGTTATATGAATTTACACTTGTGAGCCGGGTGTCAGATAGTAGCATTGTCTTCCTCAGTCTCTCTCCAGCTTAGTTTGTGACTGGATCTCTCATGATTCCAGTAACCTGACTAGCCAGCTAGCCCCAGAGATTCTTCTTTGTCTTTCTCCCAGCATTGGGGTTTCAGATACAAGATGCTATCTTTAGCTTTTAACTGGGTGCTGGGCTCTGAGCTCAGGTCCTTATGCTGTACACCTAGCACTTTATTGACTCTCCAGCAATGAAGATCCCAAACTTTCAAAAACTGTACACACATAGCTTTTTTTAGATTGCTCCTTTTGTACCTTAGAACTAAGTTGTTACACTTTAAGCGTGTATAAGCCGTGGTGTGACAGCCCAATAAACTATGAAAAGAACCAAATGGACAATGATAACAGCTCCTTTCAGCCAGGGAACTGTACAGTAGATCACTCTCCTTTACACTTTGCTGAAGGTAGCTGAAAAATATAACCTGCATGATCTTCTTGTCTTCTTAGCCTCATTTAACTTGATGAATGGACAATACCCTCAGACAATGGCTGGGATGGAGAGAGTCAGGGAGAGTGAACCCACAGGTGGAGAAGCATGACCCTGAATCAAAAGAGAGAATGAGGCTACAGAGGCAGCTGGAGCCTGGTGGCATGCTAAGGCCTCATTAGGGAGCAATTTTCTCTTCAGGACTGAATGTGCAGTCCATCTCTTTCTCTGCCTTAAAGACTTTCTAGGCACAGTAAAGTGATACTAATTGTGTGGTCTTCCCTCTGATAAAGCTGCTGACATTTTAAATTCTGAAGATGTCTATAAAGGATGGGCTGGGAGAGGCAGGCGTTGTATGCAAATCTGCCGGGAAAAGGCTACAGATTTCTATGTTCTTACTCACTGTGGTCTTGTCTTTGACAGATTTGGGAAGAATTGATTCCTAAGGAACCTGCAGTTTCCAATACTGTTAAGTGTCTGAAGGAATGGCAGACTGCAAATGTTCAGAATAGCTCTCTCTCTCTCTCTCTCTCTCTCTCTCTCTCTCTCTCTCTCTCTCTCTGTGTGTGTGTGTGTGTGTGTT
>NW_021604591.1:6124324-6128072 GCF_004785775.1 Grammomys surdaster
GTGTGTGTGTGTGTGTGTGTGTGTGTGTGTGTGTGTGTGTGTGTTTACCTGCTTGGCTAAAGGTAGATCATGGTCAGAGATCAGGCTTGGGTGTCATTCCTTAGGCACTATCTACATTTTTTTTTATCTCATGAGATTGTTTTTCTCTTACCAAGCCCTCCATATGAAACTGAGTCTGACTGGCCAAGGAGTTCTAGGGTTCCTCTTTCTCCACCTCTGCACACAGTGTTTGAATATCAAATCTATGTCAGCAATGTCCACTTTAAAAAAAAAAACATAGATCCTAGGTATCAAACACATATTCATGTGTTTGTGAGCCAAGCACTTCACTAGCAGAGCCATCTCAGGGTTCCCAATGGAAGAGTTACAGAAAGGACTGAAGGAGCTGAAGGGGTTTGCAACCCCCTAGGAAGAACAACAATATCAATCAACCAGACCCCTCCAGAGTTCCCAGGGACTGAACCACCAACCAAGGAGTACACATGGAGGGACTCATGGCTCCAGCTGCATATGTAGCAGAGGATGGCCTTGTCTGGCATCAGTGGGAGGAGAGGCCCTTGGTCCTGTGGAGACTTGATGCCCCAGTGTATGGGAATTTGAAGTGGGGAGGTGGAAATGGGTGGGTGGGTGGAGGGACACCCTCATAGACACAGGGGGAGGGAAGACAGGGATAGGGGGAATTCTAGAATTCTAGTGGGGAAACCAGAAAAAGGAATAACATTTGAAATGTAAATAAAGAAAATATCCAATAAAAAGAAAAAATATTGAGGTTTTTTTTCTTTTGTTTGGTTTGGTTTTTTGTTGAAGGGAATGTTATAGATAGATAAGAATAGACAAAATAATATTTACTAGATAATTCTTATATAGTTCAGTCTCTCATTGCATTAGAAGGCAATATATCTATATATCTAACTCTATCTATATATCTATATATCTATCTTTATATCTCTATTTATATATCTCTATATGTATGTATGTATATATCTATATATCTATATCTCATCTATAATTTGTGGAACAGGAAACAAAAGACAAGTGCTTTCTTGGGTTGCCTTGGAAACCTGCAGGTCAGAATAACCAAAGTTTTCCATTCATTTATCTTCCTCTTGTTTTCCTCTGTCCTTTTCTGTGGGTTTTCATACCTTGCAAGGAAACTCCCATTGTGATATTTACTTCAGTATTCTCCTTCCCAGTTACTCTGTCCTTCATGTCCCCATGTTCCTTCTCATGTCCTACTAAAGTCAACCTAAATCCCTCCATGTTGGCAGTGGATTGAAGCTTCATATAAAAACACCTTGGTTCTTATTTGCTCATAATTCTTTGGTTATTGGGAAGACACCACTTCTTTCTAACATTCTAAGAAATAAAGAGAAGTATATAAAGATTTGCTGGGTATGCACATATTTATGATTCTAAGAGAAGACTAAGATATTCAGAGGATCATGACGACAAAGAGGAGATGTCTGTGTTTTCTTGTGTACAGTGTGTGTAGTGTTAAGACAAACACTGAATATCTTTAGGCACTGCACTAATACTTGTAAAAGATCAGAAAGTTGACAACCATGCATCTAAAATCATCTATGACACATTGGCGAAATGATCTATCTTATTCTCAAATAATGTATTTATGAGGGTATGACTCTAAATTATATATTTCAGTGTGTGTGCCAGTGTATTATGTATGTCCGTAATCATGCATGTGAGTATAAGGTCATATGTACTACGAAGCATGTGTTGAGATCCTAGATAACATCAGGTGTCCAGTCTCAACTTGAATCTCATTTGATACAAAGTCTCTTTTGTTTTTACTGCTGCAAATATGAGAGTAGGTATTTTCTGAGCTTCTAGGTATTTACATGCCTCTGATTCCCATTTTAGCATAGGAACATAACATTTACAGGTGGCTTCTACCTTGTCTAACATTGTGTAGGTTTTTGAGATTCGAACTCTGTACTATTAAGATAGGCAAGGGCTGTGCTCACTGGGCCAGCTCTTCAGCCTCCAAATAAGCACTAGTCTTTCTAAGGTCCGAGAAAGTGCTATCTGCCATGGACCTTTCCGTGACCACCAAAATGACAACAAAGGTGTATTCACAGATTGTGCATTTGGCTGGCACATTAGGGAATATCACAGCAGTTAAACCTATCTTAAGGAGACAGAATGAAAGAGGTCTTTACAGTATGCTTATAGTGGTCAGTGGAAAAGAAATGCTCAAATCCTTTGATTCTGCTTCACAGATAATTCTGTGAATAGAAAATTGGCTCTCTTACTAATTATTCTCCTGAATATGAGCTGCTTCATGTAGCTTCATCACCTACACCATCTACAAAAGATACAGCAGAGGTTAAGGGACCTTGACCTCCGTCCAAGATAGCTTTCATATAGCTTCATTGTTCCCTTAATGAGTTGTGAATCCTCTCTTGCACTATTCCCATTAAATTACCAAGATGCTAATCTCTGCTATACCAAACTGAAATATGGAAAGAAATCACAAGTCGTGGCAATCTACACAAGGGTGGAATCCTATTGTATAGCGAAGCTCTTACCATGTTTGGCTGGTAGTCCAGCAAAGGAAACAAAGGGCAAAAAAAAAAAAAAAAGAAGAAGAAGAAGAAAAAAAGAAAAGAAAATTTCCGGTATAGTGTTGTGGTAATGTCACACACAGCACCAATCTTCATGTTCTTGTCTACCTGCAGATCTATTTGAGTGGGTCACAGCACCTATTTGCTCATCCCAAAATCCTTAGTAAAAGCTATTAAGAACAGACTCTGATTTTGATGTTCTCTTATAGTTCTCCAATTTGTGATATTGTTAAAAAAAATCGCAGAGATGCTCAGGAACCCTGCTCAGGTTGGTCAACACATTAAAAAAGAAACAGCTTTGTTTACCAGCCAGCAGCACCTTGGACTGTTTGACTTCTCCACTGATGTGATACTGGTTAAGCTTCTGCTGTTTTGCCATTAGCAAATAATGCAAAGTTGAAAGGGAATAAAAGCAGTGAGTGATGGGAATACAGAGCCTACCAGCTGTCCATTTGAATAACATCTGGATAGCAGTCCAAACCATAGTCTTTCTTACTGAATCCTGCTGGCTATATGGAAAACCCTTTTCTCAGTGTCAAATAATTTACATTAACTTAACCAGAGTATATCTTCTGCCTAGACCATTGTGAACTTTTCCAACTGTATAGTTTTTATAATTGTTTTCCAGGCCTGAAGGCAATGACAAGGTGCTGACAATGCCTCCTTAATGGGTTGCTTCTATGTTTTGTAGAATTCTGTGTTTCCGCTGGGTAAGCGTTTTCTGTATAGCCCTTCATTGTGTCTCACCCTATGCAGACTCTCAACCATATTGGAGCTAAGAGGAAGGAAATTTATGTTGAAACCCAGCTAAACCGTTTTGCTGACATCCCTCTGTCATGTTTCATTCATACACTTGGAACCCTGGAGCCTGAGTACCACTTGAGATTCAAAGGCAGATGCAGAGAGCACACCCTCATGAGACTTGGCACCAGTGATAAACTTTGTCAAAACTGGTTTGGCACCGAAGCATCAAATGTTTGCAGCACTCAGCACTTGGAAAAAGCTGACACCATTCTTAGATGACTCATGGGACAACCCAAAGGAAAAATGTCAGATGCAGTGACTTCTCTGAAGAACTGTGTGATTTCAACCCTGAAATCTCTAAGTGATCTGATTCATTCTCTCTCTCTCTCTCTCTCTCTCTCTCTCTCTCTCTCTCTCTCTCT
>NW_021604591.1:6128082-6132240 GCF_004785775.1 Grammomys surdaster
TCTCTCTCTCTCTCTCTCTCTCTCTCTCTCTCTCTCTCTCTCTCTCTGGACTGGGTTTTCTTGAGCCAGGGAGGACAAGCTTTCCAGTCTCCCTTGAAACTTGAACATGCATTTTGGAATCACTAGCAATTTTGAATTTCAAAGAAGATTAAAGTCATGTCTTATCTCTCTTAAAAAATTGTAATTGTATATATGACATCTTTCAAAGCATCCTATTGACACATTAAATAGTCTCGGGCTGGAGAGATAGCTCAGTGGTTAAGAGCACTGACTGCTCTTCCAGAAGTCCTGAGTTAAAATCTCAGTAACTACATAGTGACTCACAACCATCTGCAATGGGATCCAATGCCCTCTTCTGGTATGTCTGAAGACAGCTACAGTGTACTCATACACAAAAATAAATAAAAATATTAAAAAAAAGAAAAACTAGTCACAAGCACATTTTAAATCACCAAGAAGTGCTTTCATACTTGCAAATAAAAGCATAATTGATTTTCTGCCATCTATCTATGATTCAGATTAAATCCAAGACTCCTAATCTTTTTAATTCAGATATCAAATTTAAAACTCTCTGTAGGGCCTTCTTAACTGTTAACGACTACTCTATTTCTATGTTCATAGTCAGCTATACTTACCACTTTTTCTGATTCAAATTTATTAACAGGAATTATTTCTTCTTGAGAAAAACATTTTTAATCTATAAAGTCATGAGTTTTATTACATTGTAAATATACTGTCTGAATAATATGGAAAAGAAATGAATACTTTCCACAACTAGCAAAGACTTCTCAGGCACTATTCTATCTTTCTCCTTCATTTGTCCAGAACAATTTATCACTATTTTTCTACTTAAACACAAAATTTATCAGTATAGAGAAAGTATTAGGTAGCTTTAACTATCATCTGGACATATGTGGAATCATGATAATGGAGTTTTCACTTAGGAATTGCACAGGTCACATCAGTCTATGACTATATCTATGGGGGATTGTCTTGATTCTTGATGGATGCAGGATTCTCCAGCCCTCTAGGAGTAGCATCATCCCCTGGGCAGGTGGCCTGGATTGTAGAAGGAAGCTGGCAAAGCACAAGCCTAAACAAGTAAGCCAGTAGGTAGTATCTTTCATGGTTCTTGTCTTACCCTATTAGCTGTGAAGTAAGTTTACTGGGCTGACCTGAGGATGTATATAATAGCAAGAGGTCCTGTCTTCTGGTTCCTGCCTTTGCACTCCTTCTCTAACGTCTCTAGAAGATAGATCATGATGTGGAAATGTAACTCAAATCATCTCTTTCATCTCTATGCTGCTTTTGGTCAAACTGTTTTCTTACAACAACTTTAGAAATTAAAATTGAATAGGGTCTCTATTTTTAGAAAGCATTCATTTTATTTCTCCAATGACAAATAAAAACTGTATACATGCATAATTTAGAACAGAATGTTTCGATTACTGCATGCATCATAGAAAGGATAAATCAAGCTTGTTAACATAAGCATTAACTCATATTATGGTTATTTTTAACTTTTTTTTTACTTATTCACTTTACAATCTGCTCACTGCCCCACTCGCAGTCACCCACTTCTACAGTCTTTCTCCCATCACCCCTCCCATTCTCTTCTGAGTATGCCCAAATCTTGGCACTTCAAGTCTCTGCAAGGCTAGACACTTCTTCTTATGGTTATTATTTTTAGTGAGAACTTTTGAAATTTATACTCTTAGTAAATATCTAAAATACCCTGTTATTGAATAATCACTTTGATAAAGCAGAAGTCTCTTGAACTTATTCTCACTAACTTATGTAAACTTTACATTCTTTGCTTTCTGTTGTTTTACTTTCCAAAACCCCTGTCTCTAGTGACCATTTATTTATTTTTCCTTTGTGTTGTGTTTTATAAAAAGAAAGAGAGAAAAGGAATATGTTTGGTGGATGTGCAGTCAGGTGGGGGGAAGGGGATGCCTCCAAGGGTCCATAATGAGGCATCCCTCCCCCCCTGAGGGACCAGCCACAGGATGGTATAGTATAGAATAGAGTTTATTAAGGGCATGAGGAATGGGGTTGAGAGGGTAGTAGAGGCAGAGAGTGAGAGAGAATAGAGGAGTAGATGCTGGCCATGAGAACTTGGATAAAGAAGGAGCAGAGGAATGAGGAGAGGTGGGGGGCAGGACTAAAGGCAAGAGAGAGTGGAGGGGTCCAGCAGCCCTTTTTATAGGGAGTCAGACGCACCTGGCTGTTGTCAGGTAACAGGAGCAGAGCCTAAATACAATGGTGACACTTTGTACTTCAATATTTGAGCAGTCTGCATATAAGGAATGTCTTGCATATAAGGAATAGTCTAGTAAAACAGCAGTAGGATATATATATAATATATATATATATTATATATATATATTGCATAAATAACATTTACTTTATCCATTACTTTTCTGTCAGTGTTCACAGGTGTTAAGGTAAATAGTTAAAAACGGCCACTGGTCAAACCGACTATCTAAGCTGCAGCAGTTCTGCCTAGCTCAGCCACCATGTTTCTTGGCCTGAGGCCACGTGCGCACTGCAGCTAGAAATGGCCAGCCAGAAACACTAGCCCTGCCACTCACGAGATGTCACCATGGGAGATGGCTCTGCCAATCTTCCACGCTGTCTCCAAAAGGTTGCGCATTGCCCAGACCATTCCGCCATCCACGTGGGCCCAGTAGGAAAATGAGACTCTAATGCTTAAATTATCCAAAAGCTTATATATTTGGTAATGATCAGTAACAAGATGCCCATACAATCAGAAGTGTAACCCAATAACCAACCTAGATATACCAACTACCTTTGACTGCTACAGACACATGAACATCCACCTCCATGTTCCCCACTCACTCCTTCCTCTCTCCTAGCTCCTCCTCTTCCTTCTCCTCCTCTCCTCCTTATTCCTCCTCTTCCTCTCCTTACTCCTCCCACCTTAGCTCCTCCTACACACAGGTATATTCACTTCCTTCTTACTGAAAGCATATCCTATTTGTAAAATTGACTGATGCTTCTAGAGACACTAGCAGAGCATTTGCTGAGTAACTGGATGTTTTTAATTTTCAGAAAGAGATTCACAAACCAATGTCTTCTACATGGTACCTTCCTAATATCAGAGTGAGTGTGTGCTGAGATTACAAAATGGGATGTTAGTTTACTTGTCTCACAATATGACCACAAAAAAGGCAACAGTGAAACAGAAGTGATGAACTAGATATTAGGTATCATTCTAGTGTTTTCTCTAATAGGATTGGTCAACATCCAGAATAAGTAGTAGATATTTAGATCACAGAGTCTTAAGTAAAGGGAAATCTACTACAGCACAGGGCCAGGAAAAAGTGTTGGATCCCCTGGGGCTGGAGTTAGGGTCTACTGTGAGATGCCCTATGTGGGCTCTGAGAATGGAACTTAGGTCTTCTGCCAGAGCAGAAAGTACTCTTAACTTTTAAGTCATCTCTCCAGTACAGTCACCACACTTTTCGAAGGTAAGAAAAAAGCAAAAACATTCATTTTATCTATTTGATCTAAGCCAACACATTCAAAATTATTGTTTTAATATATGTCCACATTTTTAATCAAACTATCAATGAAATAATTTATATCATTCTTATGTATTTTGAAGTCACAGCTGCATTTTTTCATATAATATATCTGAATTGAGACTAGTTACATTCGTGTGGAAGTTTGAATATGATTGGCCCAATGAGTGGCACAATTAAGAGGTGTGGCCTTGTTGAAATAAGCGTGACCTAGGAATAGTTGTGTCACTGTGAGCAAGGGTTTTAAATACACTTGTCCTAGCTGCCTTGAAGCCAGTCTTCTCCTAGCAGCCTTCAGACGAAGATGTAGAACTCTCACCTCCTCCTGCACAATGCCTGCATGAAGACTGTCATGCTCCCACCTTGATGATAATGGACTGAACCTGTGAGCCAGCTGCAAATAAATGTTGGATTTATAAGTGTTGCCTTGGTCATGGTGTCTGTTTACAGCAGCAAAACCCTAACTAAGACAATTAGCTAACTAGCCTTGAGTGTTAGTGGCTTTCACACTGGATGAAAATGGAGGTTAATGAATGCATGCTTGTAGTCAAATGTTATATAAACATGGGAATTCTTATAGGAAGTTATTCAGGGTGTAATCTCTCACTTC
>NW_021604591.1:6132640-6132920 GCF_004785775.1 Grammomys surdaster
AGAAAGATGTTCGGCTTTTAGAAACACTTGCTTCAAGAGAATACCAGCAATGAGTGAGTAGGTAAAGCTCATTCAGAGGCATGAAGCACCCAAAGAAAACAGGCATACAAACATGTGAGTGCGTGCGCGCACGCGCGCACACACACACACACACACACACACACATACACACACACACAGAGAGAGAGAGAGAGAGAGAGAGAGAGAGAGAGAGAGAGAGGTGGAGAGAGAGGGAGAAAGAGAGAGAGGGAGAGAGAGAGAGAGAGAGAGAGAGAGAGAG
>NW_021604591.1:6133020-6142620 GCF_004785775.1 Grammomys surdaster
TACACACACACACAGAGAGAGAGAGAGAGAGAGAGAGAGAGAGAGAGAGAGAGAGAGAGACTTTAGCCAAAGCAGAATGCAGCATAGCTTCCACTGAAGGAAAATCTGCAAGGCTCATTGAGTGATTAGACATCAGTGGCTGTGGAGAGTTTAGAATGTGGCAAGTCCAAACAAAGCCAAGTTCTCTTGGATCATTTCTAGTTCCCCAAATAGCTATTTATTATTCCTCTCTGTTTGTGACCTAACATCTTTGTGTCTATTAATTAAATTATCCAAATCATCTGCAATATCCAAACTCAAAGAATATGAGCCAATAACACCTGAGGCCTGTTTTAGAGGTACCCTGCTTCTCTATGCATTTAAGGCTTCTATCAAAGCATTTGAAGTGTCCTGATTTGTAACATTTTTTGTTATTTCACTGTAGAAACTTTATAAAATTGTTAAACACATCGAAATATCGTAGATTTTGGGATCTAAATATTTGGTTTGGGGTCCATAGCTGCTTCAGCGTGTGCAGTAGTAGCGTATTTTCCAAGTGAAGAGTGTGAGTCAGCATAGGAAGGGCTTGCAAGTGTCCCGCTGGCTTTCAGAAAACTAGTCACTATAGCTCCAAGGCCAGTGGGTCACATCAGCTACAAAAGGTTCCTCATGTACCACAATCATACAAAATCAGGACCAAGGACCACCTACCACATTCCAACAGATGCTGAGTTGCCTCTCTCCATCCAGGCTATTTCTGAAGAAAGGCAGTACATTCTGCCTTGGAAAATGCAAATGCACATTCCCCTACAGAGGTCCCTGCTCAGATGATAAATAGAGGCCTTGAAGTGTTTCCTCCAGCGAATTACATATTAGAATTACACTTTCTATTTCTGGGATCTCCACTTTTTCACCTAGTGCCTCGTTCAACATTTGCTGCCTCTGGCTGCAGAAAGTGATTAGGAAGCAAGGCCAATTGGAGATCCAAAATGATAGTTTATTGACTTTTTTTTTTAATAAAAAAGAAATAGGCAGCAGAAAGATGTGTAGTCACACTTTCTACTTGATTTTTGTTAGGGGCATATCTTGTTTTCTTTATTTCACTGGAACAAATCAGGGTTACTCCGTTTACTTTCAATTATATCCAGCCTAAATACATCAGCTATTGTTTGTTTTAAGGGTATGAAGAAGCAACAGTGAGTTCTTGGCACAATGTTTCCTATCCCTGAGCTGTCATTAAAACAGGACAGTGGTCGTCATAGAGGAGAGACGTGAGGGGCCCAGGCAAGAAACAGGTATGGTATTGTAACTGGTATATGGTATTGTAAAATCTGCTTTATACAGTCATGGCAGGCTTTTAAAGTCAAAATTAAATTAAATCTCTTTTTACTTTACAGTATTCTTTTGAATGACTTTAATAAAGGTAAGTGTAGGTTGAAAAAACCCTATTATAGAACAAATAGTGTCTTTATCTCTTTCCTTTATTTCTTTTACTTTAAGAAAACCTTTTAGTACATTTTTATTAATTTGTTGGGAGAAAGTGGACACACATGTGAATATCATAGGGGAGCATGAAGGGGTTGGTTCAATCCTTCCTCCATGTCCTTCCAGAACGACATTCAGGGCGCCTGCTGCCTTCCTGCCAGCACAACTTGTCCGCACCCCACCATGCATCTTTCCTGCCTAATGTTCAAAAAGATTTGAAAGATTCATTTCTTCTTAATGTAGCTACTACAGCACCTCCATCTACTCTTAATTAAATACGGGTGAAGGGAACAGTTTTCCTAGTGCTAAATAAAAACAGAATCTACATTTGTCATGTGTTAGTATATCTTTTAGACTCTAGAAGAGAAGACTTCCAGAACCTACAGACAAGATACTATCTATATGTAAGGTGGATTTGAACAGACTTAGCCAATAAATAAAATATATTATTAATTTAAATATCTTTTATCTTCCTGTTCTTCCCACTATCTAGAATAATCATTAAAATGACCAAGTGCTCAAGGGTTATTAAAGAAATATCTTTTTAGTATCTATAATTAACATATGGTAATGTAGTTTTCCCACAAGTTCTGAAAATATGTGAGTGTCACTCACTGATAGTTAACAAGGTTGTATAACCATCAAGACAGTGTGTATTAGGAAATAACTTTATGTAAAAGAAGAAGTGTTAGGAGTAGAGAGGATCATCAACAGTTAAGAGCTCTTGCTTACTTGTGGAAGACAGGAATTCCCTTCTCAGCACCCACATCAGGAGACTTTCAACCACCTGCAACTCCAGATCTGACATCCTCTCTGTCCTGTACAGATAGACGTCTGTATTCATGTGAGCATGCGCACGCACACACAGAGAGACATAAATAAAAATATAAAAATGAAATTTAAAAAATAAAAGAATAAGTATCCATTAAAAGTAGATAATATATGAAGCAATAGTAAAAATGACACTTTCATATAAAGGCATGGTTTGTACAGAAATGAGATAATTCTCACTATCTGGATCATCTTTGGATAAATTTAAACATGCCATGTTTACAGGCGTTACAGGAATTGTTTAGTGGGAAACATTTAAAAGAATTCACTTTATGTCTCGAAGTTTTTGAAACACAGTTTTTATTTCAAACATTTAATTGCTGGGATATGATGAAAAACAGGTTTTCTTAAAAAAAAAAGAAAGTTTTCTTTGTATAAATGCCCATTTCACCGAGCAGTAGGCTCCAAGCTCTGTGTGGCTTTTGTTTTGTACCTTAGCACTTTCTCTGACTGTGAGCAGGTGACTAGAGAGCAGGAAGATTCTTTGATTCCAGGAGGACCCCTAAGGGGACTTTCATTTGTTTATGACTGGAGCTTTTCCATTTACATCCCTTTGAAGAATGAATCAGCATTTGGTGAACCTTGTGGCTCCCCTGTTGTGTATGGACCACTATGCATAATGCCTAAAGGCTCAGATTTCTTTTGCTTTTTCCTTTGTGTGTAGTGGGTAAGGAGGGCACCTGCTTATGTGTGTGCATGTGTGGTGTAGACGGAGGTCAGGATGCACACTGGGTTTTGTCCTTAGAAGTTTCCATTATTTTGGATACAGGATTTCACACTGAACCTAGAACTTAACAGTTTGGTAGACTTGGTGGCCAACAGGTCTCTGGGATCTACTTGTCTCACGGTAACTAGTTTTGCAATGTCTGGATTGTAACTGGATTCTAGTTATCATTACACAGGTCCTCATATTTTTAACCTTTACTGACTGAACCATCTCCCAGCCCCTTGACTCAGGCTTGTTCTCTCTGCAAGGCAGGAATACTTGACTGTTCCTTAGGGAAACCATCACAATTGGCTAATCTATCGACTCCCTAGATTTTGTTTGTCAGAAAGAAAGTATACATTGTCTTTCCTGGACTTAAACTACGAACTAATAAGAGTTCAGATGAACTTAAGGTTGATATTAACTCAGAAGACTTTCTGACTGAATAGGAGAATTCAATTTTAGACCAAAATTTAAAGCCCAATTTAGGACTCATGTCCTTATGGAATTTCACAATATATAATTTGTTTAGAAACAAATGCCATGTTTTGTGAAAACAAGCTTTGGGGGCTTGTAGAATATATCAATATTGTATTTTAATTTAAGAATGGTTTTATAGGGCTGGGGAGATGGCTCAGTGGTTAAGAGCACTAACTGCTCTTCTAGAGGTTCTGAGTTCATTTCCCAGGAACCACATGGTGGCTCCTAACCATCTGTAACAGGATATGATGCCTTCTTTTGGTGTTTCTGAAGATAGCAACAGTGTACTCATATAAATAAAAATAAATAAATTTAAAAAAACAGTTTTAGAGTTGAATGTGGTATAGCATAACTTTTTTGTTTGTTTGTGGTTTTAGGTATGTGATGTGTGTGTGTGTGTGTGTGTGTGTGTGTGTGTGTGTGTGTGTGTGTTGTGATGTATGCCTATGCATTTGTGAGTGCTGGTGCACAGGCTTACCTATGTGTGTGTGCATAATGAAGCCAAAGAATAATTTAAGTTCTTCCTTTTCACTTTCTACCTTATTTTCTTGAGACAGCACCTTACACTGAATCTGAAACTTGCAGGTTCAGTTTTGATGGCTGACCATCAAGATTCTAGGTTCCATCTGCTCCCCTCCTTCCTTAGTGATAAGAGTACTTGTCACTCAATCTTTTGCTCTCTTTTTATATTGAGTATCAGAGAGTAAAACTCAGCAAGCCCTTGTATGCACACAGCAAGCATTCTATTCCTCTAAGTTGTTGTTACAGTCCATACCTTTAAAATATTTGGAATCTCCATATCTCTACTTAGTCTACCTTCTGTACCTCCAAAGAAAATATATATAGTTATGCTGAAAGAGAAATATAGTGACCTTACAATTCCAACCACAAATATATATCCAGGGAGGTGGCTAATGAGTTGATTATTCAATGCAATCGACTTTCTATAGGAAGTAAGAATATTGTTTCCCTAGCAAATAGCACATACTGAATAGAATAAAATAATGGCATATTCAATAATCAATGAAACAAAACTTTAAATTATATAAAATGGCCTCAAGGCTGGGCATGATGGTACATGCTTTTAAACCTAGCACTTGGGACCCAGAAGCAGATAGATCACTGTAGATAAGAGCCATCCCAGTCTGCATAGTGAATTCTAGAACAGACAATATTATGTAGAGTGACTATCTCAAAAGACAAAAAGGGATCTAGAATATAGATACAGTGTATAGATACAGTGAGAAAAGATTCACATCTTTAGTCCAGTATCTGGCCTAGGATACCTGCCGATAATGATCAGCACCTGCTCACTCTGCTCAGGAAGTATGAACACTACCAGATGTAGATAAAGCCAAATTCTACCTTGTAAAATCTCCAAGTCAATTGCAAGAGACACAAATTTAGTTATAATAACTGATTATTACATCAGTGTTCTCATTAAGCAACAGTAGATAAACAAGGCCAGGAAATGTTATTAGTAGTGAAGTTTAAACATGATTTTTTTTTAAAAAATATTTAAAACAACTAAAGCTTCCTTTAGTGGGAAAATGCTAGAAAAGTGTTACAGAGGAGAGTGATGAGGGTTGAGGAATTGCAGAAAAGATGGTAGTAAAATTGATACGGAAGCTAAATAATTACTATCGGTCAAATTAAATAATGCTCAGTAGCTTATATTTTCTTCCATAGTGAATTATTGACACATCTACCTTTTGAATGACTTGAATAACATGAAATAATTCTGTTTCTAAGGGGAAATTTAAATGGATATTGAAATTTAGTTCTTTTTGCTCTATATGTACAGATACAGGAAGAAAAAAAGATGTCTCTGGTAGAAAAATTTTGGCTTTACAAGGCATTATAAGGATACCACTAGTAGAATGCTTACAAGCAGTATTAGGAAATCATGTAGCAATAGAGAACTCATTTAGACTGAAAGAAGACAATCTTCCAGAACCCTTCCAGAAAAGTCTCTTAATTTACAGAATGGATTCAGGATTGGGATTATGCCTCCTATGGTAGTAAAAACCTTAGTCAATATTTAAGAACGATCACAGAGGTAACTAGAACACGCATTGAGCTACAAAACATGGTGGCTCAGAATATTAAATGTATCACTCACCTTTAATCTATGCATAAAATATACAGATGCCCATTTCATAAAATGGCATCTTAGTTCTGAGGATATAATACAAACACAAACAACAAACATGTTTCCCATTGTATTTTTTTAAACAGATTGAAACTTGGAATCAGAGGGGGACAGAATTTTCTGACTTTCTCTTGCCCAAGAAGAAAATCTCTAGCCATTTCTTACACAAAGTAAGATAAGACTGTCTTAAATCTTTGACTTGGAACTTCTAGTCCAATATCCTAGACTAGTGTCACCATCATGTGTTGAGAACAAGATGACGTAAAAGCTGTCATTGAAAAGACATGAGGCTCTGGAAGACTCAGGGTGAACAGAATAAGCTGTAAGCAAGATGGTGCATTCTTCTGTAAAGTTATTGTAGGAAATAGTATACTGGATTTTAAAATGAAGATGATAGTTTGATTAAATTAACAGAGCTATTTGGAGGTTGTGAGTATACCTTATAGATGAAGAACATTTACTCTTTTGTATTTTTAAAAATTTCATATATGCAATATTTGAACCAAATCCATCACTACCCTCTTTTCTAAATTCACCACCATATCTACCACACCTTATCCTTCCCAGCTTCGTGTACCCTTTAATTAAAGCTCCTGAGTACACTTAACACTGAAAGTATCTTCATAGGTGTTACACTGTCTTTGGGTACATGTCAGAAGCTCCTCAGCTAGGTGTAGAACTTCATGAGCCCACAATAGTCCAGGCTGGGATTTTGACTGATCTAATCTTGTTTGTTCTTATGTGTATAGTCAGTCATAAGTGAGTTCATGTGAGAAACATCTTTGTCATGTTTGGAAATCACTATTTCTTAGCAGTTATCTACTATCACTTGCTCATAGACTCTTGTCACATCTCCTGTGAGAATCCCCAATCTTGAAAGGGGAGGAGACTGTTGTAGAGAGAAGGATGATTCCTGAAACCAAGAAGCAGTTTAGGATAAAGTGTTCCATCAATGGTCCACAATGAATCACTCCATCTAACTCTTGTTCATCAAAGTGATGCTTTTTCACATGGTTTTAGAGAACATCTTATTCAGAGGGGTAGAAAAACCATGCAACAAGCAAAGGGTGGTTGTGTGATCATATGTCTAGGTTTGCCAGCTGATGCTCTATGAAGAACAGATTACATCAACTTTACTGAGAAAAAAAGACCACATGAGGAAGGATAAGTTGATAATGTCACCAGAGCTCACAAAGCCAAGTTTTTAAGGAAACTGCCATTTGAAGACAGTGGCATGAATTTTCTTGATGATATAGTGGAAGAAACTTTCATCCAACCACTTCAAATTAAAGAATAATACTGTTTTGTTGAATTTTTGAGATTTCTAATTTTTCAGGAAGTCACACACCAGTAAGTATGTACATGTTCATGAGAGTGTGTGCACATGTGTTCATAGGTACATTTAAACACTTGTCCCTATGCATGTAAAAGCCAGAGGTCATATCCCACTGTCTTCCTCATTTCCATTCCTGCTTATTTACTGAGAAGTCTTGAGGCTATCAAGTTGAGATATCTGTCCTATAAGCTCCAGGGAGGAACCTGTTTTCTCACTAGCCCATTCTTGGATAGCAGATTCATGGTGTCAGACAATTTGTAAATAGGTGCCAGGGATCTAAAGTTAAGTCCTTTTGGTTATTTGGCAGGCATATAACCAACTACGTTCTCTTCCCAAAACCTTGCTATAGTTTAAACTAAACATTGAAGATTGATACGATGGCTTAATATTCAGATGTATCATAGCCAACATTGCCAAAATCACATTGATTACAATATCTCCCTCAAGTATGGTCAATAGATAACTTTTGGTTTGGGGCCACCATTTTTCATATTCTAAGCCAAATCTTGGCTGAGCTGAAGGCTTTCAGATTCCACATACAAATTGTATCATGTGATATTTTTCCTTCTATGCTTGGCTTGGGTCCATACTCAGTAAATTAATACTATCTAGCATCTTGGTTCAGAAACATGTGCTGTTGGCTTCAAGACAAAATATAGATGATAGCATTGAAGGAATAAAAAGAAGAGGAAAAAGCTAAAAGAAAAATAAGGGAAGGGTGAAAGAAACACAGGAACGTGAATAAGACATAAAAAGAAAATCACAACTCTTTCAATGAGTGTATGGAAGCAAGATAACCTGTGTTCACTACTGTTTTCAGTGAATTTTGTGGAGAATAGCAATGTTGTTTCAGTATATATTTTTCCATATGAGAATGAGATGCTGTATGGAAATCACTGTGAAGGAAATAAAATATTTAGACTCTACATGTTTGTAAAGTAGCTGAGAAGAACAATTATGATCACTGTGGAGATAACAGCGGTATTGAGACACAGAGAAAGGATTCACTCCTCCGGGAAATGCATTGAATAATTTGATGGCTAATGGATATTAGATAATGTTTTACTTAAACTATAGCTGGGTCAATAGTTTGATAAGTTATTTATTTTCCTGTTTAAAACATAGTGAGGAAGAACTTTGTTCCATTTATTTAAAAATGTTTGAGTTAAAGTAACTATGCCATTTACATTTCCACATATTTGTTTGTCTGCTATTTATTTGTGTGTAGACATGTGCACACCACTGCACATATGTTCATGTCAGGGACCACTATCTTGCATCATTTTCCTCTTTCCACTCTGTTGTCCTTGGGAACCAAATTTAAGCCATCAGCAAGGCATAAAGTCTCTTTACCTACTGAGACTTCTTACCAGCCCTCTATTTCTGTATTTCAAATTATGATAAGAAAATTTTCCTTCTACAATTACTAGAAATTTATATCACTTACACAAAAAATTTAAGCCCTAACAGTAAGATATATAAGTGCTTTATTTCAGTGCCTAGGCACTTGATCCCTGAATAAATCATAAATTTTGTCTTACAAAACTATTTGAAGTGCTTGTGGTGTATTACTAGTAATCCTTTCAAATAATTCTTTTGAAATCTGTTGCTTTATGCCTACAAGATTCAATGCTCTCCCCGCTGTGCTGCTTATAACATAGCTAATCTTTGCTACTTGAATAATATCAGTAGGCATTTTTATCCTTAAGGAGTACATAGAAAAATCTTAGGGGAAGTCTCCTCTGTGCATAGATGTAAGGGAAGTTTTGCTTGTGCCCAGCTTCTAATCCAATGAGCAATTATCTCCCCTTGTATCCTTCACACCATAAAAAGAAATGGCAGCATGCTTTATCCTGCTCCTTCCTCACTCCCCCTGTTTGTTCTGGTTTTGAGTATTCTAAATCTCTGCTTTTTTGTCTCCTCAATGCCAGCATGCAAATAAATTATGTCAAGATTTTAGCACACATATATTTCATAGTTCAAATAATATGAACATTATTGAGTGTCAAGAAGTCTGAGCGCTGATGTCTCCTTTGTGTTGTTTAGTAGCTCAGGAGTGAGCAATGTAGGAGGCCGAACAAGTAGACAGGTTTAAAACCAGATGGGATATGGATGTGGAGTCTTTGAAGGCACAGGGAAGGAACATGCCATGAGGCTTTGTCTAATTCCATAGACTCCTTCTTCACAATCTTCACAGCTCTTGTTGTATCTTTCTTATTGTAGGTGTCATTTTGACAATAAACATTGCAATAGATGTTCATCAGGGGACTCTAAATTAGTGTTCAAAAACATAGTCATCAATAACCCCTCTTTCAAAATGTTCATCAATTACCTTGATAAGTAAGCCAGCCAGCAGCCTCGATGTCCCATGAAATCAGCACATACAACAGTGAAATAATAGATGCATAGATTCAGAATTAGTCAGGCATTGTAAAGACTGAATAACTAAAAGTTTGCTTTCCTGGCTTTGGGAGCTCTCTACATCTCTTCTTTGGAATATTTTTCATAGTGAGCACTCTGAGAAAGAGAAATCTATTTTACTATAGCAAAGACAATGATAGCTGCAGTTAGACTTTTAGAGGATTTCCTTCCTTCCTTCCTTCCTTCCTTCCTTCCTTCCTTCCTTCCTTC
>NW_021604591.1:6142630-6175190 GCF_004785775.1 Grammomys surdaster
TTCCTTCCTTCCTTCCTTCCTTCCTTCCTTCCTTCCTTCCTTCCTTCCTTCCTTCCTTCCCTCCTCTCTCCATCTCTCCTTCCCTCTCTCTCTTCTCTCTCTCTCTCTCTCTCTTCCTTTCTTTCTTTCTTCCAGCATTTTGCCTGCAACATTGGGACAAATCTTACTATATCTGAAGGAGGTAGAAGGAATATTATCCTGACTTTACAGAGAAGAGAACAAAATTTGAAGAAGTTAGAAAATTAGAAAAAGAAATCTATTCTGGGAATTATTGTTGTACAAATACATGAACTGAAATATAAATTACCATAATAATTTATAGTGACATTTATTATTATTCCTATGTGGTTGTGTTATTACAATAGAAACAAAGTTATCTGAATATTCTACATAGTTTTTAAATTAGATGCAAGGCGTTATTTTATGTCATACAATAAAATCTATCTTCAAAGCCTAAAATGCTGTTTACTGTCTTGAACAAAAAAATTTTAAAGAAAAATATATTATCGTAGTTTGCTTATATATTATATACCAAATAGTATTCAATATTTTAATCTGAAATAAAATTATGTTATTTAGGAAAACATCAATATTGAACTGCAGTGATATTCATTTTCAAAGACTTTGATTTTAATATGTATATATAACAAATAAGTGTTTAATTTATCAACTAACAAGTAGTGGTATGTTCTTGAACACATGGTATTTTAAATGGAAATAAATACTGGATAAATTTTAAAATATATATTCCCTTAGTTACAGTTATTTCCTAGTTATTTCCTTAGTTGCATACTGTGAATTGGCTCTTTCTTTATTTCAGTTTTATGGTGTTTGCCAGACTACAAAATATTATTGTGACTAGAATAGTTTTCGTGGTACCCCCATCTCATAGGTCATAATGGCTCTTTGTGTGGTGAAATGTGACTGACATCTTGACTTGATGTAGAATGGCTTCAGAGAGACACCTTCAGGCATGTCTCTGATGCTGTTTCCTGTGATACATAGGTGTATCATCACCCCACAGGTTGTGGTCCAAGGTTGAATTGAAGATGAAAGCAAGTTGAGCACCGGTTTTTGTCCTTTTCTGCTTCCTGACAGGAAAAAATTTGAGGCCAACTGCTTCATGCTCCTGTCACCAGGCTTTCCCTAACTATATCCAGTCTTAACCCATGGGCCAAAATACACCTTCCACTCCCTAATTTGCTTTTATCAATATTTTGTTGCAGCACTGTGAAAATTAGAGAGCACACTCTTTCTTGGTTTTCTAGTAAATTATTTATGGATCATCTCCACAGCTAGATATAAAGACCCTTTTCTGACCCAGGAAATGTAAGTTTGTCTCCTTCTATTCCCATGTCTCCTTATACCAAAGAGCTTATTAGGCTAGAGAAAGACTCAATTTTTAATGGAAAAAAGAGGCTTTAATCTGAGAACTGATTTTTTTTTTAAGCTTATAAAGTTGGAGGATAAGATTTTAATATAGAAGGGAAATAATAAATGCCTTTAAAAATAGCCTACTTACTTGTAGATGGTCACAGCATGCCACGATTAATTTTCAGTACATGCATGCATCAGTGCATTAAAGGCTAAGAAGCACTGACATGCAGGTGATCTTGATCGCCAGGTGTGATCAAAAGAGAATGGATGGATACACACTCTTGGTAAAAATGACTTACTACCCAGTACAGAGGCATTTTAATTTTTTAACAGATGGCAATTAGACCACAAGAGCTTCAGTTCTGAGTGTGCAACACACCTCCTGAGTCACTAAGAGCCTTTTAAATGTATGTGGTTATTATCCGGTTCAGTCCTTTTTTGGTTTTTTTTTTTTGGTAATCACATGTTAGGTAGCAGTGGAGATGGCTCAGTAGGTAAGTGCACTTAAGTGCTCTTGCTGTGCAAGTGTGAGTACATGAGTTTGTATCTGCAGCATTCAGGTATAAAATCTAGGGGTAGCTACATAGGACTGAATTGAGGGATGCAGGAAGTGGAACCAGAAGGATTACTGGGGCTTGCTGGGACCCTGCCTAGATCAAGGTTTGGCTGGACTGTCACAAAGGCAAAAAGGAAGAGGGTAATGAACACACACACACACACACACACACACACACACACACACACACACACTTCCACATAGACAAAGAGACAGAGAAACTCAAAGTCACCTTAGATATTGCTGTACCGCACTTTATCTTCACAATGAAATAAAAAGATGCAAACAAAAACAAAACGGCAAAAATCCATTACAATAAAGTTTTAAAGATGTTTTGATTAAATCAGGTTTTTCTGTTATCTATCTTACACATGGGACTGTAGCACACATATATTGTTCACACACAGGAGAAATACTGAGAACGTCAAGGCATGTGGCTTACATACACTTCAGGGGGTTGAGAATGCATAATTATCTCCATCTTTATTTTAAACATTGATTTTTAATGTATTCTAGTTCTAATGTCCCAAAGCATACATTCACTGTACTTATACTTACAAAAGACCAATACTTTCCAATAAAGAATTAAAATTGTTGTTAAAATTAAAAATGAAATGTTTTCTTTTTGAAAAGACAACCTTGTAATAACACAGCAACAAATTTGCCTGCTTTGAAAAATAAATGTCCCCTATAGGCTCATGAATTTGAATATCTGGATCTCATTTGGTAGCTCTGTTTTGGAAGCCTATAGAACATTTATGACAGTGGTTCTCAACCTTCCTAATGCTGCAACCCTTTAATATAGTTCCTCATGCTGTGCTGATTCTCAATCATAAAACACTTTCATTGACACTTTATAACTGTAATTTTGCTACTCTTTTGAATCTCATAATGTAATTTAATATCTTATATTCAGGATATCTGATATGAAACACCCAAGGCTGTTGTGACTCACAAGTTGAGGATCACTGCCTTATGAGATGGAATCTTCCTGAAGGAAGTGAACACCTGGAGGTGGAATGTGAGGTTTGGCAGCCTAGATTCTTTTCCAGTCTTCTTTCTGCTTCCTGAGTGTAGATGTCATGTGATCAACTGCCTCATGCCCTCATTTCCATCTCTTCTCTGCTATGATCCAGTGTGTTCCCTCCAACTGTAAGTCTAAAGGAACTCTTCCTTTTTTAAGCTGATTTCTGCCAGGTATTAGGTCACAGCAATCGGAAGACTATATAATACACATAAACAAGTCTCTCTATTCCTCTCTCCATATTCACATCACATAAACAACTTTTGATACTTCACACTATTAGATGGCTGTAACAAAGACATTTTATTTCAATTTCACTGAGAGATAGAGAAGCCGGTGTATTCAAATATGAAAATCCAAAGCAAAGTTGGGAGAAACAAGAGGTAACAGAATGTAGCATTTGACTTACCAAGGAATGAAAGATTCAGAAATGAAGAAAGTTGGCCTATGTTCAACAGAGAAGTGAATGTTATGAGCCAAAGCATAAATGGTAATCTGTGTCAGAAACCACTTAAAAACATCAATCAGAGGATTTCCAGGAAAACCTTGAGTTTGGAACAACTCTTATCCATTGCCTCATTAAGACCCTCTGGATGATTCTTAAGGAATACAGACAGATGAAAAAAACTATGATTTTCCCAGGTTCTCTGAGGTGATATTGAAAGAAGATAGGAGGAACAGTGGAATCACCTTGCAGTTTATCTTCTCTGTATTTTCAATGAGAAGTGGGGTATTACAATTAGCAAACAGGGACATATAAGAAAAGGAAGAGCAAAGGCTATTTTGAATCTGATGGGAAAACAGACAGAAGAAACAAATATTTAGAGGGGTGGTGTCAGAAATAGATACATAATAAGAAGAAAACTACAAAGAATTAAAATATTCAGAAGAGATAATGTAAGAATCATCTGTAAAGAATCTATGCCATGGAGACAGGAAGAAGATCTTGAGCCTAGGAGAATACTAGTTAATAGCAGTGCTGCATTGCTGCATTCCTTCATTTCTCCCATAGCTTCGGCCCCAAGTTTCAGCCATGCTGGAGTCCTTCCTTAGCTTCCCTGGATGCCAGGCTGTGACCTGTGACCTGAAGTATACCTTTTCCTTCCCAAGTTACTTTTGATCATGGTGTTTAACACAGAAAAAAAATTTAAAACACCAAGTAAGAAAGCAACAACAAAAGATATATGCTTTCAAGTGCATTCTTGCTCAGAAGAGCATCTTTCCTACTAAAGAACCTTTGTCTACCTTAAGATGATTCACTGATGAGTCTCTGATGAGGATAATAGAAATCATCTTTTTCCTGTTTCTTCATGTGTTTGTTCATGTTCCTGTTCATACTTAGGATGTATGTATAACATACATCTTTGGTTTAGTATTTTGAAAGGATTTACTTTATAGGTACTGTTGAGTTAATATATTTCTGATCTTTTATCTTCATTCTCTTCTCTCAGTAGTTTATTCCTAAGTCCTTTCTATTGCTCAGGCCCAAGTCTTGACTTGATTGCCAATTCTTCTTTCATCTATTTGCAGCATCTTCATAGATCCTTAATATACTCATCTGTAATTGTCCTAATACAAGCACCTTCCATCTTAGGCCTGAAATATTCCATTTGTCTCCCAATCAGACATTCTGCTGGTGTCTTCTTCAACGATGCAGTCTTTTTCCACACCAAAGCCACAGTGAAATGTGTTAGCAGAACTCAGATAGAAACTGTATCTTCTCTTTCAAAATGCTTTATGGTTCCTCATCTTAATGTGTGCAACCAACTTCCACACAAATCTTCCAGCTTCTCCAGTTCTGTTGTGAGTTCTCAGCCTTGCTTGCAGTCTGAGTGCTTGAATGTTCACATGGACTTCACAGATCTTGATCATCTACAGGAACAATAAGCTATAATTGCCTGTCTATGAAGCAATTCCCTTAGTTTGCAACCTGGATAACTTCATCATTTACACAAGGTCCTTCCCAATTTTCATCATATCAGAGAGATTATCACAGAAATCACAAAACAGGACCCCGATATTGCTCTATTCCTCTGTGAATTAACTATAGAGTATTTATAGTATTTATCATCTTACTATATTTGTCTTGCTTTTATTGTGATGTGGCCTTCCACTTGATTATAATTTTATAAAAGTACACACTTTGCTTTGGTCACATTTCATGTGCTAGAACAGAAATTGGTACAAAGTAGCAGGATAATATATTTGTTGAATGAATAAATAAATGATGAAATAGCTGAGAAAAAGACTTGACTATAAAGGCCATTTGCTATTTTTTTAATTCATTTTCTTAAGTAGTGTATAGCTTAAGAAAGCCAATCACCAAAATATGTTGCATAGTCACATATCTGAATGCTGGTCCTAATATCACCTTCAAATATCTCTAAATTTTTCAACATGCTTATTTGTAGTAATTATGTTTGGTAATGAGACATTTGGTATTACTCATTCGTTTTGCCATTGGTTTTGCTTGGTTGAGTTTTTGGATATACAGTTTCTAATGTATAGAGTTTCTTTCTTGCTAGTTTGTAATAGTGGTTAGACCCTAGAATAGAGGTCTAACTGAGTTGGCCATGTAAGAGTGATCCAACCACAGTATGCCTTACTCTCAATAATTTTGTTCAACTCTCCAAGAAACAGTAAAAAAAAAAAAAAGAATAAAAAGGAAGAAAGTTATTTCAAGATGACACACTTGATGGACTATTTTGTTTCACATTGAAAGGAAACAGAAAAGAACAGTTTTAAATGTCACTTACAAGGAAAGGGCAGTATTGCACAGAGAAAAACATGGACTCTAATCTAGTCAATATTTAAAAATCATATTTTCTAAACAAAACTGTTGTCATCAAGATTGATTATATAAAATGGGCTCTCTCGAGAAAGCACTGGATTTATATTTATGGAGACATTTATTGCACAGTAAATGCCAAGCAAAGTTTATAAAAAATGTCTTTATTGAAGTCTACCCACAGTGAAAGGCACTTCCTATTAGCAGCATAATTAGATCATAATTATGGAAGTAATAAATGCATAATTAGGTTTTTATTCTTATAATATTAATATTGTATACAAAATTGGCCATGGGGTTGTAAATAATATTGACAAATTAAATAGGCATTTCCCAATGTAGTGAATTTGAATTTCCCTTAAAAAGAGATATCTGTAAAACTGAAATGTTAAAATTTCCACCTGTAGTACACAAACCTTATCACTTACTGTTCTAATAGATTATAATTTCTCATACTTGCGATGTGGACAACACTGCTTAAAAACCCCACAAATCTTATCACTAGAGTTCCATTGGTTCCTACTATTTACACTTCAGTTCATTTATAATGTGAATACAGATAACTGATGCTATGCTAAAAATCTGTATTTTTTTTTGTCTCTCAAATTTAACTATTACATTAACAGAACCAGAAGCCCCTGATAACTTGCTTATGGAAAAGAGAGAGATTCTAATATCATTAGGAATATAATGAACTTTATAGTTTGTACTCATAATCTCAGGGTCCTGGAAGCTGAGTCAAGAAGATTGGATATTAAAGGCTAGCCTGGGCAATGTAGAAAGTTAGATGTCATCCTGAGTTATAAATGGTGAGCTTGTGTCTACCTGCCCAATTTAATTTTCGGGATATGTATCATGAGCTGGAAAACAGAGAACACAGTTGAGAGTGGATTAGTCTTCACTGCTCTTGGATGTACTTGCCACGTGGCCAGTTCCCTCTGCATCTGTGATTCCCCAACTGGTGTCAGAATAAACTACTTTTCCCTTAATTTTCTATAATCATACTTCTGATTCCAGCAACATTAAAGCAGCTAAGCCACAAACATTCTCGTGTGTGTGTGTTTGTGTGTGTGTATGGTTGCTGCTAAGCTTGATTATTTGACTTTGATTCCTGGGACTGGGATGGTGGAGGAGAGCACCAACTCCTTCACACTGTCTCATGATCACCACACTTCCATGTTGCAAGCAGGAAACCTCCCCAACATACACAGATAATGAGTAAATACATAAATTCTTTAAATTAGACAATAAAATTTTTAAATCATGTGAAAAAAAACAAGTCCGTTTTTTGGATGGATGTGAAGAGACACAGCACTTTAAATTTTATTCAGATCACATTGTCTGCATTTGTCATGTGTTAAAAAAAATCAAATGAAGTTCACAGAGAAGGGCCAATCTACACTAAGTACAGTTGCTAGAAAGTATTATTAGCAGCCACACCACTGTACAGAGAGGAATTAGATAGAGAACAGGGCTTAACCAGAGCATTGCTGGCAGGAATACAGCATGCTCCATTCACTGTCTTAGCTTTGTTTCCTGATGCTGTGATAAAATATCCTGACAAAAGCAAGTTTTAGGAGAAAGAGATTTTTGTTGCTCACAGATCCAGATTACTGCCTATCACTGAGGGAAGTTACTGAGGTGGGAGATGGAGAGAACTGGCCATCTTTTATCCACAGTCCAGAGTAGATGTCAATGGATTAATATATCATATCATGCTAGCCTCACGCTTCTCCCTTGTATACGGTTTAGGATCCTATGGTAATAGTGCCACATTCTATGAGTGATGTCCTTTATCAATTCAGTTTATGACAGTTCCCTTTAGATATGGCTCTGGTCCAATCTACTATAGACAATCCCTCACCAGTACTTCTCCTTTTTGATTCTTGATTGCGTCAAGTTGACAGGCAAAATTAATATATCACAAGAATACTAGGGGCAAGTTAACAATTTTCTTGTAAAGAAAAGTAAGTTCAGACATGTGCACACACACGCGCACACTCATGTATGCACACACATACCTGTTAACAGGCTAAGGTGTGACATTATGATTTTGCAGGGATGGAAGGCATTGTGAGTGAGTGAACTGAGACTCTGGAGTAAGACATCTATGGGACAGACAAATATCTGTTTCTTGACCTGAGCTATAACTATAAGAATACTTTCTTTAAAATATTTCCTTAATTTCTGTATGTATTTCTGTGCCTTTTAGAAACTGAAGGTTTAAGAGCAGATTTTTCAAATTAAAATTTCCAAATCTTACAAATGATTTTAAGCCTATATTTTTCATCTTTAGCATATACAGATGGTCATCAATTATGGTCATAGAAATACATATTCAGTACAAACCATATTTCAAATATCTTTCTTAGTTAATAATGTATTCTTGAGATGCTTAATAACAGCAAAAAGTCATAGCTGCCAATCATCCAGGTGAACAGAAAAGTGATAGCTTGCATTTTCCTAAGTTTTGAGGCTCAATAGCCAAGCATATGTATGTATGTATGTATGTATGTATGTATGTATGTATGTATGTATGTATATATCAGCCACCACCTTTAACTACACAGCCTTCTCACCAGTTTCTGCTAGTTTCCATTCTAGCTTCTATTTCTTTGCATGATGCACCACAGTAAATATTTTCTCCTCCTCCACAGTTTAACTTTACTTCCTTAACAATGTCTTCCTCCTGGATAAAGTCAAATTTTGTAATTAATCCTAATAATGTTTATGGCTCAAATTTTATATGTGTGTATGTTTTCTGTGTCAGAAACTATCATTCTTTCAATGAATTTATTGAGATTCTTCACTGTTTATTTTTGTTGTTGTTTTCTTTTTAATAATTTTTGGGTTTTGTTCTCCTTTCTTAGTTTCCTCCTTACGCTATCATTTTGTATATTTTAAAAATGTGGCTTACGGGACTGGATAGCTATGTTCAATAATCATGTTGTTATACTATGTAATTTTATTTTATTTACTCTGTCAGTTTTGATAGTCAAATCATAATTGAGGGTTGTGTTTGTTTCTTAGCTTCAGACAGTGTGCTTCTATATTCCACATAGCCTTGAATCACTATTTTTCTACTTCTGTTTCCCAAGTGCTGAGATCAGGGGCACACATATTTCCCAAGTGCTGAGTTTAGGGACACACATAGCCATGTCTGGCACTCTTAGGTTTTAAACTTGCTTCTTGAAATGGTGATTCTCATTAAGATTTAACAATTAGAGGCTTTTCTTTTTATATGCATTATGCATTTAGTACTATACATTTTCTTCTTACTAGTGCTTTCTCTGTATGTCATTAAATATCCAGAGATGAGAATTTTGATATACTTCATGATTTTCTTTCAGACTTATATTTGCCTCCTGAGTTTTAAAAGAATGTGTCATGTCATTTTCTATTATGCAGAGATTTTTTGATATCGATGCAGTAATTTAATTACTTTAGTTTTTATTGATGATTACATTAAATTGTTTTCCTTTTGAAATAATAATTTTGACAAAAAGTAACTTGAATGAGATACGGTTTACTTTGACACTCAGTTCCAGGTCAGAGTTCATTGTAAAGGAGAGTAATTTTAGTTGCAGGAAATGGACCCCACCTAATTCTATCATGTACATGAATAATGAAGAGCAGAATGATGAATTCATGTTAGTGTTTGGTTTACACGTTCAATTTAATATAGTGCAGGCGTCTAGCTACTGAGTGGTTCTACCCACAGTGACGTCAGATCATCCTACATTGAGATATGATTTCAAGACCATCTCCCAGAATTCTACCTTTCAGGTCAAATTGACGTCTCTAACCATCATGACATCTAAAGACATTCCCTTTCATTATTCTTGGGTGCAAACTAAGGTTTCATGTCTCCATGTCTCAACTGACACCACGGTAAGGTTTGTGACTAATCCACAGGGTTAGGAAAAGCCTCAGGGATTTCTCCATAACCATCCAGGAAAAAAAAAAAAGGATGTGTGTGAAGTGGGTGGAGAGGTACTTGAGCATGTCAGGAGGAAGGACACAGCCTCTGGATGACACACCTTTACAAGTCTGGATGACAGTGGAGTGAGTTTGTCCCTTTTTTCAGCAGAGCTTGTGTACAAAATCATTTGTTCTTTAAGTATTATTTCTTTTTGTTTGTTTGATTTTTCTTTCTAGATTGCCCCTAGGCTAGAGACATCACACATTTTTTTTTTTTGCACAGATTGACATTTCTGGGCTGTTGACTCATTTATGTTCAAACCAGAAACATGAGGCAAAAAAATACATAAACAAGAGAGAAAATAGCAGGGCACTTTCCACTGTCTCATATTTCAAGTGTCGCAGTCTTCAGTTATCCTACCTTTTATTTCTGACTTTAAAGCCATTCAAATTTGTCTTATATACGGTAACCATGAATTTCGATCTCTTTGGTGGGAAGAACAGGGCAAGCTAGATTCATTCTGTTTTATCAGAAGTTACAAAGGCTCAGATTAAGTTTTTGAGAGAAGGAAGGGGGAGGATGATAAATAGAAATAAAGAAGAAATACTGAAAGGGTATAGATGCTACAATTATTAAATTTTCTAGTGCCAATGAATTAAATACTGACTGATTTTTGGAGAGGTTCCTCCATGTTTTCTTTTCATATGGAAGTCATCCAACTGTATACTAATTAGACTAAGGTTTAAATCAAAATCAGATCGTAATATCTTATAAAACATTTTCATCAAAAAGCACAGGATTTTTTTTTAGTAACATCATTGATTTAATCGTATCTGATAGATGTTTAGTCAACCATATACTTGAGCCATTAAGAAGTATAAAAGGTTCCAGTTTGCATATTTGCTTTAAGTTAGGCACTAGCTAGTTTTGATATGACTCTTACAACCTGCTAAACTGGTGCTTTTGGATAGTATGTCCTTTGTCTTAAATCAGTGAGTGATTATGTTCCGTGTATTCACTGCTGAGGAGATTTTTCTGTTATTTTAGTCATCTAATTCTGGTTTTCTAACAGAATCATATGGGAAAGATGATTTGTAAATTCCTTCATACTGTTTAGAATTAGTCTGGACTCTACATTTTGATCTTGAAATGAGTAAATATGAAAGTCTTTTCTTAAATATCTCCCTCCCTGCCTTACCGTTTCTGGTGTGAGTGCACATGTCACACACGTCTGTATGTGGGGGCTCACCTGCAGAGACCAAAGGACAACATGCGTGCCTTCTTCTATCACTCTCTGTTTTATCACATTTAGACAGGTCTCTCATTTAACACCAAGCTAACCTGGCTGTGAGCCAGCAATAGTGCCAGCCATCCCCCTGTCTCCACATCACAAAGGTTGGATTATAGGTGAGAACGGCCACATCCTAATTTTATGTAGGTTGTGGGCTTTGCACTCAGGATCTCATTAGAGTATCAAACACTCTTACAGACAGAAACATCTCCCTGAGATGTCTATTCATTGTTGTTTTAAATATGCATTGCTCTTTTCATTCGACAAAATTGATTTCGAAAAGTTTAGTTGATGACCAATATCCAGTTTTTCTATTGAAATCATTTTCTGTTTCTCCAAATCATATCTGTGCATCTTCCTTTTTGATTTCCTTTCTTTTTCCTCTGCTTCCTTCTCTTCCCTCTCTGTCCTCTGTGTCTTTCTTGCTCTGTCTTTCTCTTTGTTTCCTCTCCTTCTCTACCTCTCTGTTTGTCTGTTTCTCTGTCTCTTTCTGTGTCTCTATTTCTGTTTCTCTGTTTGTCTGACTCCCAGACCTCTCCTTTAGCCTTTCTGCCCAGGCTGTATAATCCATCACTCTTAGGAATGTGCCATGCTTCTCTACATTGGGTTGGATTCTTTTCTTGTAGAATTTGTCTTTCTTTAGACTTAATGTTCATATTGTATCTTGAATATTCAAGTCTCTCCGACATATTTTCTTCAGTTTGAAAGTATTTACTGAATTTTAATTTACATTTCTCTTAAGATGTAATTTATTATATTCATTTGCTTTCACTCTCATAGTATTATCAGATTATTAATTTTTGTTACATTTACAATTTCTGGTCTTAATCAAAGTTATTCTAGTGTTTTTCAATTCTCTCTCTTTCTCTCTCTTTCTCTCTCTCTTTCTTTCTTTCTTTCTTTCTTTCTTTCTTTCTTTCTTTCTTTCTTTCTTTCTTTCTTCCTTTATTCTCCAAAATAGTTGGAAAAGCCTGAGGACCAAAATATCTGATATTATAATGCTTTCTAGATTTCAAAGTGTTGATTGGTTTGCCTATATGGATAGGGGTTATTCTATAAAGTCCCTCTCCTGGAAAAACTATATGCATACACATACACATATACATACATATACATATATACGTACACATATACATATGCATACATACATATACTGAACTTATGTAATTTTGATACCCTGAAACCCTTTCTGAAAAAAAAATTAAGAAGAAATTTCCCAGAGTAATATCTTATGTTTCTTAAGAAAGATAGTACCTGATACAGCTGTAAAAAGACTGAGTTATAGCTTTCTGCCTGGGTTCTTCTTCTTCTTCTTCTTCAAAAAAAGGTGTACTGTGCTCTCTGATAAGCCCCTAACTGCAGAGTCACACAAGCATTTATCACTACAAATATTTTGACTACAGTTGCCAGTTAAACTAATTCAACCAATAATGAAATTTAATTATTATCAGGGGTTTTGTAAAAAAAAAAACTCTACAGTCTGAGAGTAAGACCTGATTAAGCTCTGAGGAGAAGCCTGATGCTTTTTAGATTCCAGGCTTCAACTGTCCCTGGAGGGTTTTCCCATGCTCTACTCTCCAAAAATTAGTTTTGACTCTTCATTAACGAAGATGTGTTATTCCCACAGAGATGTGAATGTTACCATGTAGAAGCTAGAAAATACAAATTGATAGCTTATTTATACACGAGCAGAGCAATGGATCACTTGCCTAAAGAAATTCTGTGGACTAGAAAACAAATTTCATAGGAAAACATTGCTGAGTTCTGGGACACAAAAGACTGAAGCACAAAAATGACAAAGAATTACATGTTTATTATGACAAAGAAGATATGTTTATTTTATTTGGTGTGTGTCTGTGTGTCTGTGTGTGTGTGTGTGTGTGTGTGTATGTGTGTGCCTGTGAGTGTGTTCAATGCTCACAAAAGTCAGAAGAAGACAACAGGTCTTCTAAATATGGAGTTACAGGAGGTTGTGAGCTACTATGAGTGTTATGGGTACTGAATTCTGGTCCTCTGTAAGAGGAGCAGGTGTTCCTAACTACAGGGCCATGTCTTCAGCAGCTAATTCTCTTTTGAAGATTCTTTTTTATCCTTAGTGAAGAATGGTTTATTCTTTCCATTTGTGTCAGCTTTGGAAATCTAAATATGTCTTCTGTCAACCCATTCAGACATTGAAATTATCTTTCTAAGCTAGGATTGTGAGGGATAGTTCTAAACGTTTCTAGAAGTGATTAAGCTCAATTTAATTCTGTTTGAAATACAAGTTGTCAAGATACTTGGCATTCTTGAGACTCTAAAATAACTGCATTTTATTGTTTCAGATGGCCTAGGAATGAAATTGAAGTGTGTGTGTGGGGGGCAATTTCATCACCTCTATTTTACCTAACTCTCATCACAGTGGAAATAAGGTATGTTTTTCCCTGATAGATAGTGCTATCTGGATGGGCATGAAGGAATAAATATATTCAACATATCTTCTGTATATAGAGGAAGAGGATATGGGCTTTGCAGGTCTTGATTCCCTAACAAAATTTTCCATTTAATTAAGTAATTATTAAAACTATTCCCCAGTTTTGCACTTTACATAAATACAAAAATATCTAGCAACATGGTCTCCATTTATCGAGTTTTGAGTCCTCAGTTTATAAAGAATTCTATCAATGAGTTCCATCCCTGAACTATACATATTATTTACCTACAGCATCATTTTTTCACCTTTCTGATATGGTTTGAATATGGAATGTCCATACAGGCTCATGTATTCAACCCTTATACACCAGATCATGGCCCGTCACTTGGATATCCTAGAAAATTGAGATATGGGGTTATGATGGAGGAAGTAATTCACTGCTGAACAAAGATAGATTTTGGTAGCTAAACCTTTCCTGTCTCTGTTTTTCAGCTGCCATGACATAAGCAGTGTACTATCTCTCCTCTCTTCTGCCCATGTGACATGGTGTTCTCTGTTGTTAAGATTCAACAACTATATGAACTATGGACCTGGAACTGAAAACTCTGTACCCATAAGCCAAAATAAATTCTTCTTCTTTTAATCTTTGATTTCCTACATATTTGTCACAGTGATGCCATTCTGTTTAGCCCACCTTTCATCCATAGGATTTCATATATTATCCAGCTCCTAAATATTGTGCTTTTCTTTCCACGGTTAAGTCATTATTTTAATAAAATGTTCAAATTCTCATAGGATACATTTAAAATATATTCTACTGTTAATCTCATTAGATTACCAATGGAAAACTTTGTTCATTAAGTTCATTGTTTCTGATATGAACATCACACACACAGATCTCCCTTTAAACATACGTAAGGTCTTAAATATACAGAAGGGATATTTTAAGTGGGATTTAAGCACACAATTTGTATTTGCATGTTTTTTTCTCATTTTTTTCACCTTAGAACATCTACAACTAGAGGTTATTTTTTTCATACAAAATTGAATAACTACAGATAACAATGTTCACTCAATGTCAACCTCAGAATTCAAAGTGATTTCATATTAGAACATTTGGTAGGAAGTACATCTTCATGCTGCTCACTATCTGGAGGACTTTGAAGGGAACTACAAAGTAAGAAAGCCTGAAACCAGCCAATCCTTCAGGCTCTCCGTTTCATTCTGAGAGCAAAGAGTGATCCTCCAACTATCGCTATTAGAATTAGAAGACTCTTCTCTACCATAAAGAATCCACTTCCATTTAAAACCAGTAATGTTCTCTTTCAAATATTTATTAATGGATATCTCCTTTTGCTCTATGGAAGACCTCCCTGGGCTTTTGGGAAGATAAATGATAAGAACTAATTCAATAATATTAAAACAATTTTTGGTGATTCTTCATGAGTAAGACAAATGAAGAGAGTGGTTCAATTGCTATACTATTCAAAATTCCTTGTCTGAACCTAAAAATTATTTTCCAGAACACTCAGACACAGCTCTGTAGCTAAGACTCACTTGACCTTAGGCATGTGGTGCTAACTAAAATCCTAAATTAGCACTTGCTTTTTGTTTTGCATTGGCTCACATGGGCTTATTTATTTATTTTTGTAAGTTGCCATTTGTGTTCTTAATGACTAAATTTTGAATTCAGAAAAAATAAAAAGTATTGTTCAGATTCAATGGAGTTGCTATTTGGTATTGCAATTCTTATATGCCAAATACCAGAGAGAGGAAAAATGTCAGGCTCCCTGCAATTTAATTTGCTCTAATTATCCCTACTATCATTTGCCTGTTGTTGCTACTGAGAATGCTGGGCTGGTAGCCTATCCATTTCCTCACTCCTGTTTTAGAACCCTTCATCCTTTGCAAGGATAGACTTCAGAAAATTATTCTTCAGACATAATTAATCAAGCATCTCCATCTTTTGTGTGGCTTTTCACACCTGTTGCTTCAGCACCTCAGGCACAGAAACAGGAGGAGGAGAAGGAGGAGGGGGAGGAGGAGGAGGAGGAGGAAGTGAAGGAGGAGGAGGAAGAGGAGGAGGAGGAGGAGGAGGAGGAGGAGGAGGAGGAGGAGGAGGATACATTCAGTAGTAACCTGAGGCAAGACACTATCTCAAAACACAGAACATATGAAGACTAAGCTAAACAATGTTGGTACCTATGAAATGCATTTTTCTGATGATTCAAGTAGATAATGAGATCTTTGGGGTTTGCTAGATTTCTGGAATATAGAATTCTAAACTTATTTCTTGCATTTTATTGCTCTGTATGTTTGATTCTACTATCAAACTAACATAATTGAATTCAGGGATAGTGTTACACATGGACCATTATTCTCACCTGCAACAACAAATTTTCTTACTGTAAATTATATGGGGACATTTGCAAGTCTCTTGGTCTGTGATTAGAGTCAATAGACCCCTAAGTTCGCATCCCAGTTTCCGAAAAGGCAGAACAAGACTTTATATTTTCAATATAATAATGGACATAATTAATTTAAAATAATCAAAGCTTTGTTGCTCAAAGATACATAAGGCAAATAATAATTCTGTAAATGTGCTAAAGAACTCTATTAGACACATTTCAAAGTCAATGGATCTGACATCTTAGAATGTAGGAAGCACAATAGTTTGCAAAATGACCAAATATTGGCCAGTCATGTTTTCTCTTTTGCATTGACTGTAGGTATCAATGCATCACAAGATATACAATAAGATGAATTTAACAATTCCTTTTAAAAATATTAATGGAAGCTAGTAGGTAATATGAACTATTTAGGTGCATCTGCTTCAGTGGTGACTTACACCATTTTAAACATTGACGGGAGCCCTTTCCTTTTATTGATACGACTGAATCTTCATGGTCTGCAGCCATAATACTCCTATTCTCTTATAAAAGATATAGTAACTGACTCCACCAGTACATTGTCCATTTGTTAAAAATATAATAAAGGCTCATGACGTGGCCCATGGGTAAAAGACTTGTTCATAAGCCTGAATACTGAAATTCAATCCTTGCATCACACAAAAAGGAGGAAGGAATGAACTAAATCCACTGGCATGTCATGTCGTATATACATAATAATAATAAATAAGAAGAAATAAAAATACTATTTACAGGTTGAAAAAGTCTACCTCATATTAATTCACTCACATTTGAATATTCAAATTAAAAATGAGAATATTCCATTTCGTATGTTAATTATTGTTTCAATATATTTTTAAAATTTCACCTGAGTCTTCATACATGTGCATAATCCACTACAAAATAATTAGAACAGCATTAGGGTCCAAATATGGAAGGTTATCTTCAAATTTATAAAAGGATAATATTGCGAAAGAAACATAAATTCAACATTACAAATTTATTGTCAGATACTAATAGAGCCTTTCAGAATAATTTTTTGCTAGGTAATGTTTATTTGACATTATAATAAACCCTCTTTTTAAACAACAACAGCCTGTGACATTTTGCAATGTCTTCTTGGATAAATAGTACTATTATTGGGGGATGGGCAACTGGGGTTAGCAACCAGAAAGTCCCTGATACTAGGAAAGCAAGAGGCTCTCAGTACTCAAAGGGGATGAAATTAGCTGAAATGCCCAACAATGAGGAGGCAGAACCTGTAGAGACCATATCCAGAGATTAGGCAAGGCCAAACCTTGAGTTGAGGATGGGACCATCCACTCATCTCCATATTTTTAACCCATAATTGCTCCTGTCTAAAGGAAATACAGAGACAAAGTGTGGAACAGAGACTGAAGAAAAGGCCATCTACAGACTGCCTCACCTGGGGATCCATCCCATATACAGACACCTAACCGAGACACTATTGCTGATACCAAGAAATACTTGCTGACAGGAGCCTGATACAGCTGTCTCCTGAGAGGCACTGCCAGAGCCTGATAAATACAGACGCAGATGCTTGCAGACAACCATGGACTGACCACGGGGACCCCACTGGAGGACCTAGGGAAAGCACTGAAAGAGCTGAAAGGGTTTGCGACCCCAGAGGAAGAACAACATCAACCAACCAGAGCCCCAGAGGTCCCAGGAACTAAACCACCAACCAGAGAATACACATGGAGGGAACCATGGTTCCAGATGCATATGTAGATAAGGATGGACTTATCTGGCATCAGTTGGAGGAGGGCCCTTGATTTGGTGAAGGCTCAGTTTCCCAGTGTAGGGGAATGCCAGAGCGGTGAGGTAGGAGTGGGTGGGTGGGTGGGTGGGGGAGCACCCTCATAGAAGCAGGGGGAGGGGGATGAGATTGGGAGTATGTGAAGGGGAAACTTAGAAGGGGGATAACATTTGAAATGTAAATAAATAAAGTATCCAGTAAAAAAAATAAATAGTAGTTTAATGTAGACAGAAGAGGTGGAAAAAGAAAATAAAAGAAAGGACATGATATTCTGAAGACTGAATTCTGATCCAAGTTGATGAGTTCACATAAAACTATAAAGAGTTTCCATAAATTAGTAATTAGTAAAATCCAAATTAAAAGTTGCCTGCTCCTTCTGTATGCAGTAATTGTATCCTAAATCTCTCTTGTGTTCTCTAATATCATGGTGATGTGTCTGGGTTACAGGCTTTCATTTGCTAATTGCACACATGTAATAACTAAAAATAAACAAGTTTTGTTTGATCTACTCAAAATCTAAATGATACCCACACAAGATATGAGAAGAAAAACACATTATCAATTTCATGAATATCAGTGAAACTTTGGCAAACTCAGAATTAAAGAAAAAGTCATCAAGTTTGATTTGAGAGTCATTGGTGGACTATCCATAAAGCAAAATACTAAGGAACTTTTCAATTCACTTATATATTTAAATGCAAACCACATATACTTTCTAATGCACATGAGCATGGTAATTGGCCTAAGGACAAGTCTGTGAAAATAAAGGAACAGTCATTTAGAAACAAAACATGACACTCATCTTTTATCATTACGGAGAAGAGAAATGGTAGAAATCAATCTCTTCTTTCTTTCTTTCTTTCTTTCTTTCTTTCTTTCTTTCTTTCTTTCTTCCTTTCTTTCTTTCCTTCTCTCTCTCTCTCTCTATTTATTTTTTTCTTTTTCTTTCTTTCTCTTTTTCCTTCCACCCTTCTTTCCTTTCTTATATAAATACTTTTATTAACTTTTTGAGGAATTCATTTATCTTAACTATTATTAACCCACAACTCCATCTCTTAACTCATTCTAGATCCTCCCAGTTTTCTATTTCTACAACTTCATATCCTTTTAAAAAAATACTTAATAGTCCATAAATTTTGACTAGTGATGTCCATATATTTCTAAGTATTGGTCAAACACTGCACTGTGGTTAACTTTATAGGATTCAGATCTTTAAAGAAAAGCATGTCCCTTTCCCCCAAGAAGCCTCCAAGTGCTCCTCAGTTTGCAATGGGGCTCATGTACCTCTTTCTAATCCATACTAGATTGTTGATGGACTATTATTATCTTTTGCTGTGAACACTTCTGGGAGTTCATCAAAGCTTTTGGAATATGTTTTTGGAATATGTTTTAGAGCCTAAGGGTTTTTCTATTTAGTGTCCCCAAAGAAGAATATACGTACATCTGGTACTGGGAGGTGGTGGGGGACATTTCAGGTAAAAGGGGATATGTTCCTTTGGACACTGGCTTTCCCCACCTATGATGCTCTTGGTCTCTTGACAGTTATTTGTGTTTTTTCTTTTAAAAATCTTTAAAATCTTTCTTTTTAAAATCTTTATTCTCACTTTTTAGAATGGTTATATTTGTATTATGCATTTCTGTGTGGTTGCCTACAGAGGTCAGAAAAAAGTTTCTGATCCTCTTTAGCTGGAGTTACAGTTGATGTGAGCCTCTTAATGTGGATGCTAAAAATTAAATCTGTGAGTATTCTTAACCAATAAGCCAGCCGCATCTTCAGTCTCAATCCATGTTTTTTTGTCTTTTTTTTGTTTTCATTTTTTGTTTTTGTTTTTTTGTAGATTAACTCTGGCTGGGAATTAGGAAGAAAGTCAGGCTTCCTCTGCCCTTGGTGGATTTTTTCCTGCCCTTGGTGGATTTTTTCCTGCTCATGGTTCTTTGGCATTGGTTTGGGAGCAGATACTGTCCTATGGGAAGAAGAGGCCTTCTTTTCAGTTTTCCTTATAGATATCACTCAATGACACTAGTCTAGGCATTAAAATTCAGGGTTAACTCTCTCACTGACATCTGACCATCTTTGTCATGGTTAACTTTTAACACCATCTGTCCATGTGTGCTCCTGAGGACAGAAGATGAGAATTCAGGCAAGGCTCCAACTATATTTTAGTCTTCTCCAACAGGACATCTCCAACAGGATATTTCAAGAAATATGTCATTCCCTCAAGGGAATTTATATATTTATACAGGGTTTTGAAACTTCATAAATTGATGTTATTATTTTTAAATTTATGCCTTATACAGCTTTCAAACCCACATTATAATCCACAGCAACATTTCATAAGTGGAGAGACAGAAAGAGTTAAGTCTATACAGTTTTCCTCAAAAGAATATAATACAGGAACATTTCATCACAACCAGAATATTATCATATAAATGTGCAGATTACAGCCAAGCTCTATGAAGGATGATGAATTGGGACCTGTCTAATGATCCAATAATCTGGCAAGATTCCTGTTGCAGACATCCTTCATCTTAAAACCATGACGGATTCTTGTTGGAATAATGACTAATAGACATTGAGTTCTCTGTTTTAAGTAAAAAGAAATCAGTTATAACTTATCCCCAATTAGCCAAACAGCTTTAAGCCATGGCTTAGGCAAAATATCACCCTGTAACTCAACAAACAGGCTTTTTCCTGCAGACTGACTCTGGGTTAAGCAATGTGTCTACTAGGAAAAGGCAGGGTAGGAGGTATAGCATTCCTTCATTTTCTTCACAACTTCCATGTGCTTTGGGCTTTGAGATGCTCCTAGATAAAGAAATTAGCATATCTAAAATATTAGGGAAAGTCCTGTAGATATTTTAATGAACACTACAGATTTTATAATATTCTTGCTCTGGCCTCCCAATCTAGAAAAATGCTCTGAAGAAGAGACTACCCTCAGCTTTTGAGAACCATGAAGCCATTTGAACATAAAGCACACAAAAGCTGGGAAGGTAATATTATTTTAATAGAGCTAAGTATATACCATGGGAATAAAATAGTTCAGGCAAAGAACATCTGTGAAAGGTGGTGCTTAAATTCACTCATCATTCTGCTGCTTTCAGCAGACAGTTTAAACATCACTTTCTATAGAAAGCGCTAAGCTGCTAACCTCAAGCCCATCTCCTTGGAAGGAGAGATATTTGGAAAAAATACATCCATATAACTCCTAAAGCTGCTATCCAAAATGCTTTTATGGTAATGCATTTTCTCAATAAATTCAAATACCATTTGTGTGTATTTGTGTGTGTGTGTGTCTGTGTGCCTGTGTGTGTGTATGTGTGTGTATGTGTGTTGTATTAGAAAAGGTAGGAAATTTAGTAGGATTGAAAAATAGTTTATTGGAAATAATTTTCTTGAGTAGTGGTTTAGGAAATGAAGAACCAAATTGTCCAGACATGCTTATGTTGTTTACATAAGCAAGCATCTAAACACTACCATTACATTACATGCGTACATGTAATTTCATTAAATGGGTCTGCATATACAGGTATAGATTGACATGAATGAAGCTCATATAAAAAAATTCTGTGCCTATAATAATTATCTATTATTAAGTGTTCATTTTATTATGTATATTGCCTCTAGATAAGTTATATTAGGAAATGGTGAGATAGTTCAGAGATTAAAAACATATATTTTCATTAAGAGGATCCAGATTTTATTCCCAACCCTTACATGTTGGATAAAAACTGTAAGTCTAGTTCCAGGGATCCATTTCCCTCTCTGGCCTCAACAGGAATGCCAGTGGTACACAGACATATGTATTGACAAAATGGCCACAAAGATAAAAATGTAGATTTAGACAACAAAACAGGATAGAGTGATAATTATAGTTTTCAGAAAAATAGGGTCAGAGAGGCAAATCCAACCCAAACCTACTACGCCGAACTAGATCTACTGAACTCTATTGAAGTGTGAAGTGAATATTGGTGTTCTTTTATAACTAATTATTACAAAACATTTTTTAAATTTTCAAACAGTTGAAAAAATTCAAATAAAAACAAAATAAAATGCCTCTCAATGAATTTCTGGAGGCTCATTACTGAAGTAAATAAAAAATAACTCTAGGCATGTTTTCATTACAACTGTAAATTAATTTCATCTTTGTTCATCTCTTTGCTATTTTATTTACTCATTTATTGACTTATTATAAATGTAGCTTTTATTTGCCTGATATAATTGTCATCTCAAAGGCATACTGCTAAATACTCAACTCTTGGAGTTCTTTCTGAACTCTGCCTGGCTGGTTCAGTTCTTCTTGCTCAAACGCCTCTCCAAGCTGACTGAGTCAATCTGACTTCTTTTAGCTTCTCACTGAATTGCTCTTCTTGGCCTCAAACTAACTCTGGCAATTTGTCATAATTGTCTGACTTCTTATTCTCTGGCTTCAAATGTGCCTGCTGATGTGCCCTGAACTGCAGAAACTCATGAATGAACTCAATACCACCACATTGCACTCTCTGCACTGACTCAACTCACTGAACTCCCAACTCCATTGCACTGAAGTCAACTGACTGAACTGAACTCAACTGAACTCTACTCATGCCACTGTCTTCCAATTAGATATCTTTCTTTTTTATTCAATAATTTATTTATTTACATTTGAGAGGCCATCACCCTTCCCCATCCCCCCCATTAACCCCCTGTCCCATCCCCCCTCCTTCTTTTTTGCCTTTATACTGTTTAAATTACATGCAAGTATTAAGGTCAGTTCAAGGTTGAGGAACTAGCAATACAATGGTGCAAATAGTCCAGGAACTGTATCTACATTGTTTATAATTAAAGGTTTGTCTGTATTCCAGCCAGATGGATTAAAGGTGTATCATTCCAGCCAGACTACACAGACCAAAAAGTTCTTTGGATGTGACCCCTTGCCAAGGAAGCCATGTTGCTGGATTAAAATCCCTATACAAGTTATATATGCATAAGCACATATGTGCCAGAGAATTATTTTTAAGAGTTTGTTCTTTTAAGCTACCTGTGGGTCATTAGATTCTGTCTGAAGTCATCAAGCTTGGTTGCAAATACCTATATCTACTGAGACATAGCACTGCACTGTTCAACCTTTAGCAGAAAATACAAATATATTTTACAAGTAAAACAAAACTTCCATTGTTTTTTGATACCACCTAACCTGTAGCCCAAACTAAAATATTCCAGATAGTTTTTAGAATCAGTGTGTGTGTGTGTGTGTGTGTGTGTGTGTGTGTGTGTGTGTTTGAATCTAAGTTCTCTTTTTACAATGTCTGTGGTTCTCTCCTGTCGTGTCACTGTAAAACCATTACCTGTTTTTGTTCTTTAGTACCACTAACCAGATGAATTGTTGTCTAGAAAGTCATCACGTTTGGATCCATTTTCTTTCTCTTCCTGGCCTGAAGCAAGGGTCTTTTACTTTCTCATACTACATGAATAGAAGTCAAATCTCTGATTCAGCATCCTGCTCTGATTCAGCTATTCAAATAGGCAACCTCATGGGTTTCTTCTGCTCTGTATATGTACACTGTGTCAGTCATGCAAGCCAAGAATAAAGAATGTTTTTTATAAGACACTCAAATTTCTTCATTTGAGAAAGATTGACTTTTAAAAGAATTGTTTTAGTCATATGAGTGTACTCCTATGTGAATGTACACGCATGTGAATGATCATATGCAAATGCAGAAAGGCCTCTTAATAAGATCTATTTTTGTTAGTCACAAATTTTCCTTTATTTAGACTTCTTTGAGAACTCCATTTCTGGAAAAAACATTAAAGATGCCAAGGCCACAAAAGTGCAAGGCTGACAATGAGCAAATATTTTATTTCTTGGTGAGAAAATAGTTACCATATTTTTGTAAAAGGTTGGTGCCGACCAAAACGTTTTATCAATCTACTCAACAGTACCATTGAACATAGTAGTCTGGCATCCAGATGCCACACAGCCATAGCGAGTGACTTCAATGGTCAGGGTCATGGAGACACCTGAAACAGAATACCTGGAGTAAATGCTGTTCAGCTCGAAAACATTGAAGCCTCAGCACAGGGTATCCAGAAGATCCCAAAACAAAGTGAAAAACGAAGTGACCTGTGTTCTTCTCAGGAACACTGTGACTCATTCATATGGGGAAAATGCTAGCAGACATGTGATTAAAATATTAAAAAAATTTAGAAAGTAAAAAAGCCAGAAGGATGTCTATGCCATGATACAACCAAATACACACACACACACTCAACATACAAACATACATAATTGACACATACATATACACACACATACAACACTCATATATGTATACACACACATTTGTGTATATATATATATACAAACATACATACACACACGCACAACTCAAACACATACAAGTTTTTGTAATTCAGGAAAGACAAGGTGACTTTGAAGAATGTGAAGCTTTTTCATCATAGTCATAAACAAGTCAAATGACTTTATTTCCGATGCATAAATGAATGAAAGGAAAGCAGAAGCCTAATGGTGAGAAATGAGAGTCTTTTGATTGCTATTTTTTTCTAAGGGAGAACATCCGGTTCCTTTCTGAAGGCATCGTTTCAACAATCAAGATATCATTCTGCCACAGCTTAGAGATATGATTTAAATTGGTTCAGAAATATGTTAAATCTCAGCTGGGGAGGAAACTACAAAAACAATTCTTTGTTTTGGTAAGCCAGGCTAATCTTGCTACACCTTTAGTCAAGGTTTTGCTAAGTGCATTAGTGTATTAAGAAGACATCCACAATCACTTCAAGGAATAGATTCTAGGTTTTCATTCTTTTGTTTTCCCGTTTTCTTATTCTTTAACAGACTCCTCAAATAATACTAGTAGAGAGATTTTAGCACAAAGTATTGATTGACTATGGCTGCTCTAACAAACATCAGAAAGAGAGCTGATTTAATATCAAAACGTGCTGGTTCAGTCCTAGAAGGTAGAAGCACAAATGGGACCAGGGCATTAGCTGAGCTGGTTCCTTTTGAGATTTGAGAGGAAGAACCTCCTTTGCTCCTTACAGTTTTTCATTGAGTGTAAATCTTGCTTGAACTGCAGCAACATGAACAGGTTTCTGTTATCATCTCTTTGTGTGTGCTGTATTCACTCACATCTTTCTGTAAGTTTAGTAGTCACTGATCTCCTGAATTTGCAAAAGCAACAGTAATTCCACATTTTTACATGAAGTATTATGATTTTTGTTGTTTGTAGTATATTAAAATCCCCCAAAGAAAGGAGAAATTAGCTACCACAGTGAAATAGAACTGCAGCAAGCAAGCATGATTTCAAGTTTGATTTCAAGTTGAAATCTATGGGAGTTAAGACATCAGAAACTTCTGAAAGGAGTTTGGGCAATTGAAAAGAATTATTAATGTAAAACTGTGTACCTGGTAATCACTGTATTTCTGTCATGGAAAATGTCATGACTGTCTGCTTGGAAGTGAGCAGCAGATAAGGTTTACAATCTAAACATATGTTTTCTTTAAAAGATTTTAAATTTATTTTTATTTTTTACAGTTATATATGATATAAAATATTCATATATGTTTTATTGACTGCACTAAATTACATGTTCTATGTTCATGAAAAAACCCGTGGAAGCCAGAAAAGAAGGTCTGATCCCTTAGAACTAAGGTTACAAACCACTGTATAGGGGTGGAACCTTTATCCTTCGAAAGAGCAGCAAGTACTCTTAACCATTGGGCAACCCCTTTAAATGTATCTTGAGTGCTGTCAAATACATTTCTCATTTCATTCTTCAGCTAGCTATGTGACCTTGACAAAACTTAGCTCTATTATTTCTACTTCAGTAACATGGGAAAGAGATCCTGTTGTGTAGACAATAGTAATAGATATGTAAACACACACCAGTTGCTGAGAATTATGTTCATCACAGTAAATACTTATTAACTATCATAAATAACAATCATTGTATCTATGTTTGCATAACAGATATTTTGATAACCCAATCACCCATTGTCTAAATAACCAGCCCATCAATGCCTTATGTTCTCTAATGACCTGAATTTATTGTTCACGTTTACTTTTGTGTATTGACACCAAGAAAACAAACAATAGTCAGAGTTAGATCACTTTAGATCAATGGTTATTTTGCTTTTTTATCTTACGTCTTTTTATTCTTCCCTCATATAATACATCTTCTCTTCCCTCCTCTCCTCACTGACCCTCCTGCACTACCTCATGTCTTCCCCAGATCCATCTCCCTTCAGAAAAAGGCAAACCTCCAAGGAATAACAATGGAACATGACCTAAAAATGTAAACAACTTCGCACAAACCCTCATATTAAGGATGGATGAGGCAGCCCAGTAGGAGGAAAATATACCCATATGCAGGCAAAGAGTCAGACACACCCTCACCTTCAGTGTTGAGATTCCGGAAAAATATCAAGCTAAATACCCACAACAGGTATGTAAAATGGCCTGATGCAGACCCATGCAGACTCCACTGTTGCCTCTTCAGTCTCTGTGAACCACTCTGAGCCCTACTTGGTTGATTCTTTGGGCCCTGTTCTCCTGGTATCTTCAACCTCTCTGGCTCCTATAATCTTCTCCCTATTCTGAGGGTGTTGCCCTAGCTCTGCCTAATGTTTGGCTGTGGATTTCTTACTTTACTCCCATCAGATGCTGGGAGAAGCCTTTCTGATGAGGACTGTGGTCTATGGGTATAGCAAAATATCATTAAGAATCATTTCATTGACTTTTTTTTTTCAGTAATGTTTGGTTCCACCTTAGAATCACCCTGTTTCCAGATCTTGGAAGTCCAGGGAAATATTGGACATGGTCTCTTTCTTATATTGGAAGAATTACATAGTAAATATGTCCATATTATCAAAGGCAATCTACACAGATAAAAATGCAATCCCATAAAAAATTTCAAGATAATTCTTTACAGATCTTGAAAGGACAATACTTAATTTCACATGGAAAAATAAAAACCCAGGATACCTAAAACAACAATAAATTATCTGTAATAATAAAAGATCTTCTGGAAGTATCACTATTCCTCATTTCAAGATCTACTGCAGAGCTATAGTAATAAAAACCACATGGTATTGCCATAAAAACAGACATGATCAATGAAATTGAATTGAAAGCTCAGACATAATTCCACACACCTATGGCCACCTGATTTTTGATATAAAAATATTGAACAATACACAATGCAAAAGAAAAGTTTCTCCAACAAGTGGTGTTGTCTAACTGGATATCTATATGTAACACAAATAAATTCATATTTATTACCCTACATAAAACCCAATTCCAAGTTTATCAAAGACTTCAACATAGAACAGAATACACTAAATTTGCTAGGAGACAATATGGGAAATAGCCTTGAATGTATTGGTGGAGGAGACAACTTCCCAAACAGAATAGAATACCAATAGTGCAGGTACCAAGACTGACAATTAATAAATGTGGCCTTATAAAATTGAAAAGCTCCTGTATGACAAATGACACCATTGATAGGGTAAAACAGCAGCCTACAGAATGAGAAAAGTGTTTCACCAATGACATATCCAATAGAGGGCTAGAGTAATGGTTGTTAGCCGTGGGTGCCTTTTTTCCTGTGTGATACCTGGCTATACCTGCAAACAGTTTCAATTACAAAAATAAAATAGAAGTACTTACATCATGCAAGAAAAATCCAAGAATCCTGATAAAATCTGTGCACAGAGAAGTCCTCCTTGTCTATCTATATACTATCTGATAGAAAAATTATTAGGGATATTTACTATATGAAATGTATAAATCACAGCTGTGAGAATGGTAGAAAATATAAGCAGAAAAGGATGCTACATCCTAACAATGGATGTTTCCGTGCTCACTTCGCAAATAAACATTTCTCCCCCTTCCTCTAGGGCTTGGTCAACAAGACAGATAAGCTTGGAGAGATTCTAGAGTAAGATGCAGAGGAGATTAAGAAAGTATATCTTATGGGAATGACACACCAATGCAATTATGACATCACAGTACTACAGGCTGTCAACAATGGACCTGTTCAAGACTGGGTGTGACAACAGTCAATCATAATTTAAGGAGAGTCTCTTTTCACCCTACTGATCTCTGCTGAGCTATGAGCTATTAATGGACTCTGAGAGAGGGGCAGACATCATCTTTAGTTTGACCCCACCCATCATTGGGTCAGAAAACTCATGAGACAGAGACAGTACTGGTTAAACATAGTGGCTCATAAAGCTGAGCACAAGGTTATAAGTGCAGGAAAGACACTTCTATTGGTAGGTAATAGGGATGGGAAGGGTATAAGAGGCAATACCATCAGCTAAGAGGCACTACATCCATATGAAATTCGAGAACAAAGGAAAACAAAACAAAACCCAAAGCAAAGGTGAGAGGGAGAGAAGGCATGGCTCTCCTAAAGATGGAGTTTGCCCTGCTAGACGAATGAAAGCCTCTTGTCTGGAATGCAGAAGTTTGGCTTTCTAAAGAAAGCTTCTAGGATCAGCATAAATCCATCATCTTTACACAGCACTAAGCTGTGGAAACCAAAATAAATGAAATTCCCCAGTGGATCACTGGCCATGTGTGCAGAACTTCTCATAAAATTAATACATGTGACACAATAGCTTGAGATGACTTCCCAGATTTTTCCCCAGAGACAGATAATATAACACATTTTAAAAGGTCTCCAGATAGTTATAAAGCCAGTTTTTGTGTAAAGATGTCATCTGCCTACATTAACTGTTTACATAAAGACTAAATTGATTAGGAAATTTAAAATCTGAGCACCTGGATAATGTCTTTTTTTTTAATATTTGTTTTCCACTCTATCACCTTGTCAATTAAGAAACTAAGTACAGTGGGTGGCCCTAGTGGAATTGGTTAGTAACCGTCTGGGTCCTTCCAGCCTGCTACTGGTTTAAAGTAGGCATTTGATTTTTTATATTTTAAGTATTTTCATATCCATGGCTCCTTGGAAGATTTCCAAAACTATGTATAACTTTTAAGAAATGTATTTCATGTTATCTGTTTTAGAGATACAGTCAATCATCTTTGACCACAAAAGGAGTTAGTGAATAATTTAAAGCAAAGCAAAACCACACAAAGAACTGTAAAATAATAACAAGTGCTCACAGCCTCAAGAATTAAGTATAAGAAGTAATCAAAGACAGAGCATGTAGCTCAGTTGTCAGAGTGTTTTCATGATGAGCATGAAGCCCTGTGCTACTTCCTCAGCAGTGCATACACTGGACATGGTGGTACATGTTTGATGAAAGAGGATCAGATATTTAAGACAAGATCTGGCTATGTGATTTTGAAGCCAGCATGATTTCTATGAGACTCTGAATCAAACACACATACATGAGACCCACCTTAAAAATGAGTTTTAGAGATAATTGTTTATGATCTCAGAGCCATGGAGAGAAACAGGTAGATGACTGAGGATCGCTGTCCAGTCAGAAGGGACTCTGCCATGTTTCGGTGTAGAATGAATATCTTTAGACAGGAAATGGAAGGTGGGAAATCAAGAAGGAGAAATGATTCTGGGATAGATTGAGGCACGGGAAGATCTGCCCAGGAAGATGTGAAGAGACAGACACCCTAGCAGAGGTAACCCACCATGTGATATAATGTAGATTAAAATAATTGGGGTATCTTAAGTTTCGATCTACTCAATGTAGAGCCTAGCTATATAGGCAAGGAATTTGAAAATGTATTTTGAGTCTTGAGTCTTAATTCTGGGGACATGAAGCTGGGAGGCAGAAGCAGGCCTAACTTTTACTTTCCAAGTAACACACACTGTATAAAAAACCAAAGATGTTTGGCATCTGAAGAAATATTACCCTGGATTGACATATGACATTTACTTTTCTATACTTGCAGAAGCACATGTACATAAAACCTGGTCATGACAGCCATGAATCTTATAAAGTAGTCATTCAATTTTCTATAGTCTTTTACCTCATTTTCTAAGGGTTGGGAGGAAGATGCAGTGCCATCCCATATTTAGAAGTACTGCACAGTCAGATTCTGCATAACAGACTTGATTCTCTGGATTTTATAACCTTCCCTTACAATGCCTTGGCTAGCAATACATATATATATATATATATATATATATATATATATATATACACACACACACATATGGTTCTAATAATTTTCTATTTAAATATTTTCTTATAATACCAAGGATGCTGACATAGAGATTTGGAACAAATGTGAATAAAGTCTTTGGTGTAAAATTTAGCCTCATTGATTTGTTTGAGGCACATACAATAGAAAAGCTTTACATTTGAATTCATGAATGTAATAGGCTGTAGGTCACATTCAATAGTTTTAAAAAGCAGCTACTAATCCTAGGACAGAGCTATAAACAAAAAGCAAAAAATAATTTCAAATAAGAGAAATAATACATTCATCTATGTAGCACAAAGAAATGCAGAGAGATGCTGAGAATCAGCTATCGTGACTAGAACATCACTGATTAAAATAAAAAATAAAATAAAAAATAAAATAAAATCATAATAAAACATAAAAATAAAGATAAAATAATTTTTTAATCAAAATAAAATAAGAAGGAAAATGTAAATGTTCACTAAAGTAAAAGGTAGACATGGCAGAAAGTCTAGACAACAGGATATTGTATGCCACTTTATAGGAGCATGACAACCCTGCTTCTGGCATTTTGTTGTTAATTGCTATTAATGTTTAAGTGCAAGTGAAATGCACATATTTTAAAGTGCAAAATTCATAAGTAAATCTTCTAATTTAGTAGCATCACCCAAAGGCAATGGTAGAAGGAAACAGAAAGCCAATAGAGGAATGAAGGTGCAGGGTAAAAGTTAGTCAGCACCAGTATTTAAAAATCAATACATAGCATCAAGAGCTAATGATAACAAACTTGTGCAAATAAATAACGCCAAGACATTTGTCGGTATGAGATGTTCCATTTCAGAATAATGCTCTTAAAATTTGCTTTGTGTTTTCTGCAGATTTATTTGAGGCCCAGAATGATTGCTTACAGCTGGCAGCTTGCTGGTCTCCTAGTGATTCCTATAATTATCTCTATTGAGTTAGAGTATTGATCTGTAGCTGCTAGCCATTTCAAAATTCCCCCTTTATCCTGCAAGAGGTAATAGAATTAATGAGTATCGTTGCCAAACATCACAAGAACATTAAGCACACAATTAGGTCAGAATATGAAACTAGTGGAGGGAGGAGAAGAACCAACTAAATTCAAATTTCAGCTAAAATAAATTGAAACAAGATGTTTCCACTTAATTTGTTTGTTAAATACATGCACGGTATGAAAACAATACCCAAGAAACTCAGATAAATTGACTAGAGAATCTTCAGACCACCTCCATTGGTATGAACGATGGATAGTCTAAACAGAGGAATATGATTTAGAATGTATTTTATTAGTCAAAAATTAGTGTACGACTAATGTTATAAAGTTTCAGAATTCTGTCTCTGAGTTGGTGTGCCTGCAGTGGAATATTGCTTTTACTGATTTCCCTTTCTGAAACATGAAGAAAAGACAGTATTCATCCCAAGAAGTCATTTTCAGGCATCCACTATGAGCCTGTGGGAATGAACAGGCAAGATGGACAGGATAGACTGTAAGTTCCTACTGAGAATAGGTATAGGGAAATGTACATGACTTCAAATAACAAGTGAGTGAATTGGGATTATTATTAGCTACTGATGCTAAATTAATTTTACACAGCTGTCTATTTTTGCTTTGTGTATGCCTAAAGTGGGCAATAAAATCTATATAACAGCCACATCAAGGAAGAAGGAGAAAAATATTTCTCACCAAACTTATGAAGCAATCCCAATTAAACTCAGTGGCAAAAACAGGCTAAGATGACATTTGTGTAGGAGGAACCCTTCTTAGGAAGAGTTTGAGTGAGAGAAGGAAGAGAATGAAAATAATTAAAATTCACTATGCTCCAGTGGGTGGCCATAGAGGTATGGGAATAATGGTAACAGAGTGAATTCACCTAGTAGATTTAAAAAAAAAAATGCCATTGATCTTGGTTACTTCTAGAACATGAGAAAGGTTACGCAGTGGCTGAAGACAATACTTACTTGAGTCATAGGACACGGAGAAATCAAACCAGTACTGATTTCGAAGTTATGTCACCACTAGCTAGCTTTCTTAGTGCTGGGAGGTTCTGTAAATCTAGTTAAAGAGACAGGTCATCAACAATATTAGCATAATGTGAGCTACGGTAATGATAGACTAATAAGATATACCCACCTGTGCTGCAGTGGGATGGATGTTATGAAAGTAACAATTTATTGATTGGATTTAAATCCCACTCCGCAAGATGGAACCCATGCTTGCTAGTGTTAACTGGACCCAAACTCTATGACTGTCTATGTCATAGACTGTAGGGAAAACCCAATGATAGTCATCCCTTAAATAGACATGGCAATAAATCATCTCCTGAGTTATCCTCCTACCTATTAATTGGTAGGTGCATCTCAAAACACTCCTTAAATAACCTTTCTCCTTAAATAGTAAAGATGATTACTGCAGAGATCGACAACTGATCAATGTGCAGAGAATAGCTGACCATGGGATTCTCAGCTCTAACTAGGACACTTGTATGAAATGACATCTCCTCTCAACACTCACCAATAAGAGCAGAAGAGATAATGGACAGATTGTAAGAGAAAAAGGATGTAGATGTCTGCATCTCTATTATCTCCACTGCTTATTAGACAAATAGCGCAGTTTCACCCTTAAACTCACAGTGGATTGGACTGCAAAAGGCTTTGACTAGAACAAGCCGAACAAACTCTGAACAAGGATGGAGGAGGAGTTTGTGAACTCATACCACTATTGGAGGAATGATTTGTAAGTGATGGCTCCTTGGATGGGGGTGGGGAGGGATAATAGTTTACTTTAGGAATGAAGCTCTGAACATCTACCTATGTTCTAGTAAATGGCTCCTTATCCATGATAGACAGTACTAAATGGACCAGTTGG
>NW_021604591.1:6175290-6186311 GCF_004785775.1 Grammomys surdaster
AAAAAAAGTATACAGGTTGGAGGGAAAGTTAATGTTAAAACATGTCAGAAGTTGGAGGGAGGCATTAGAGAGTGTATTTGAAAGCACAGACTATATATACACATGGAAAAAATAATAGATATTGTTATGTTTCAAGTTGTTTTTTATGACAATTCCTACATCATACCTATTTAATTAATAACAGAATGGAAACACGGTATAGGACAAATGGAATAAGTATACTTAAATAGCAAAAATAGCTACCTTGAAAGACAAAAGTATCTTTAATAGTGCAGTTGTCATTGTTTTGGAGCCCTCTCCATATATTTACAGACATTGCTATAACTTTTCATTTGTTGGATCCATTTATAACTACAGAAACTATCTACGTATTTAAAAAGGAATCATGGGTTGTCGACAGAGAGGTTACTGCTGGCTGAACACTGCTTTTAGAAGTAGAACCCATGCGAATACAATTTCTTTACTTTGAGTAATTGCTGTTTTTAAAAGTGCAACAGGCGTTGGTGAGTGGACAAATTGTAAAATCAGTGACTGGAAAGAAAATTCTGTTTTGGCCTATTTATCATCTCAACAAATTTGTTTTTGACTTACTCATTTGCAACCATGGTTTACAAAAAATAGAAATTATTTGTAATCAGACCTCCTGCTTTCCCAGAGCTAGGAATCAACAGCCGCACTGTCCTTGGTGCAGTGGCAAAGCTACTGAAAAACCAACCAAACTAAACAGACACTGGAATAGTTGCCTCCAACCCTCGTTAAGCAGAACATACAGATGGTATGCTGGCTGAGTCGCCCAGTGTTTTTTCACTGTCCATCACAGGGCTACCCCCACTTACTCTACTCTCTGTTTTCTTCATCTTTTCCACTCAGCTGAACACCTGAAGGAGCAAATTAAAATGGCCATGCATCTAAATTCTTGTTAGTCTTTGAAATCAGTTCTATGATACTCAGAGAATGCACAGCACTCTTTTTCTAATTAGGTGTTCCCTTTCTTCTAGGCATGCATGTATGTCTTCTATATGATACTGTCTTAAGAACAACCTGTAGTCTTTGAAAAGATAATGCAGGTTAAAGACATGGATACCAGCCCATTTTGACAACTTGCTGTTATGTGTAGTAGACTATCTTTTGGAAATAAGAAAGCATGGGATGCAATTCACAGACAGACAGGTTCACAGACAATTCACAGGTTTAGCAAGAGCTACCAACATCCAGCACCACAAATGATGATGATGATGGTGATGGCGATGGTGATGGTGATGGTAATGATGATGTTGATGATGATGGTAACAGTAATAATAATAGAGAGACAGAGAACAAGGCAGACAGAGATAAAGAGAGATGCAGAGAGAAGAAATTGGAGGAGGGCAGAATATTAAAATTACTTGTCAAATCTTAAGCATACATCTTCTTCTAGATTCTCCACACACCACAAAGCTTCTCAATATTGGAAAGAAACCTGGTAAAAGTGACATATTCTCTATCTCTGGTCAAAACAAAGATAACAGCAAAAGTGAGATTGATGTCAATCCAAAAGTGAAGTGGGCCACAAGGAGCAGTCTACAGCAGAGAACAGAACAAATAACAAATCAAGGCTCAAAATCAATGGAAAAAAAATAAAATAAAAGTGAATGGGAAATAGGATTAAACATAAGAAACAACTACAGAAAACTTCTCATTGAAAGACATGAAGCTAATTCACTAAAGCAATGTTTAAGATATGACATTACTATATCAAAAGCCAAATTTTCTCTAATTATTCAATGTTTGCAAAGCTCATACATTCAAATCCTTCCTCCTTAGAAGACTGACTGCAACACTGATCTGGTTCTATTTGTCATACCTCCGTTAGGTAAAGATAAAACTCTGTGCAGTTCTGAGATAACAGCGACCTCCCCAGAAGTCTCAATCATGAACCAAGTGTAGTTCATAGAGAACAGGGAAAAGTAAACTACCGAGCTGTTGTCAAATATGTCTAAGCACCTCAAACCTAACATGAAGATTCATTTATGCAGGCTTGTACATATGTCTCCCATACACTGTAATGCCAAAATGATTGTCTCAGAAACGCTACAGTAAATAATTCAGAAAAATGTCTATGTACTTCTGCCCCCGTAAATAAAGTAAAAATCACTTTGCAGAATATATCCTATAAATATTAGTTATATTATGTATTTGTTATATATTAGTTATTTATAGTTATATATAAGTAATTGTGATACTACTATGAAACATATTTAGGAATTGCTGAGTGAGTAAAGTGACGTTGGATGATAATGAAGTCTGGAGTTCAAAACCACAAAGCCCACAAAAATTCTGACACAGCACTATGCACTTGTCATCCTTCATACCTAAGGGATAATGGGAGACAGTTATGAGCATTCCTGAAGCTGGAGACTCAGCTAGCTTACAAGAGGCCCTATCTTAGACACTGACAGGCAATGACCAACATCCAGGGTTGTCATACACACACACACGCACACACACACACACACACACACAGTGTGGGGACATGGCAGAAGTAAGAGGGGAGCTATTACTATTGTAATATAATACTAATATATAACATTTTCTTAAAAACACCCTAAATTTAAATACCCAAGTGAATTATTTAATACATAGGCATATATATATATATATGTATATATGTATATGTATATATATATGGCATATCTATCTATCTATCTATCTATCTATCTATCTATCTATCTAGAGAGATATATGGGACCTTTTATTAATCAAGATAGGAAGCAGGGAGTTGAGATTTCATGAAGAGTTGATTGAGATTCACAATATCTCAGAGTCGTGGAATGATCTATGAGAAGAGAGCCTACAGAAATCTAAGGCCACAGTGAATCAACTTCCTTCCTAACAGTTTTACAGCCTGCTACACATTGCCTTCTGTAGGGCCTCTCTTTTTGCATGTGTTTTTGTCAATAGGTTTTATTTTTGATGGATGTGTCCTATCTATGTCACACTATGGGGACATTTCATATGAACATAAAAAAATTCTTATCTTAACCCCTTTGAGTTTTCTAGTTTAAACACACCAACCACCACAACCACCAGAAACAAAAATACTAAAGTAAGGTTTGCAGCCAGTTGATATTTAACATTTATTAATCACAGATTAGAATTCAATAGTTAGTGGACCTCCTGGTGTTTAATTACTTGTCTTTGGCGATGTAGGAAGAGCTGCCTGGACAACCTCAGTCAACTTCTTGCTCTGGCCTTGGTATACATGTACACAGTTATAACCACACACATAATCCTACTTGTGAATACATGTACAAAAGCCACACAACAATAAAAACTCATTTTTTTTCTAATTAGTGGAAATCAACTAATCTGGGTAGATTAGTGCAAGAGTATAAAGGCTATTCATGGTAATGAGATAGGTTTTGCCCATGTAGGCCAAATGTGGGAAGGATGCAGTTTTCTTCAGGAGATGAAGAGGACAGGCAGGCTCAGGACTTCTCAGTTCCCACTGAAACCAAAAAGATTTTCTGCCTTATCTATCATTTACTCGTAAGTTTTTCCCTCTTATTTGTTTCTTTCATCCACGCAGTATTTTTTGACATATTTACATGTTTTATTTGTTCTTTAATCTCTTGAAAAAAACAAAGTCCCTTTTGATTTTTTTCATTACAACCAGAACATATATTACCATCGCATAATATTTTATACAGTTAGAGGACACAGTATGATTTTATGACTTTGTTTTCTATATTAGTAGAGTAACCCAAACCTTATTTATTTGGAGAACTAGTTTAAATAGATTCCTTATGTTGAGTCAATATATTTAACATTAAATAATAAATGTCATTGAGTATTAAGTTGGCAAGTCCCAGGCTTTATCACTTAATTTTATTGTTGAATACCTATAAACACATTTATGGATAAAATATCCTGATCACTGAGGACTGGAGTAGGCTTTTATCTAAGCAGCTTTTGTAAATCTCTTTATTCCTTAAGCCAGTTGTCATTTTTGAAAATACACTGTATTTTTCTCCTTCTCTTACCACATTTTGTCAATCTCCTCTTTTAATCTGCTGAACTTGGCAATGGCTTATAGTATCTGAAGCTAAATATATTCATTTTTCTTGTGGTAATTTAGCATATTTGAAGCAAAGGAACTAGGCTGTCATCCTTAAAGAATGTACTGCAAAATAAATAGTGTTTGCCTCAAACTAAAAAAAAACAAAAAAAACAAAAAAATCCTGACAAATATCTTTGAGCTTGGAAGAGCAGGAACCTTTCCAGCAGTAACCTATTATCTTGTCTCAGTGCATACTCCCTCAGTAGCCTCTTCTAAATAGTCCTAAGATGTTTTGGACTCTTCCCTTTCCCTTTTCTCCAATTTTTCTTCTATTTTCCTCTTTCATGTCATCATCCCCCTTCGTCACCCCTTGCCATTTCCCCTTCTTTTTCCCTTCCTTTGGTTCTACTATATAGCATTAGTACCTACATGTTAAAATCAAACAAGAGGAAACTGAGCAATATGGCTAATGTTTAGCACAGCATCAACACAAGCTCTACCTGTGAGATGACTCAGTCCTTGATTACCTGTTGACCAGCACAACTTACTGAGAACTGCATCACTGGTAAGAGACTTAACCATTGTGCTTCCTTTGCATAGTTGCCTCAGATCTCTAAAACCTGAGCAAGCTCTTCTTTGATGGGCATGCTCTGTATCAAATGATTGACACCCCTCCACACACACACACACAGTGGTTGGTGTAACGGCAATTATAGAGTGAAATTAATCTCTACTCCGTGGTCTTTTCAATTGATTATGTATTTTTCTTGACAACATCATACATGTATATAGGACATTCTGTTTATTTTCACCTCACTCTCTCTCTCGTCCCTGTCATACTGTTGTGTTAGCAAATGATGGGGAACCCCAAAAGGACCTTCAAGGAACTGAATCTGATATAATTGGATTAGAGTCTCTTTATTTAGGCTTGAGCCAACCCCAACACAAAAGGAAAGTGGAGCCCTGAGCCTAGCTTTAGGCAAGCATTTATAGAGGCAAGAAGAGGATATCTACCCTGATATTCATCTGATTGGTGGTGCATTATGTCCTTTAACATAATTGGCTGGTGCTGGGATCCAAACTATAAACTTACCTCCTGATTTCCTCTTGATTGGTGGTTGCTAGGAAGTGAAGTGTCAGAGATGGTCTTGTAACCTGGGGATGCAAATTTGTTGGGGGAATAATCAGAAAACTGGTGCTAGATGCAGGTTTTGTTCGAGGGTAACCTGGAAACTGGCTTGTTAGTTAACTGGAGTTCAACCTTAGGTCAAGTTCTCAGGAAGTCTAAACCCAGAAAATTTGGTCTCTGCTTACTTCTTCCTCATCGTAAGTTCCTCTTCCATATTCATAACTTTTTATTTTGTCTTGTATCCAGCTGATTATATCCAGTGCAGTCTGTTTAAACCTAAGTGTAGAACTGTTCACTAGAGCCTGGTAGTCTCACCCTTGAGTACAGAGCTCAAAACAGTGACTGTCCTTTCCTTAACATCTATTAGTAATCAATATTTTCCTAGCTCAAAATAGAATCCCAGGAACTCCTCAGTGATGTACTCAGTAATTGACTCTTGACAAGCCTAGCATTATTCAGGTCCAGAACGGGCAACTTTAGCTCCTGTGAGGTCATGATTGAGTTAGCTGTGTCTTCATAGAAGATGACATTACTCAGGCCTTCTCATTACCTTCCAGCTCCTACATCTGCTCACAAACCATAGTCTTAGAGTTTCTTCAAGATCCTCAGGTTTCATGTATCCAGCTCATTACCAAGGAGGAGTTTGTCTTTCAAAACCGCATGGGCAAAAAAAAGCTATTTGCTGCTACTTATTTATTTTGTTTCTGGAATCATGGCAGGGGAGTAGCCAACCATACTCACTGTCAAAAAGCCCTGGCCTTCACGTTCAATATGACCCTCCCTCTATGAGTTTGGAGTGAGTCGATCATGTCTCTGTGAATAGACATATCGATGCTGGGATGAAGTATTGTCAGTTTGTCAGCAACAGCCTTTTGTTTGGCTGTGTAATCTTGAGCCAACTCCACAACTATTTTACCCAAATATTCTTTGGGGAATTATATAATAATTTTGTATTATAAAGATGCTTTTCAAATAAATAATTAAACATGGATGATTCAACAATTTATTGGTAAAAACTGCATTAGTGTCATTTGGAAAAAAATTAGGTACTTGGGTTTTGGAGTTTTTAAGACTATCAAAAGAGACTCAGTTATGTGTTTATTTATTTATATTAAAATAAGCATAATTTGTTAGGGAAGTCAGGTATGAAGTATAGGAACAAACTATATATTTTAATAGTTATTTTGAGTTCATAGCAACGGATAGGAATTTCAATGTTAAGAGAATGTCTATATATGGTAGGATTTCAGATATGAAGTGTGGGACTGTGAAAACTAGCGTCATCCCCAATTGAGTTAAGGCTAGAAGCCACGAAGAACTGGAAGGGACTTTGCCTGCTCCTGGCCACCAGATGCTGTCACTAGTCAGCCTCTGATAGATTTGTGGCTATCAGTCACTTAAGGGCGCTGCTCAAAGCTCATTTTGTAGAGGATGTGACCTGTGGCCATGTAGGCTGAAAACTGATGAGGTCACTAAAGGCTTGGAGGGCTTAGCCAATAAACTTTCCTTCCCCGACACTCCTCTCTGCAAAAGGTTTTTAATCTCAGGCCCACCCTGAGTAGTAGGGTATGGTTTTACACCTCCACTTTCCACCATGACAGTAAATGCCTTAAACCATGGACTGTCTCTTTTCATTTGGATATGCTGTAGGTTGACCTGGAGAAGGCTTTCGCCTTTAGAGTCACAATCTAGTCTCCCATAGAAGACCTCTCTGCACTCCCAACCAAGCCAATCATTAAGCCTGTAGCCTCCATCAAGCCAAGGACTCTCCTGGAAGGACCAGCTGGAGCTCCACCCTCCAGCCCCCAGCCTCCATCCATCTTGACTGTCCCTCACCTTAGACTGAGCTTTCTCACCCCCAGAGCCCCAGAGTCCTGTGGCTTCTCTATGGCCCACCACCTGCCTGCAAAAGCCTGACCTCACAACCCTACAATGAAATTTATTTATAATTTATTATTTATTTATAAATTTATAATTTATTTTTAATTTTAGAAATTCATTTTTTATCTATCTACCTGTTTGTTTATGTTTGTGAATTTTTTAAGCCAATGTGTGAAAGTGCCTGTGGAGGCTCAAAATGGGCATCATATACCAGGTATTTTGAGTAATAGACTCTTCCTAATATATGTTCTGTGAATTGCACTCAAGTCCTCTGAAAGTACTTTTAAGCAATGATCCATCTATCCAGACACATTCATAACCTGAAATATGTTTTCAATCATTTAACAGCTATTCTCTTATATAAGTGAAATGGAAACGTAAAGGTTCTTTGGAAAGTTGATTGGATGGCGTTTTGCTGGGGCAAACACATGAAGGAACATTTCTTTTAAAGTGGACACAGGTGTGAAAGGCTGAACATTTTGCTGAAGCAGACACAGGAGAGAGGTTGTTCTGCTAAACAAGCATGTAAAAGGACACATCATGAAAGATTCTTTACTAACAGCACACATGTATCGGTCTGCCTTGCTTTGCATAGTGAAACTGCATTTGTCAAGAGTCCACACAGAAAAACATACCCCAAAAAAGTGGTAGTATGCTACAGTTTACTGTCAATTCCAAGTGCTTGGGCTAATTAAATTCATATGCTGAAACAAGACCCTTAGTGAAGCAAGGCACATAGAGAACATGTGATGTTTGGAGAGTATAGATAAGACTCCACAGAATGATGGAGACAGATCTTGGCTTGCTTGTACACCTAGCTGTACAATGCTTATGGGTCTCTTATCTTCACTGATCTTTGCTTCCCAGAGTAAGTCACAGCTGAGAACTTCTCCTGTCATTTCTGTCACCGCTGTTGCTAACCCAACTCTACCAAATTGGACTGTTGTGTCCCTGAGGTGTTTGCAAGTGCATCACTGACCTGCTGCTGCCTGCTAACTTGTGATCTGAACTGCTGATTTCCAGACAACAGATAAGAATTGGTGTGCAACCCCATAGGAAGAACAACAATATCAACCAAACAGATGCTCCCAGAGCTCCTAGTGACTAAACCACCAACCAAAGAATACAGGTAGAGGGATCCATGTCTTCAGCCTTGTAGGGCATCAATGGGAGGAGAGGCTATTGGTCTTGTGAAGGCTCGATGCCCCAGTGTAGGGGGAAGCTAGGACACTGAGGCTGGAGTGGGTAGGTGGATGGGGGAACACCCTCACAGAAGCAGGGGGAAGGAGGATGGAATAGGGGGCTTGTGGGGGGGATGGGAAATGGGATAGCATTTGAAATGTAAATAAACAAAATATCCAATAAAAAAACCAACCAAACAAACAACAAAGCAATACAAAACAAAAAACTTAGAGTTTCTCCAAAGAACCTTTCTAAACAGGGCCACTTCCCACATATCTTTTTTTTTCCCCAGTACCTCTAATGTGTAGTGATTTTTCAAGAAAGGTTAAAGCCTTTAAAAACCATCATTAAAAAATAAGATTTTAAAAAATTAAAATTATGTATAAGCATAATGTGTTCAAGATACAAAATGAACCATTTGTGTGCCTCATTGGACAGAATTCTTACATAGTGTGAAGAGACCCCAGTGCCATATCTGGAACAACATAAATTGTATATGGTGATACACACATGTATGTATTGTAAGTACTTTGGAGACAGAGGTAAGAGGATTAGATATTCAAAAGATACATGTACACAATTTAGAGGCTAGCCTACGATACAGGTGACCAGGTTATTAAAAAAATAGGCAGGATCTATGTTTTTCGTTGTAGATGTCTTTTGAGTAATCAGTAAAAATTTAGTCTAGTGCCTGGCACACAATGTTTGACTAGGATTTGTTCAGTTATTATATAAGTGTACTCTGTGTGTATCCATACCTCATTTTAAATTTAAGTGAATAATATAATCAGTAATGTCACTGATACATTGGTGGTAATTAAGAGCTGTCTAATTAGACTTAAGTCCCTCTCAACAGGTGAAGACTTATGCCTGACACTGGACAGCTACAACCCTCAGGGTTATAGAGGTCATGGATCTTTGAGAAGGACATACTACTGCCACTTTACTAAAGCAGGATAATCCCAACACCACAATCTAAATATGTATCTTTATATCCACAGAGAATTGGAGATTTAAATATTGACCAAAGTAGCTTCTTTTTGAGCCAATTGAATCCATTTCAGAAAGCCAACAATGATAAAAGTGAGGGAAACAACTGACTGTGGGGTCCCCAGCTCCACTGAATACACATACAGTACAACCCCATACACCTAAAGATCAGGGAACATAGCAGAATGAATAGGAGACAGAAAGATGCTAAGAGCCAGAAAACCAATAATCTGCTTCTAGTTGGTGATTTCTAGATATAACAAGGAAGATACATCCATAAAACCTCAACAACATGGCTACCAAATTGAACTTGAAAAATAAAAACACCAATTGACCTTGCAATTTGGACAGTGGAAATTTTCTTAGGACCCCAACCCTAGATTAAGAGCACAATTAACAACCAAGGAGAGAGGGCAAATTTGACTTCCTCAAGGGCGAGAACCCTTAATGGTTATCCATCACCAAGTAGTGAGTCCTGAACTCCTATACATAAAAGAACACTAAATAGACTTAGAAGGATTTTATGTACACACACACACACACACACCACATGTATATATCATATACATCACATATATACTCATATATCAATATAACCTTTTCATGTATAATATATATATATTATTAAAGAGTATACTCTTTTACTAATACACACAATTGTATATGTACAGATATCTAGTAAAAATAACAGCAAATTATAGAGCTATGTCATTAAAAACAAGCAACACTTTACTGAAATATTATAATTTCCAGGCCATTTGCAATATCACATGTTGATTTGACTCTTAATTTTCTCACATTTTTGATTTAGGACACCGTAAAATCTATTGAAATAATTCCTAAGCATGAGTTTCTCTAAATTTCAGTAGACTGGCCTACTTATTTTGCAGTGTCATGGAGAGAAACAAATTAGATAATGGAACATTCCTTAGATTATCAATAGTGGGACCAATTTTAATTATCATAATTATATTTGGACAGTCTTAAAGGTAGGTTTGTGGTTCTAATGCCAGGGATTCAGATCTGAAGCTTTAAGGCTGCCTTCAACAGTATTTAATTGACTGCAGTCAGTGGGATCAGGGGTGAGGGAAGTCTTCAGAAATCAAAATGCTGGAATAAACCTGCTGATACAAAGAAATTCCAAACATTAATCACTTCTCCACTCAATTTAGGATGGAAACTTAATTGAGATCGGCTTCTTTCTGGGCTGGTATAGTATATTTAGGTGGGGGTTTAGTGCAAACACTCAAATTTCTCCACGGAGAGAGTAAGTATGGTGGTCAGACTGACCTGATTAAGACTATTTTGTTTACAGCCAACCACTGGACTGAGCACAGGGACCCCAATGGAGGAGTTAGAGAAAGGACTGAGGAGCTGAAGGCATTTGCAACCCCATAGGAAGAACAATTCAACCAACCAGACACCCCAGTGCTCCCAGGGACCAACCAATCAAAGAGTTCACATGGAGGGACCCATGGCTCCAGCCACATATGTAGCAGAGGATGGCATTGTTTAGCATCATTGGGAGGAGAAACCCTTGGTCCTGTGAATGCTCGATTTGATTTCCCAGTGTAGGAGAATGCCAGGGTGTTGAGGTGGGAGTGGGTGGGCGGGTGAGTGGGTGGGGGAACATCCTCACTGAAACAGGAGGATATGGGGGTTTCCGGAGGGGAAAAAAGGAAAGAGGATAACATTTGAAATGTAAATATATAAAATACCCAATTAAAAAGACTATTTTGTGGGTCAACTTCTCCTTCTTCTTCTTCTTCTTCTTCTTCTTCTTCTTCTTCTTCTTCTTCT
>NW_021604591.1:6186321-6187794 GCF_004785775.1 Grammomys surdaster
CTTCTTCTTCTTCTTCTTCTTCTTCTTCTTCTTCTTCTTCTTCTTCTCCTCCTCCTCCTCCTCCTCCTCCTCCTCCTTCTTCTTCTTCTTCTTTTGTTCAGAATAAAATTCTATCCTTTCCCTATACTTGTTATTTATGTAATGACTTTCCAAAGTAGTTTTCTGTTTTGTATAGAATATGACTGAGAACAGGACAACTCCTATTCATTTACTTCTCAGAGTCTATGATTTGTTACTGTGGATAATCATAAGTTAACTATAAATTAATTAAAAATTATTCTCTATTTACAGATACACAGAGACAAGCACAAACTGCCTCCACCCTGCAGTCTTTTCACTGACATATAAATATTACCTGATGAATAAATAGTACTCAAGTTGACTTTCTGAGTCATCTAGACAGGGTTTAGTAGTTGACATCTTTGGATGAGCTGATTAAATGAAGTATTTGATAAACTTTCCTTGAGAACATGGAAAACACAGTTAATTTTGAAAAGCAGACTACAGTGGTAGTGGCTGCTGTTTCCTTGACATGCTCATGACAGAATGTAGAGAGTACAGAGAGGTAAGAGGCATGGCCAACACACAAGCTTCATTTTCCAAAACTGATACGGACTGAACCTTGGCAAAGACTGTTTTTTTTCTTTCTCTGAGGATCTTTCTGCATCTGTGCATCATGTGACACATCTCACTGATAACCCCTTCTTTCACTAGACAGTAATTCTCCTGCTTAATAAGATGGAAATCTTAGTATTTACAGAGTCTTAGAGTTTCTGAGCTGGATTAATCAAAGAACACACAGCAGAGAGGGAAGCTGAATGTCATTCATTACCCTATATACATGATAAAATTCAGGATCTGAGGAGAGTAACACACACAATTACTGCAATCAATTTAGAGTTAATAATTATTTAATCAGTGTTTAAACGGATGAACAGTCTATCTAGTAATTAATACAGGTGTTCTGACTCCACAAAGACTTATCTGGAAATATGACCTTCTACCTCTGTCTATTCCACATGAAGAGTGATTATGTAGGTGCCTTAAATCCTAAGAATCGAGGCAAACTTAAAAGACAACCTGGTATTCTTCCTCATGGACAATGTAATAACACACACACACACACAAACATATACACATGTGTTTATATGTATATATATATATTTTTTTTTTAAAAAATGTATATATTTTTTAAGTTGTTGTATACTTTTTTTTCAGTGAAGTGTGGCTGAGCCAGGTGGCTTGGAGGTCTCCAAAGCTTAATCACTCTTTAGTGTTCTGTGACACTGGCACAGGTCCCAGAAATCTTCAGCATGATGCAGGCAAGGGGAAATAGGGCCTCAGTTTTTGCCAGTGAAAATAATAAGGATTAGGCAGTCTTCCTGCAGTTTTCTTGTGGGTCAAGTACCCTCTGTCCTTTTATGAAAAAATAAGTTCCTCCTCATCACTGTGCTGATATTAAATTTATTTAAA
>NW_021604591.1:6187894-6213373 GCF_004785775.1 Grammomys surdaster
CCCCCCTCTCTCCGTGTGTGTGTGTGTGTGTGTGTACATGCGCATTGTTGCAGATACGATACATGTCAGAGATATCAGATCTTTCTGGAGAGCTGAACTGACATAGGTATCAGGAGCTGAACTTGAATCCTCTGCATGAAGAGTACCTGATATTAACCAGGAATCCATCTTTCCAGTCTTTGTCTTTTACATTTTTCACCCTACCTATGTGGAAAAAAATATGTTGTAGAATGTGTTTAAAAGTTCATCTCAAAACTCTTTCAGTTTTTGCTGAAGAAGCAGGGAGAATTTTCCCTCTGAAGCAGGTAATATTCTGCTACTGACACTATCTCTTAGTATCCACCACTGATAATGTTGTATAAACTTCAGAAGGTGATAACATTCAACTGATAGTTTGTATGATGACAAACCACTTAGAGTTGACCTTCATTGGGCACCTTGACAACTACCTCATTCATTTCAGTATCTACATGGAAGATAAAACATGAAGGGCTACAGAGGAAGCTAAGGAATAGAATCTCAGCAACTTAATGTAAAATAGATTTTAAGGTTGGCATTTCCTCAATATCTGATGGAAGACATGGATATAAAAGCTTTGTGCTGCATCTTCTGGAAGCCAAATCCCAGAATCTTTCTCAGCCACGTTCTTCAGACCTGAGAATCGGTATGTATATTAGCAGGGTAGCTTTCCATCAGGTGGGATACAGTGTCATTTAGTCACCAGTCCAAAAAATGAATGGCATCTGTGGTTTGCCAGATAAGCTTTTTTCATGTCTTTAGTTATGTTAAACCTATTGAAACACTCCACATTTTAGGAAACATAATTTCCTTAGACATTAGAATGTTCTATTTACACTGAGATACTGGATATGACACTTTATTTTTTCTTTTCTGATTTTCAGAATTAACTGACTTTGTGGAACCTACAACACACAATAGTTCATTCTGGAGCTTATGCAGTTTTGAAAAAGCTGGTCACCAGTTACTATATCACGTGGAAGTTTTTTAAATAATTTATTTATTTTTTTCAAATTGTAATTCATTCACACAGGGGTTATAAACACAGAAAGGCAGGACGTGGGGAAGGGGATGACACTGGAGGGCGGGTCTTCAGGGAAAATACAGATATCTTCAGAACAGGGTATTGGGTGAAGGTTCAGGGGACAGATCACTATGACTCTGCCTACGATTCACTTGTCCTTATCTAAGTTGGTATTGTCTGCCAAGGCTTAGGTTTTATATAATATCTACCACACCATTGTGCAGCTTATTCCAAAGATGCTTGAAAATCTCCATGATAAATGCTGTTAATGATTTGTTAAAAATCTACTATGTTATGATCACAATGAGGATTCTTAAACATTCTGTCATAAGATCACACAAAAATTCTTTCAGATTTGAGTACCATCCACTATCCAAGAAATTAATCCTACATATTGTTATTGAATGGCAGAACTGAATTTTCACCATAATATCAGCCACGTTAATTTCAATACCTTTGTATTAATGCTGTTACCTCTTGACAACTTGCATTTTGACGGTAGATGTTGATTATGAAAAAATATATTTAAAACGCAATGGAAAATTAAATCATGACCTTCTTTTTGTTGTCCTGTTATTGGATCATATCTTCAACATCTCAACTTACCCAGAGAGGAGGATAAATACATATTTAATCAAAGTGTGGATAAATACTGCCATATGCTACTAAATCACATTTTGTAACAACATTGTCTGACAGAATAGTGTTCTGGATTATATAAAATGAAATTTCATGTAATGCTGGGAAAAGCCTGGGGGCGTGAGCCAGAAAAAAAATACTCGATATCAAGAAGGGGATGAAACAGAGTAATAAAATATATGACTAAAGCTCAATGAATTCCAGTTCTGAGCCAGTAGCTCCTGCCAGTCAGCCAGACCAATTGCTTCTCTTCCCACTAGTGTAAAGAAACTTTATATCACTGACCAAACAATAAGCTTCCATTTGCATATGGGGGAAAGGGAAAAGTACATCAATCCATATATTTTGTATCAATTGAGATTGGTTGCGTTTGAAAATTACTGTAGCAACAGAGATAAAGTTAGTGCTTCATTGGCATTTTTTGAAATATTTATTTGTATGCATTTGTATGTGCATATATATGCATCTATGTGTTGTGTCAGTAATTATAGGATAAACTTACAATGCAAATGTGAATCTGTAGCTTCTATGAGCAGAGTGCAAATGAAACATGGTAGTACTCTCTCTCATCTTTCACACACACATACAAACACAAACACACAGGATAGATACACACAGTACACACACACAAGTGCACTCACATGACAGACACACACTCACAGGACAGAAAGATACACATGCATAAAGATATACACACATTTTATATATATATATGCATGCATAGGACACACAATACGGTACAGACATACACACACAGATGAACATACACTAATACACACAGGACAGATGCACATACTCACACATATGCACACACACATGCATGTACACATTACACACAAATCTCTGTTGGTGAGAGACATAGCAAGATACTACTTAAATGCTCATATGTTGATTTTCATTGACTTATATGACCACTGTCCTACAAATTACCACTCTCTGACCTTCAGTACATTACTGAAATTTGTGAACAGCACAGTTTCTCCATCAATAAATCTGGAGCAATTCTAATGTTGGACATATGGTCTGTTGTGTTAAATGTATACAAAATGGAGAAACTCAGCAATGCATATGTATGTGAGTGGAAACTCAGAGAAATGCCATATTAGTAGCTGCCTCTATGTATGGCTGTAGAATGATGTTCTAAAATTTAAATGTTAAATTTATTCCTTTCAAAAGTCACAGCTACTCCAAAGCAAACAGTTATCAAAGCACAAAAGACGAGCATCAGTGGGTGGAGCTTGAGGGGTTGAAAAGTTATGGTTAAATTTACTGTGATTAAATGTCAGCATAAAGAAATAGAAAAGGTCCCTGTTTTCATAGGTGGATACAAGGCAGACAATTACATGCATATACAGAAATAAAATTAATTTGTAAGGTAGGATACAATGGCATGACTAGATATAGTGACATCAGAAAAGGGAGTTACAGATGGTAAGACATTATTTCTAGATTTTAAAAATGTTTCCTGCAAATATGTCTATACACCATGTTGGTGCCTCATGACTGCAGTGACAAACCAGAAGTGGCTTTTAGATCTTCTGGAACTGTCTGTGCAGTTGAGAGGCTCTATGTAGGTGCTGGAAAATTGATCTCAGATTCTCTGGAAGAGAAATAAGGGCTCTTAAGTACTGAAACATTTCTCTACCATCCCCTTTTTTCATTGCTAATTTAATTATTATTAGTTCTTACTCACTTTACATCCCATTCACTGCACCCCTCTCTGTCACCCCTCCCACAGTCCTTTCACCATCTTATTCTCCTTCTCCTCTGAGCAAGCACCTCCCCAGGTATCCCCCAATCTTGGCACATGAAGTCTCTGTGAGGCTAGGCACATCCTCTCCCACTGAGCTTGTGAGCTTGTGCATGTCTTTGTGTGTGTGTGTGTGTGTGTGTATGTGTGTGTGAAATGTGTAAAGGTGCTTGCAGTACATGAACAATCATGCCATATTGTACATATGGAAGCTAGAAGACATTTTATGGGAGTGGGGTCTCTCACTTTTCCTTGTGTATTCCAGGAATTGAACTCCTGTCATCAGGCCTAGGAGCAAGCAATGTTATCCAGTGAGCAACCCCACTGGTATCTATTTATGTCTTAATTACTGTGAGCAACACGTGTGTTTCACCAATGAAGAGATTTTTTTTATCTGCTCCTTTGAATTTATTCATGACTATTCTTTTTTTTTTTTTTTTTTGCCCTATAAGTGAAGTTGTGGTTTCAATTTCAAACTGTTCTCTGTTGGCAAAAACAGTGACACTAAGATTTGTATTGTGACCTCTCATTATATGACCTCAGGGATTCATCTATGTGATGCAATTTTCTGTGTGCACATTCTTCAGTTTATTAATGTTAATGTCTATATAGGATTTTGTCTGCTTTGAATGTGGATAGTTTTGATTTCTGTCTAGTAAAGTGAAAGGATTTTAGTTTTATTTTTGCCTTTCATCTATGTGGCTATATAAAGTCAACATGCTTCCATAACTCATTATCTTAGAAAGGCTTTGATAATTTCATCACAAATCATAACCTTAGCAGACCTTTGTGGACATGCTTGTCAGGCTGAGGAGGCTTCTTCCTCCTCTTGAGTGTTTACAAATAAGTCACAATCACACAGACTATTGGATGTTGTTAAACAATTTTCCTGAGTCTGCTGTGATGCGCATGTGGTTTTGTATTTTATGTTATGAACACAGTGTGTTAAAATGTTTAATATTTACATGCTTATCCAATCTTAATTTATGCAGTAAATCCTAGTTGGTCATGCACTGTGATCAATTTTAGACACTTCCAAATTTGGTTTACTAGAATAATTTTTTATGAATTTCGTATTTCTATTCACAGGGGATATTGTTTTATGGCTTTTATTTTCCATATGTGATGTCTTAATCTGCTTTGTGCATGTGGATGACAGAATAAGACAGATATTCATTTCTCCTCTGTGAGAGTTGCAGGACAGCTTAAGAATAGGTCTGAATGGTTTAAACCAATAGGTTTAAAGCTATTCATTGCAACCCCTTAGGGGTTACATATCAGATACATTGTACCAGATATTTACATTATAACTCATAACTAGCAAAATTGCAGTTATAAAATAGCAATGAAATAATTTTATATTTGGAGGAGTCACCATATAATGAGGAGATATATTAAAGGGTCACAGCATTAGACAGGCTAAAGAACTATTGATTTAAATTTTCAGCAGAGCGAAAAGAGAGGACTGGAGGATACGAGCGCTTGCTACTCTTCTAGAGATCACAAGTATAGTAAACACATCAGGTAGCTCACAATGACCCAAAACTTTAGCTTCGATGACCCAAAACTCTCTTCTGGAGGCTGCAAGCATCTGACCATCACACACACACACACACACACACACACAGAGAGAGAGAGAGAGAGAGAGAGAGAGAGACAGAGACAGAGAGAGAGACAGAGAGACAAAGACAGAGAGAGAGAGAGAGAGACAGACAGAGACAGAGACAGAGAGAGACAGAGACAGAGATTTAAGATATTAGCATAGTTACCCAGTGAAACCATTTTGTCTTACACTTGGAAAGTCTTCTAATCACTACCTTATTAGGTCTGTTCACGTTTCTGTCATTTCGTAAGGTACTTTGAGAAGATTATATCTTTGGAGAGTTTTGACTATTTTAGCCAATCTAACTGATATTGGTATTCAGATATTCAGGGTGTTGTTTTGTAAGTTTTTATTCTCTGTTTTATTGATTTACATTCTTATTTTAATTAATTATGCATTTATTTTGAATTGTGTGTCTGTGTGTCTCTGCTTGTAGTTACGTGTATATGAGTCCAATGCTCACAAATGCCAGAGGGATGAGTCTGATGCTCTGAAGCTGGAGTTACGAATGGTGGGAAATTGCCAGTATCGGTTCTGAGAACTGAGCTCAAATCCTCTGCAAAGGCTATATATGATGTGAATGAATGACTAAGCAAACTCTTTATTGTTTTGTTCTGTTTCACTCATTTGAAAGTTTTATCTCCTTAAATTGATTCATCTTGTTAAATATTTGTAAGATTTCTGATACTTTTGAAGAATTAATTAATTTCTGGTATTTTGTAATACTAAATGTGCTTTCTGTTTACTGATTGTGTTTCAGCATCTCCCACCTTCATTTCTGTCCTGATGCTTTTTTTTTGGCCTCCTCCTTCCCCATCTTCATTTTGAAGCTGAAGATGTTACTGATTTGTCTTCTTTCTTCTTTTTTAAAGTGGATCTTTCTAGCTAATGCATTTCCCACAAACCTATCCTTTTGAAGTAACACATAATTTTTTATGTCTTTTTTTAAACTTCATGTCAAAGCATTTTCTAGATTTCTGTTTGTTTCTCTGACTACTTTATGAATTAGTATTTTTGTCTGCTTTGTTTGCTCACTCTCTCTTTCTGTCTGTCTCTGTCTCTCTGTCTCTGTCTCTGTCTCTCTCTGTCTCTCTGTCTCTCTCTCTCTCTCTCTCTCTCTCTCTCTCTCTCTCTTCGTGTGTGTAACATTTCCAAATCTCAACATATTAATATTTTTTCCATTTCTCTGTGTTCAGAAAGCATGCTTGGTGTAGCTTTCTTATTTTTTAAATTTATTTGTTTGTATATTTTATAATTATCTGTTTTTCTGCATGTCTTTGTATGCTCTACTTTTATACTTTTCCAAGGAGTCCAGAAGAGGACTTCAGATTTCATTGTTCTGGGGTTACAGATGGTTGTAAATTACCATGATGGTGCTGGGGACCAAGCCCTAGTCCTCTCCAAGAGCAGTGAGTGCTCCTAACAGCTTAACTTGCATTCAAATATTTTAACCTAATAGGAATCTGTTTTACTGTTGAACACAAGGCATGTTATGGGGAATGAGGTATAGTATGCTATGACTGGGTGTGGGCATTTTTTGGATGCTGGAAGGCATGTTTTCTTCTAGATCTTCTATGTATATGTTCTGTGCATTGAATTGGTGTGACTCAGCTCTCAAAGTGTTTGACTACAGTTGTTAAATTAACTCGTCTTACATCAATACTGAGTTTTTGCTTCAGAAATTTTGAAACATTGTGGCAAGAAGTCTGCTTATTTATCATTATTTTAGAATTTGGTTCCTTTTTGCTTCTGCATTATGTAGCCTTTTCTTGTTTAATGAGATAAATAATAACCTGTAATATTAAAAACTGTCATGGGAAAACTAGGTTTCTATTTATTAATTAGGTAATGATTAAACATGTTTTCAAATGCTGAATAAACCAAATCCCCCAATCTTTGCCAGTCTATCTTCTGTGCATGTTGCATTTGACTGACATTTAGACAATTCATTTGAAATTTTGACTTAGCTTCCTCTTCATAGTTCAGAGCATCATAGTCAAGATAGTAGAGCAAGTCTATTAGCTTCTTAGGTCTTGGCTGAGAATGCTTATGGCCCCACACAGAGACCTGGATTGCTAGGTTCCAAGATGCACATAAAAAGTGATTCAAAGACATTAAAACATCAGTTTTTCAGGGTTTTCTTTTGAATTTTGTGGTTGATCTTCTTTTTTACCCAACTTTTGGCTTGTTTGTCCTATATGTAGCCACAGGAAATTGTGAAGTTTAAAACACTTGCTTGTACATGTTTTGAAGAAACAGCCCTCCTTTGAAAACCTTTAGGTCTGATAAACTGCAGCAAAGTTTTATCAAAACAAGCCTTTGGGATGGACTTCCAAGATGCCACCTGACAAGTAGATGAAGGTGGTTCTTTAGAAATGAGACGTTGAAAGACCTAGTCTTTCTCATATCTTCTAGTTCATGGAATGTAGGATTTTTTTTAAGCCAATGAGGAGACTGAAGTCAGAAAACAGGATGAACATAAAGTAAAATAATATGACACAAAACTCAAGAGTCTTTCCCAGATCAGTTTGTTATATGGAAACATCCCACAGATTGTTTCCAGCCTTTGGCTAACCTTTCAGCTCACATGAAGTTGTTTTATATGTTCCTTTATAAGGTAGAATTTATGGAATGATAAATTCTTAGAGGCTCTTTCTTTCAATGTAATACTGATATCAGTATACATTGACTTTTAAAAAGCATATTCATTCTTTGATGACATCATACCTATGTGTACACTTTGATGACATGATACCTATGTGTGCACTCCAATCACATTTCTGACTATTGCTCATTCTTATTTATAACTCCCCTCCTACTCTCACCAAAAAATGTTCAATATTTGACAATACAGTGCATGACTAAACATAGTAAGATATGCATTTTTGCCTAATACAGCAAATTAAACTAAATAATACTGTTGCTTAGCATTAAAAATCTGACTAATTTTATTCAACTATATTTTGTTCTTATTTTCTAAGGAATGGAATTATATCAGTTAATAATATCAGCTGAATATGTTTTTAGCATGAAATTCTGTTTTCCTTCATAATCGTGGGATATTAGATTTTAATAATCTAAAAATAATTTAGACTTATTTTTTATTATTTAAAAATTTTATTTTTCTCTTTAACTATAGAGATTTTATATTCTTTAGGAATAGTATAGAGATGTAAATTAGAAATGGTAAAAGTATTTTATAAAATGCCTGAATAGTTTTATTTTTAAGACGAAACAATGAATTTTCAAAAAGTACTTATGTATGATTTGAATACACACACACACAAACACATATATGGATATATTTAGATTTTGCTACCATTTTCTAAATACTTAAAATGCTAATTAATTAGTTCATCTATAATTAAAATATGTAATTTAATATTTTAGTAAAAATTGATTGTAAGAATTATGTAGAAACTCCAGTAGTATTTAAATATAATTTAATTACAATGCAACAACACTAGATAATTTTCAGTATAAGGGAGGTTGGTAAACCAGAACATTGCTGGTAAACTCTCTCCTAGATTTTGTAGGTATAATCTACGCAATCAGTCATGTGCATTGCTAGTCACAGTAGAATAAGAAAAGGGGGCTTTCTTCCTAGCGCAGAATGCGTACCAAACCAAAAGATCTGTCTTCTGAAGTCCTGCGTCATGGTTGTGTACTTGTACAAGTAAACCCAAAATTAATGGCTGTATTGTTCGTAATATCAACAGAGGAATCTGTCTGTGCTCCAGAATTAAAGAATAGTGTGCAGCTTCTGTTGTTGATAAGGTTGTAAGACAGAATTTATAAGATTATCTAAGAACACCAATGTTTGACCTTTTCTGAGTACTGTTGTCACTGGAACTTAGGCAGCTGGAGAGTAATTGACAATACTGATCAGGAGAAGGAAGTCTACTGAGCTGGAAGAGCTTTGTTAATTTTACTCATATTAGCAAACAGCACAGTTATTTTTTTTACTTCTCAAACCCCTCAAAAATCCTCAATGATTTTGCATGGGGGGGTTTGCATTATTTACAATGGATTTATATATAACGTAATAAAGTCTCTAGAAAATTCAGGTATAGAATGTATTGATTCTTTTAACTTTTACATTCTATCTTGTCAATTTTAAAAGAAGTGACTAAGAACTAATGGCTTTTGTAAATGTCATAATAATGGGAAAATTCATCAACAAATTACAGTGGTGAGTATGTTTTAAATTATAGATGTATTTATTCTAGGTGGGTATTCTTTAAGCTCCTACATAGCCAAACCATCTTTCTATGCAATAAAGTACTTTCAGTAAGTTCATCATTTTTATAGAGGCCCCAAAGTCTAAATATACACATTATTTTTAAAATAATTCAGTGATTTAGGACATATGTTTAATTAAAATTTCAATGTATCACCTTAATTTTACAAACTGTCTTAAAACATTTTTGTTAAATTTGCCTCCAAGATAGCAGGACACATGACACAAGAATAGATGAGAAATATAATGTTATAGGTTACTTTATCTCACATAACAAATGAATATGAAGTTTAGAGTATTAAATATAGAAATGATGAGGCAGTGCTGTGTGTAGGACAACTTGCTTCTCAAGTGTAAAGACCTGAGTTCCATCATAAACATTGATATTTACAAACGATGCTGTGGCAGCCTGGGGTTGTAAGTCCAGCAAGAGGTAGTAGAGAAAGATAAACCTTTGGAGAACTGAAACTTTGCCTAAATTATTTAAGTAGAAAGTAGAAAGTGATAAATCAGGACAACTGATGTCTTTCCCTGGCCTACACATGAGCATTTGCTTGTATACACAGATGCGCGCGCGCACACACACACACACACACACACACATAGAGGTACATACACACATACGTATTTAAAATCAACTGATGATATGAAATACAATACGTTATATATAATACAATTTAAGAAATTAATATAAGTGTATAGAAGCAGAAATATCCATAAGCACACCACATTCAATCGTTTTTTTCAAAGTGTAATGCCCAGATCAGCATCAACACTGCCAAAACTTGATTCTTGGATTTTCATTGTGCATCGCACACCAAAAGGGTTTGAACAAGAGGCAACCACTATAGAAATCCTGGTGAGTATGCCAAGAGTGTTTATCATCTATCTTAACCTTTCAGAATTTACATATTCAATGTTCATTCAAAGTCATAGTACTGCACTATATATAATCTATTATTTAATAATTTGTAAATACTACTTGATAGTTTTATGATTAGATGACATTTTGTACAAACCAACATTTTGGTCAATCAGGGCAAAAATAAAGAAATATATCAATGCTTCCTCACTTATTCCATATTTTGGGGCTTATTGTATTTGATATAGATATCTTACAAATTTATCTATTTCCCATACTCTGACTACAGGCTTATCTTTTGAGTGCTTGGCCCCAGCTGGGGCTGCTATTTTTAGAGCTTATGGAGACTCTGGGAGACTGTTTTGTGAGCAGGAACTAGGGCTTTAGCATGTCATTCTGAGGTTACTACTGGTTGTCAGCAACCTCTTTTCCCTACATTTGCTAGGATCTGAAGAGCTCCTGTCACCATGACTGTCTGCCTCAGAATGGACGTTAGGATGATGAAACAGGTCACAGTGAAGTGAAGCCTTTGAAGCTACTGCCATTCAGTCCTTCCTCTTTCGTACAGCTAATGCTCAGCATTCTGCCACTGCCATGCAAAGAGTAGTGAGCGGTAGGAAGTCTTGTTCTACTTTACTATTGTCATTCTTGTTTTTTTATTTCTGTGTTTATGCCACCACATGTGTGTGGGTGTTCTCGGAGGCTAAAGCTGGTCATCAGACATCAGTTACCATGGTGCTGATGACACGGGTAGTTGTGAGGCCTAAGATATGAATGTTAGAAACAGAACCAGGTGCTTTGGAAGAGCAACAACTGGTCTTAACTGTTGATCCATCTCTCTTACCCCAAACTCTAATTTTTAGTGGTTAAGTTTAATAAATGTCACTTCCATTACTATTATTAAACTCATTCTACAATCTAACATATCTTATGACATTCATCAAACATTGTTTCAATTTCATGAACCACAGATCATGACATTGTTTATGATATCCTTAAGCTTGTCCTGTTATATGCTCAGATAAGCTTTTGACACCAAAACACTATTTTTAAAGTATTTTAAAAATGCATTGTGAAATGAATATCAGGGATTAATATATTTTATAGTACATAATATATTAGAGATTCTCATTCTATATGCAAAGATAAACCCATTTCATAGTTTTAGGTATTGTATATTTTCCTGCTAGATTATATGTATGTGCACATATATTATAGAAATTAAATGTCATGGCCAAGTGTCTGATTTCCAGAGATTAGTTTTCCTAAAACTTTCTTTTATACAAGAGATATGTATACTCTTTCCTAATTACAGATGAGGGCATTTTCCTTAACATATATGATTCTACAATTAATATTTATAATGAATGCATTCACAATTAGCTATATATTACTGTTGTTAGAATCATATTACCATTGGCCACAAGTTTTTCTTATGCAATCTATTTACAAAATGAAACATTGTAAGGTATATTTTAACTGACCCTTATTCCATCTTCAATCATTCTCCCTTTGGTTGTATTTCTGGCTCACCCCAGCCAGTAGCATGGATGTGTGGCTACATTGTTCCTCAGCCTAAACTCTTGTATCTTCTGATCAGCATCTTCTTACCTGCATGTAAAGTGTGTATCTTTCTGTACAATCCACTTAAATCATTCCTGTGTTGACAGAACATCTGCATATGTCCCGACCCCTTGTGTTTATTTACAACCTTGTGCTAATCCTTCTTTGTTCAATGTTTACAAAGTATGAAATATGTCCTATACAGAGTTATGCATCTATGGGCACCATGCTGCTGCATTTGATGAGAGTGTGTTGTAAGTGATCAGCTAGATGTAGAAACAAAATTATTGATGCAGAGAAAGAGAAAGCTATTCTAGATATCTCCTTTAAACATCACCATGACAGCAGATCAATTGGTGCAGATATGGATGTAGGAACAGAGGAGAAAACAATGCCAAGGATGGATTTACCAATGGCAGGGCCCATTGCCAGCTGGCCCTCCAACCATGAGCCAGAATTTCAGTTAATCATATTAGTGGCATTAGCAATGGCTTAAAAAAAAAAACCAGATACAGTGCCATGTGTTTTTTTTTCTTGCTTTACTCCCCCCCCTAGAATTTAATGAGAGTTTTTCTTTTCTCTATTTTAGTGTGTGTTCAGTGAACACATGCAAAGTCTGAACAAGTTATGAATTTAAACTGGAAAATCTGAGTCATGGAAACCAGACTAATATAAAGAATTATTTTATTGTACTGTATTATCCTCATTAAAACTACTGTGTGTGTGTGTGTGCGTGTGTGTGTGTGTTTTACAGGGTGAAAGAAACAGAGAGAGTTCCCTTAATTCAATAAATCTAAAGGCAAAGAAAATTAACGTAGTATAGGCAGGACATACTTCCAACATATATGATTAAATTATGCTAAATTGTCTATTTTAAGCTAATTATTATTATTTATTTTTCATATTACTTTATTTACACATGACTATTTTTCTTGCATGTGTAACTGCACACATACACATATATGTATGGGTACCCAATATATGCTTGGTGTCTGTGGAGATTACAATTGATCATCAGATCCTAGACCTGGAATTACAAACAGTTATGAGAAGGGATGAAAGTTTGAGACCAGGTTCTCTATAAAAACAAGTGCTCCTAAACACTGGGCCATCTTGCCAGCACTGGTTATTATGTTTTCAACTTGTGAAAGTCAAGTTTCATAACAAGTCAGAGAGATTTTTTGTCAGTTTATTCTTCTGGGAAAGAAAGTCAGAAAGTAAATTGTATGAAATTGCTTTGGAAAAAAAATAGAGACAGGTTTCATTTGCATTTTTGTGGAACAAAAATTTGTGACAGGCTTAGGAGCAATTAAGATCTATAGCAAGGGTGAAAGTGATATCCTTACCTTAGACTGTTCATCAGGGTATCATATACATACCTTCTGTGTTATTTGTGACCAATGTGTAGCCAAGAGTGATCATTAGAATCAACATTGGAAGAAAATTTTCACGTTTGTTTCAAATAATGTATCATGAGTCACTTAGAGATTTTCTGTTTAGGATCATTCTGCTCTAGACTGTTTTTCTGATAATGTTCTATTTATTTCAGTACCCTGTCAGGCTTCTGGTACTTACATAAAGCCAAAAACAGGATATTTTTTATTCTCCCAGAAATTTTCCAGGGACAGAAAGATGCTGCAGTGAAGGCAAGCATTAACTAGAAGAACATCTGCCATAAAAGGATACTCATTGAGTGACAGCACTTTGCAGAACTTACACTATCCTTAGAAAACAGAAAGGTTCTTTCTCTCAGTTTTCACTTTCAACTCAGAAAGTTAACTATTCTAACTCATATGGACACATGCTATGCATAGCTATAAAGTGTTCACACATTTGAAATGTTTTAAAGTTATTTTGTGTTAAGAATTCCTTGTGGAATATAATTTCATTCCAAAGTTAAAAAAATAAGATACATTTCAGCTTCTGTCACTCTAGAAATGTAAGATGCATAGCTGGAGAGTAAATTAAACCATGCCCCCATCTACACACACACACACACACACACACACACACACACACACACACACATTCCTGTATGAATGGCCATGCTAATGAGAAAGTCATATTGCACTCTTTCCTCTTTGCTTATTCATAACAAATGAGTGTGGCACTCTGCTAGTGTTTCTTTGGGGAATAGGGCTACTTCTTCTTATTACATTGAGATAAAACATGGGTAATATCTTTGAATGTGTGTCTAGACAACCCTAAAATATTGCGTTAGTGAAAAAGATAGGATAACAGTCATGCAAATGAACACAGTGCATAAGTTTCCCACATTCTTCAGACTTAAGCAATGTGATATTTTGAGACCTTCTTAGGTGTTCAATTTACCTATGAATAATGACTTACTTTAAAAGTAGGCTTTAAAGAAAGAGGACTATAATATTTTATTTCTAGTTCTATAAGAGAATTTAAAGTATGAAAATTTGTAGGAATTTATCTATTTATTAAAAATCCTTTTTTCCAAGACTAAGAAGATAGTATTCTTGTTAAAGTACAAGGCATGAATGCATGAAGACCTGAGTTCAGATCCTTAGCACACAGTAACATAGGTGTGGGATCACATATCTATAATCTTAGCACTCGAAGACAGAAATAGGAAGATCTCTGGATCTCAGTAATCAGACAGTGAAGACCAACAGTGCATTTCAGTAGGAGACCTTACCTTAAAACATAGGCTGATGGGTAAATAAGAAGGACACTTGACATTGACTTCTGACTCTACAATCACATGACATGTATGTATACTTACATATATGTGGATGTATACACTGCAATCACACTTAAAAACCAAAAAGAAATCCATTTCCTCTCCTTTCTAAGTACTGAGACAATCATGAAGTTACACATAGATACACAGACACACAGACACACAGACACACAGACACACACACACACACACACACACACACACACCGAGAGAGAGAGAGAGAGAGAGAGAGAGAGAGAGAGAGAGAGAGAGAGAGAGAGAGAGTGTTGAATTGGAATTTCAACTCTTATACTCCATTCTCCTCTTCAGTGGACTGTTGAATTCTGTGAGCTCTATGAAAAATCATAACTAATTCTTCTAGCTATTTACCTTAGTATACACTTTTAATTCCTTAAAATATGAAAGGTACACAGAATTAGAAATGAACAGACTGACTTGTAGAATAAAATACCATTCAATGTTGCCTCATGAGCATGCCAACAAGATTTGTTTTCACATATACATTGCCTTAACTTTGTCAAAGATTTCAATGTTCTCTGTATTTGGTTGTATTGACATAATCACTTAGAGGACGTGAGGTGGGGACAGATGGCCTGGGAGCAAAACCCTTGCTTGTTGCTGTTCTAGAGAAATTGTGAATCACACAGCATCCAAAGAGGCCCAGCAAGGATTCATTAGATATATTTTTCCAGTTCTTCCAGGATTTAATACTAGCTATGATTGTCTGAAAATTTCTGTCAGTAATCCATCTCCTGAAGCTATTTACAAGCTACCTTCTTCTCTGCATCTGCCTGTGAACCACTTTAGAAATCCATGTTATGTGACCATCATGGGCGTTCTCAACTCTAATTCTACATTATGGCTCAGATAGCTGGAAACTTACTGAGATGTTTCAAATGCTCTCACTCGACAAGGGTGTCTATTATCCTAAGTAAGGCTCCTGAGAAATCATAGGGACAGCAAGCAACTACCACTAAAAACCAGAGTAAGTTCCATTTTCAAATATGAAACAATGCTTCATTTCTTGATCTGATTCTACAAGTGTAGAACAGACATAGGAGTAGTCTCTGAAAGAAGCCTGTTGACCAAGACTGGAGCTTACATGTTGATTAATGAGCAAGTTCCATGGAACACATCCATAGCACTTAGTACTTGTCAAATAATTAATCTTCATAGATGCATGTAACAAAGCATCCACTGCATCTTTAAGTGAAGAGAGTCAGGCAATAGGAAGGAAAATAATGTGCTCTCTCTTGTTCTCACCAAGAGGCTATTTAAACTTGGCTTTCCAGCTTTTCAGGCAGGGAGCTCCAAGCTTCTCTTCTTTCTAAAGCACTTGGCTCCTCTTTCCTTTCAGCAAGCTGGATACCGCTTTATGATTTGATGCTTTGAGGCAATAATTAACATAGCTACTACCTTACTATGAAGCCCCCCTCATAAGCCATCTGTCATCTGCTACACAATATTCTGATTGAGATGTTCACTAACTTGATTTTATAGTTAGACTCTTTTATTACCACTCTTTTCTGTCTCATTTCAAAAACAAAGCATGTCAAGGGAAAGGGGGTTCTTTCTTTTGAAAGTATTGTGAACACACACACACACACACACACACACACACATACACCTGCATTCAGATTTCATCTTCTGTGGTCTTGTCAACTATAAAGGGACTAGGACTGAGGGGAAAAAAACTACAGTGATGTAACCTAAGGAGATCTTGTTCCTCATTGATTACAAACCATACACTTCGACTAATCAATATTTTATTAACTTAGAAAGTCTTGTGCATGGATGAGCTGTCCTGATTTATGGCAGAACAGCTGTCATTATGCTGGGGAGATGCTTATCCTTTGGGACTTTGACAGAAATCTTATTATCTGGAACACATAAGGTTCAGTGGGAAACATTGTACAGCAAACAAAATACTAGCAAACATGATCAGGCATGGGCTCAAGCTTCCTTCTCTTTTAAATTCCATCCTGCTCCATCCAAGAGATGCTGCAGCCACATATTACAGCCAACTTCCTTCTTATAAATCACAAACATTCAATTCTCTAGTCTGTGAGAGCAGGAGAATTCTACATTTAGCTCTGGCAGGTTTTGAGGTCAGATTTTCTTCCACATAAAGGCTGTCTTTCTGATATGTCCTCACACAGTGTAAAAAGGGCAAAAGCTGCCCCTTGGCAATACTTCTTGAAATAATAAACTCAGTTTTAAAGAGTCAGACCTTATGACCTAATCACCTTTCAGAATCTCTCTTCCTAATGCCATAGCACTTAGTGTAGGATTTCAAATGTTGAGTGCTGGTGAATGGAAACATTCAGCTATGTTGAAACTCACAGTGTTCTCTGGCACTTGCATTTATGTGTGTTCACCTCTCCCTCTCCCTCTCAGTCTCCCTCTTCCTCTCCCTCTCCCCCTCCCTCCCCCCCCCCCCCCCTCCCTCCCTCCCTCCCTCCCTCGCTTCTCTCCCTCTCTGTCTCTCTCTCTGTCTCTCTCTCTGTCTCTCTCTCTGTCTCTCTCACACACACACACACACACACACACACACACACACACACACACACACACAGTGGGCCTGTAGAGGGAGAAGATTAAAATTAAAACTGAAAATAAAAATAAAGACATGGAAATAAGAAAATCAGCTTTCTCTATCTGTTTTGGATTTGCACTTTATTAATATAAATATTTCAGCTTAGTATGAGTTTAAAGCTTAAGGATGGAACCTTTATAAGAGATTTTAGAATGTTTTTACTAATTCCTTGAGAAGTTCATACAGTGTACTTTCATCACATTCACCAGCAACCCCTTCCATTTCTCCTCACAAAATCAAGGGAGCAACAATGTAGCATGTAGTGGGAAGAGGTTCATGAACACTTGGACACTGAGTTTCTGGGAAATGAAGAATCAGTCTCCTTTGTGGTGTATCTCCTGGTAGATTAACTCACAGGTCCCTAAGTCCTGCATATCTGAACCACACAAACTAGAATTCATGGGCTATTAAGCAATTATTTAAATGATGGATTCTTAAATGCCACAGCAAGTTTGCATGAAGGTTAGTAGACTAGAGCTTTGAGGCTAGATAAAGTTCAATGTCTGTTTTGATATCTAGATTTTGATTAAATGACAGTCTGGCCTCTTGATTTATACCCTGTCCAAATATGGCTTCCTCAGCAATCTCTGGGTTGAACAATTAGAAAAAAGACTATATGACTTGCAATTCTCAAACACATAAAACCTGCTTCACACCAGAGAGGGTGTTCAGATAGTTATTCAGTACCACTTAGCCAAGGTTGACAAAATAGCATACAACTGTAATCCTAGCACCTGGGAGCAGAATAAGAAAACCAAGGCACAAATCCAAGGAAGCCTGACCTGCATGCTGGAACCAAAATACAATCAAGCAGCCAGATGTCGGTCATGCCTGTAATCATAGTACTCTTGTGGTGAAAGCAGAAGGATCTGAAGCTCAGTTTTTTTCTGCCCAGGTCAACCCTGGCTATGTGATGTCCTGTCCTAAATAAACAGAGTCACTCAAATATTAGCTACTGAATGATAGTGGAATGACTATTTTATTTATATCTTTTATTTTTTCTGATTTTACATTCCAAGAATATTGTAAGGTTCATGTATAACAAAGGAAACATATAGTTTTAATTTTAATATGCATTTATAATATTGATATATTTTTAAACCACTCTAAAGGTTTCATTTCTTGAGGATGAGGTTACAGCTCAGAGACAGAAAGTATATATAAAGCCTCTGGTTTATTTTCCAGAACATCACAAAGGAAAACAAACAAAAATGTGTTGGACTTATTTGCTGTCATTTACAAGAGAAATTCTAATAGGAGTTCTTAAAAAGCAAACTCTCTAATTCTTTAATTCACATTCTTTAAAGACTCATTCTCATTCACACAATGTTCTTTTTTTTTTCAATGAATTTTGCCATTAGCAGTTGTACACACAAATTACAATTTGTGCATTGTAGTCAGCAGTCCACAGGTGAAGCATGTGGCACTAAGAGCCACTGCCTTGTAACTACTAAGGGACTAGTGTTGCAATGCAAGTTACAAACAGCTTTTCCATTGAGTTTAGAAAAAAATGAATTAGTAACTTTTCCTGCTGTCTTCTAGCTCCTATGTACTTCCCAATTCCTCTTCCCCAATGTTCTCTTAGACTTAAGAAAGGTGTTGTGACTGGGCCTGGAACCATTGCTTATTCTCTGTATTGCTGTGGAGGAGAGGAGAGGGGAGAAACCATATGAAAATTTGTTCCTTCTTTCTACTCTATGGGTTCTGGAGATTGAATTTGATTACTAATCTTTACTCATATCTGCTACAATCTATGTACACATATATACATGGATATGTGAGAAATTAATATCACTGTCCACATGTATTAGCAAACCTATTTACCTTCCAAGTCATCGAAAGTATTCAGGCACTCATCACTCTGAAAGTGAGGACTTGAGTTTCTTCCCATCCAATTGTAGATATAATTTCTATTTCTTTTTCTCAAATATTACAGATTTATAGCAGTTTATTTGGAAACACGTTCTGGGTATATTGATTTTAAACTACCCTAGACTTAATTATTTGATAATGCTGTCCATTCCTTCCTATACAAGTTATTTTCCAACCTCATTGAAACTTTTCACTTCTAATGTCGTGTGTTCTGTTTTGAAACCCACTGAATTCTATAAACATCACCTGTATGTTCATGGATAGATGTTCAGAAGAAATCCTCCCCTACTCCTTCCTCTCCTCCTCTCAATCTACTTTTCCATAGTCTCCCACTCAGCAGCAACCAATCAGCAATAGCTAGACTTGGGACTTCATAAGCCCTTCCTGCATCCATACTGTTTATCTAGCAGGATTGATTTATTTCATGTATTTCTTCCCCTGTGGATACACTGACTAACTTCAAATATATTAAAAAAATAAAAGCTCATGAAGTGAGTTTGTCTAATTTCATTTTGTTGAAGATGACTACACAACTTTAAAGACAACTCCAGAATATTATCCAAAAGAGCATCTTTTGTTTATAAAAATGCAATCAATACAGAAAACTGCTGTTGGGTCAATACTCACAAAACTACTGTATAGTTAGACACCATTCATGTATGGACTTGTTTTCTCTCTCTTATTTTTAAAGAAAGCTAATAAAATGCTTCACTCTATCACTATATGCATGAAAGAGAAATGGCAGAGGAAGAAATTAACTAAATCTTCTATGTCAAATATGTTTACTCTTTTCTCCCATAGAATTTCATTTTTCCCCAGTTGTGATATAAATGTGATGGTAAAGAGGTACAAATAAAGATAAACACTTGTGATGATGTCCTCCAATGAGGCTTCAGTCTCTAAGTGCTTGAGACCTTCCCACGACAGCACAAGCATCCAGGAGCCTATGAAGCACCTGAATTCAGTTCAAAACCCACCATTATTTTTGCAGTTGAAGGATTTTGAGTTTACCAAAGTAGCTAACATCTCTTTCTCTGGTTGTGATAGAACTGCCTGATTTTTAACTCCACATAATCCTATGTGCTGCCATTCCCATACATGGGCATAAATAAATACCATTTAGAAAAGAAGAAAGTTGATAGCTAACTGTCTCCCACCCATCTTTAATCTTATGTTCTTATACTTCCAGAATGGAGTGCAGTGGATGAGTGATATGGCTTCAAATCCCAAAGTTGGGAACTGTACCTTTGGATTAATGGGTGCAGATCTGCATCCATCCCTGGTCCTAAAGACTTTCTGAACAGTTTTCATAGCAGCCTCACATTTTGTATGGAACAGGTTTGCCTTGTTTGTTAAAGTTTTAAGTGTTGTCTTTCTTATGCAAGCAGTTAGTTCTAACGTATTTAGTATTTTTAAATTAATACTGTTACAATTTTTGGAGTTAGTGTTATATTTATTTTATTAATACATATTAACTATACAGTGTGACAGTTTCATGCATGTATGTAATGCACTTTGATCATTTTAAACTTTATCAAATGTTTCCTAGTTATCTGTATCCTCTGTAATACTTCTGTAAGTAATTGTGAAGAAACTGAGGGCTGCAGAGCCTTCCAGACTCTGGCTGGCTGTTTACCTTTAATGGTGCATTTGTAAATTGTTTAATCTTTCTAAATCTCAAATGTTTTATTCACTAAAACAATGAGATGACATTGAGATTTCAGGGAATTATTTTGATGTCTATTCTGGATAGTTTTTCTTTTTTTTGCCAACTTGACACAAACTAAACCATTTGAGAGGAAGGAACCTCAATTAAGAAAATGTCTCCATAAACTTAAGTTGATCACACACTTGTAGAACATTTTCTGAATGGTAAGGGACAGCCCATTCCATTGTGGATGATGCCATCTCTGGGATGTTGGTCCTATTTTCTATAAGAAAGCAGGCTGAGCAAGCTATGAAGAACAAGCCAGTAAGCAGGACCCCTCTATGGCCTCTGTATCAGTTCCTGCCTCCAGGTTCCTACCATTTTGGAATTCCTGCTTCAGCTTCCTTCAATGATAAACTACCATCTGAAGGTGTAAGTTAAAAGAAACTCTTTCCTTCCCAAGTTGCCTTGGTGATAGTGTTTAATCACAGCAATAGAAGCATTAACTAAGACTATGTATCAGATAAAATCTAGCAAAGTTAAGAATTTATATTAAGCAGTAAATTTTATCAAATAATTACAGAAGCATAAACAAAATATTATACAGTTTCAATTCTGAGTTGGAGAAGGAAAATGGATGAATTATGTAAACTAAAGTAATGGCATTAATAATGGTATATTATATTAACATACAGAGGGTAAGTTTAAATCCCATAACATTAAAATCAATACTATTCTCTTTCATATAAGGAAAATGATTATTGGGCTTATTGCATAGCAAGATTTTTCCCTATATACAAACAAAAGGTACTCTGGTCTTAGTAGGATAATATAAAAGCCAATATTTGGATTTTTGTAAAAGACATTTTCATTTAAGATGGATGAAGTGTAAAAGTTTTAGCTTAAGAAATACTATGATGCATTTTTTTAAATCTTACATTCTCTAGATGTGTATGTGTATATTTACTAAACACCTTTACTAAAATACCTTTTTATGTTCAAAGGAAACATCTTCACAGTCAGTAGTTCTGTATAGACAATTCTTCACCTAGGGTTGTGATATGCTAACAGGAGACATGAAAACTCAGTTTCATATTAAATAGCAATCTAACAATCCTACAGGGCTTCTCTTACTTTTGCTGTATTATTTGTATGCTTACAGATGAATTTTATTTGAAAATTGACAGGGTAGATTAACTTATAGCCAATGTTTCCCAAAGTGAGTAATTACCTTTTCATGTTAATACACAGAGTTCCATATTAAGAAAGAGTGGTCCTAGGGTCTGAGGGTAACATAAGATGAAGATGTTTGCTGTGCAACCTTGAAGAACTCACACATACACACACACACACACACACACACACACAGAGAGAGAGAGAGAGAGAGAGAGAGAGAGAGAGAGAGAGAGAGAGAGAGAGAGAGAGAGCACTTAATGGATGGTGTGGGCATGATCTCCAGCAGAAAGCTAACTGCCAATACACCATTTATTCATTTTAAGCTAATTACATACATGAAATTCAATTTTCTGCCTGACACAATTCTGTTAATTTTTCCTAAGAAAAGTGCATTCAACTTAAGAGAGCTTTGCAATTGTCTTCTATGTTCAACGTGACCAAGCAACTCTTCTAGTATATTTTTCCCCATTTTGTGCATCATCTAATGATTTTCAGCTAGTTTAAATGTGAGCTCAAATTAGAAAATGATCATCTAATGTGAAACATACAGTGCTAGAATTGTTCACAAATGTTCGCAGTCTCTAAAACGCCTAAAGAATTCCCATTTACTTGGACAATCCAGTCCTCAAAAAATCTACAGGGGTGGCAAAAAACCATAAAGAAAAAAATATTTTATTTTATTATTATTGTAATTCCACAGAAGCTGATTTTTGAGACATGGAGAAATTACATGAGTTAATGTTAGAAATACACCATGAAATATTTTTATCTTGACTAGGTAAATCATTATCCCACTGAAGCTGAGCTGAGAATTAGTGACAATGGATATATTTCATAGAACACTTTAATGTACCCAGCATTGTCCTAGGCACCTCTTCTTGCTGGTTCATCCCATTATCTCAACCACCCATTGCAGTAGACACTGCTATCCACAAAGCTTGTAGAAAGGAAGAGCACATGTATGCTGTAAGTAAAGCAAGGACAGGTCTTGCAACACAGTATCAGCAGAAAACAGTCACACTGCCAGAAAACAAGGAAGAAGTCCCAGAGATAACCACAAGTATCTGTAGTCAATTTTTATTACAGGTCCCAAGAACACAGCAGGTAATAAGGTGAGCCTTTAAATCACAAATATTCCTGGAGAGATATCTGGATGCTTAAAGTGTTGTCCTTATGCACAACAAAGAAAAAAACCCACCCAGAATGAGAAACAGCACTACTGAAGCCCTGCATTACTGGTGCCACAGGGAAACAAAATAGCAGGTTGCTGTTGTTGGTAGTCAACTTTTGGTTATAATTTCCAAAACAACAAAAGAATAGCAGACAAATGGACAAACAGGATATTGTCAAACTAAGTATCCATATCGCAACCAGAACACTCAACAGAGAGGAAAAACTGCCTACAGATTGGAAAGTAATATCTACAATTCACACAGGGGCATACACACACACACACACACACACACACACACACACACACACATATATATATATACTCAGTAGCAAATAACTCAGTAGCAAGGGATCAAATAACACAACAAAGAGAAGAAAAAGAAAAAGGTAATGGTGGAAGACTACTGATGAATTTATGAGAAAATGCTAAAGATGTGTAATCATCATGAAAACACAAACTAAAATGAGAGAATCATTTAATTCTTGCTGGAATGTTTATTATCAGAGACAAAAGACAATCAAGTTTTATTGAGCACATGGAGAAAAGAGACATCTTGTACACAGTTGGTGGGCATGCAAATTAGAATAATCTCTATAGAAAGCAGTTTAGAGTGTTCTCAAAATAATTCAAAACAAGAACTACCATGTTATCTAGTAATCCTACTACTTACTATATATCCAGAGGAAATGAAATTACTCCGTTGTGTTAAAGAGAGCCTGCACTTGATTGCCTATTATGGCACTTCAATAATAGACAGAAACAGTGTAAATGTCTATGGACTCATGAATAGTCAAATAAAGTAGGGTTCAAATATGTGGTGGAATAATACTCAGCCTTAAAAAATCCTAAATTCTGACATTTATGGTAGCATGAGTGAAAGTTGGGGATCATTCTGTTCTTCTTTGCAGCAATACACACTCTCATTCATATATTCACTTATCATCAGATGTCAGAGGTTTCTGTAAGGTGAGTATAGGTGCATGAGTGGTCAGGAGAAACCAGTAGTAGTACTAAGACATAGTTGACTAGACCCAAGACTTTAGACTGGGCTCTTCCACAGCAGCCAGAGAACAGATGATCAAAATACACTACATGTTTTTCAAAGCTAGAATAAAAACGCATGACTGTTTTAACCATATGGAGATGATTGTTTGAAGAGATACGTATATAATCGGATTTCAATATCCCAGTGTATACATGTGAAGAAATGTTTCATAATACACTATAAGCTTCTATAATCTTTATGTTTCTGTTGAAACAGATTTAAGTTGAAAGAAAATAAGAGATTTACATGATATGAAGTATAATAAAAATTGGATAATCTGATTTAATTCCTTGTTTAGAAATATTTACAGGATTAAAGCTATACATTTTTTAAAAAATAGTATAACTTTTAGCTTTGTACATGTGTCTGTGTCTGAGTGTGGATTTGTGCATAAGTGTAGGTATGCACACAGGTTACAAGGGGCACTGGATCCCTTAGAGCTGGAGTTAGCAGTAGTTGTGAACTTTCATGTGGGCACTGAAAAGTAAACTTGAGTCCTCTGCAAGAGCAGCTTCTCTTCTGAGCCACCTTTATTTCCTACTCATACTTTAAACTTAGGTAAAACAATCTTTAAAGAAGGATCAAGATTTCATTATATAGTAAATGTTGGTGAACTGTGCTATAATTGAAAAATATAACAAAATATATTCTAAAATAATAAAATATATTTTAAATTTTCTTATAAAGGAGACTCAATGCAAATTTAGAACATAAATATTAAATATAATATTATGCATTCTCAATGCTTATAATAAAATTGTTGTCACAAAAATGTGATTTTTGCTAAAATTTGAAGCTCTTGTACTTTCCTCAAAGTATAAAAACTAATCATTCACACATTTGAGTAATAAAAGAAACAGTATGACATTAAAATATTAATAGAGATAAGATATAATTTTAATATAAATCTAACATACAATAGAAGAATTTAATAAAAAAGGACACTATTCCCACACCCATGTCACAGCTCTGGGTTATTCAATGCCATCTTCTGGCCTCCTCAGACACTGCAGTCATTTGTAAATACCCAGACAGTGACATACCCACAGACAAAGAGAATTAAAATAAGTCATTTATACAAAACAGTAGAAACAAAGATTCCACTTTCCTCTAAAACTTGATATTAGATCAAGAATTCCATAATAAAATTCACATGGAAGATAAAGACAGAAACATGTGAGTCCAATTTAAAGAGAAATTTTGGAGACCGTGCTCTCATATAGTCTTTCAGCAATGTGACAATTGCAACGTGGTTTTGATAGAAAACAGTAAAGATAATTTGAATAAGAAATTGAGAATTTGGAATATCAGTCTGGAGAGATAAAATGTTAGACAGCGTAAGGTAGGCATTTTCGAATGATAGCTGTATATATATATGCTTTTTCTGTTGTAGAGGGGAAAGTTAGATACAAGTTGCTGAGAAACAAATTTCCATTATTGTTTATTTATCTATTCGTTTATTATATGTATAAAACTAAAATTATTTGTTATTTAGTTGTGTGCGATGTATATTATCTATCTATCTATCTATCTATCTATCTATCTATCTATCTATCTAT